>NC_137454.1:390533229-391082000 GCF_964235325.1 Thermobia domestica
TAAGTCTAATGGCTATCTTCTGGTCATTTTCGAAAATCCGAACTACCTGTGGCCCCAAATAGTTCGAATTTTCGACGCCATACTGTAATTTAGTATTTTTCATAACAAACACTGAAGGCCGCACTTTGATATCGTGGCTAAGTAAATAGTATATGAGCCTTTGGCGCGGGACACCCGGGTTCGATTTCCATCGGGATGCTACGATAAGCTGTAGGTCCACGTCTCATAGAGCCTTGTTGCTGAAGGGGAGTGAAAACTCAAAGCAACTGAATTTATTAGCTTCTTATTTCTCTCAGCCCAGGGGCGGAGGTCGCATGTTTTCCATCCCTGGGCTAGGAGAAATAAGAAGACAATTATAAGTGACAGCGAAGTATCACATATTGCTTACCGTTCATATGAGCGACTTTCGCGTTTGGTATTGGGGATAGAAGGTGATCATAAAAAAGATACACACGTTCGCTATGCAAAGGGATATCCACTTCATAAGCATAATAATGTTCGTCAAAGCACACAGTATTTATCCTTACACCGGATAAAATTACATGAGCAGAATCATATAAATATATTGTATCAACAATAAAGAAGTTAATTAAATATCCGTTGTCACCTGTGTTTAATGCAAGAATTGTTCCATTTTCGTAACGCTGAGATGACATTTCTACCCAACTTAACTTTGACAATTTCTTTTTAGTATTTAATTGTAAACAGACTTGAACGGACCTTCTTTCAGAAGATAATAATTTCATGCTTGGTCCTGTGGAAAGTACGTCTCTCTGCTTACCGCTAAGGAACAGATCATTTAGCTGTAGTTGATGTCTTATTGTCAATGTTTTAGTAATATTTTGTCTATTCATTGAGGCTCTAGCAGCTATTTTCGAGTGCCTGTGCTTTGCTTCATATCTCATTGACCATATATTAACGAGGGGACCATATTTCAAAAGAGCTGTGTGGTAGTGAACAAGATTGTGGAATTTAGGTTTGAGTTTTTCGTTTGTTAGTGTCATGTACAGTTCATTTAGTTCGGCCACCAACGTCTGTAGTAATTTCTCTGTGCCAGGAATAATAATTCGTCGCAGTAATATATCAAGGATCTTCATCAAAGTTGTGTACAAACACCAGAGCTCATTGTCTCTAGGAACAAAGTCTCCAACAAGCAATCCAAAAAAACGTAAACATGTCAACATCTCTGATGCTGTGTAACGGATATTGCAATTTAATAAGTGCTCCATACTAACAGAACATGGTTTGTTCCTATTATCAGGTCCATAATTAAAAGCCTCTATTCTATTATTCAACGTGGAAAGCGTAAATAGTTCATATGTTCGAATATACGCAAGCAATAGGAAACTAAGGACATATTTTGATACGCCTTCTAGCACGTCATGCATAACATCTACATCTATCTGATCAAATAAACAAAAACCATCTATATTCATCCACACACACTTTTCTTTAATGCCTGTCAATGAGGAATCTTTCTTTTGTAAATCATCTTCATAACTTTTAGCGTCTCGTAACAAAGATTTATTCTCGTAACATTGAACCTGTAAAATTTCTTTTCTCACTTTGCATACTCTACACGCAAAATTGGCTGAGAAACTTTCAACAAATCCTGCAATTGAGTGTAGACCGAGATTATCCCCAAGAATAAGAGCAAGTTCGAAATAAATATTACCTGTAAATTCTGGAATATCAATGAATATTCCAACATTTCTAAGATAATTCAGTTCATCTATTAACGGTTGAAAAACTACACTATTTCCGAACGCTCTTCTATCTTCAGAATGAAAGAGCAATACCAAGAAAATGTTTGAAAGAATTGAAGTTCTCGAAGGAGGAAGGCACGGAACAGAAACATATACGGCACCTAATTTATGTACACTACTACGACTGCCAAGAGGATTTCCAGTTTCATAATCATCGTACGATAGGAACAATGGAATGACAATGCGACCTTCATGATGATTTCGTCGTTCTTTCCAAAACGTTCCCTGAATGAAGTTTTCCACTACATTAGACTGGTGGACGAGATTGTCCATGCACTGTAACGTTTCTGAAAGCACGTTGCGTAGGGTAAAAAAGCGCTTCAACACATGTCTGAGAGATATAAAGTGTTCCACACAATTTATGGTTGCCATACTCCCAACATTACCTTTTGTGACATACTCCAATCTCTCACCGATTACAACAGACTTAGGTGGAATATAGCATCCTAATTTTTGAAAATATTGTAATCTCTTACTTTCTGTAGAGAAATCTGTTACAGGAGAAGTAATTAACGAAGAAAGTGTTTCAGCTATAGGTCCTGAAGATTCTGGAGCGATAAGGCCATTCTTTGACATTTCTTCTATACAGTTTTTCACACTAGGGGCAAGTGAATTAGAGAGCAAGTCTTGTAAACCATTAAATATCTTATGTATCGCATTACGGGGTAGCAGTACATTTGCATACAATGATGATACAAAAGTTGCAAGTGAATCGTTTACACTTAATAGATGTGATACTTTCCCACCAGTATTTGAGAAACTCTCTACTTTTGTGGTATGTTGGTCAGTCAACTGAATTGCATTTCCGACACTGAAGCACTTATCCTCTGTTATACTTGTCGAAATTGCACAATCATTTGACTTCATAGTACAGGTATGTTCCTTAAAGTAATGCCTTTTGAATGAATTGAACAAATTGAAAGAGCGTCTACAATTTCCTTCAACGCACTTATAAACTTCAAAAGAGAACTCGCTATGTTTGAACATGAAATGAAACTTGAGAGCTTTTAGATTTGGAACGCTAATGTGACATAGAAAGCACAGAACCATTTTAATGTATGAGACGTGCGGTATGAAAGAGTAAAAAGTTATTATAACAATTAATGACTGTTACATTCAAGTTACACTTTTATACATATTATTACAAAAGCTATGAAACTAAATATACTTGGATGATAATTATTTAAGAATTGTTGTTTCGTAAAAGATAAAAGTCAGAATATAGAACATGTATATTACGCTACTCCAATGTCACTAAGGAGAGTGTTGATGGCTGTTGATTCCTTGTCGTAAGTTGACGATAAATGGTAACATGATCTTTGAAGGAATGCCCACACATCATGAGATTCTACCGAATAACTAGCATTTAAGGACCATATAATCTTAAAACAGCAGTCCACGGCACTCATTATATTTGGTAACGTATATACCACATCATCGACTATTACGTGAAAGCCACTTACTTCATTCAGTTCTCTTCCTACAACCATGACGTATGGCTGTACTGTTAAATGCAGATCTTTGAACTTCGCCTGCCTTGCACTTATGCTGTCTTTTAGTTCTGCACACGTTTGTATTCTTGAGATGAAGCCCTCTTGTACTTCGGCCTTAGTTGGTCTCCAAATCTTCTGTGAAGTTTTCACATGAACGCTATTTACGTTCATAAGATAGGGTATGAGTAGAAAAGCTGCTAATGTTGATACTTCTTCCGAATCTGGAATAAAGTTGAAAAGTACTAGTAAATAAATTGATAAATGAATTTCTTACAAATAAGATTTAGTTCCATTGCAGAAATATAATATTCTTTGATGACGACAATGACAATGGTGGAATGAAACGAGAGAAATAACAGGAAACCTTCACACACAGTATTTGTCCCCTACAGGTTTCACTTAGCATAAGTGGGATCAAACTAGTGACTCCACGCACCAATGTGAGCGCTGTAACACTCAGCTACTGAAACTGTACGAATTCTCTGCATAACTCGGCTTTATTATTGCCGTGTCACGAATGAAACTTTCTCAGTTGCTACTAATTATAATAATAATAAAAAAAAAACTAATGCAATTTCCATAATATTTCAAGCGCTTTTAACCGGAAAGACATTTTTAAAACAAAAAATCAGCGAGATGTGAACATGCTACACTTTGTGAAATGTGCAACGTTTTCCCTCCATCCATGTCCTTTACCCGCATCCCAGCTCACCGTAGAAATGATTGTTTTGGATTGAATGTGTAAAGGCCTTTAACAACATGAAAGTAGGTAGCAAGTTAGAATCAAATTGTTCTTTTTGGGAGGGCTCTAGCTATGTTCAGGTTTGAGGTTTAAATCAGATGGATTAAAAAAAAAAGTTTTTTTTAAGGACTTTGTTTGAGAAAGTACAACTATATAATAATTATTTATCCAGTTAAGAGTTAAAATCCCAATGACTAAAAGGTCTGCCCTGCAGAGGCAAAGTAGGGCTGGGAAGTATCGTTCTGAACCATCTTTGCTGGTATTGTCCCATAATTTGTTTGGTAGATCTATAGACAAACCTTATTTCTGAAGATCTTACCAAGGGATTGAACAGTGACCCTGTCGACACAAATAAAGATAGCATAATAGCTATTGAAGAAATATGTTTCTCATGCAGGAACTAGATGCCTTGATCTAGTTTAATTTCCTGCTGTTGTGACTGTATGTTGAGTGAAAAGAATAACAGACTTGCTGGAAGGAGAGTAAGAGGAAATTGAAGTACCATGAAGAAACCTATACACACCATTAATAAACAATTGGTTACTCAGCAAAACCAGATATACACAAAATACTTGTCCGATACAAAGCATATGGAACTGCTGGAATTTGAACCAGAGAAGTAAACGATTATCCAGCAGATCTACTATTGCCGTACCGCGACTGAAGAACAATACTCTTTCCCATGTCTTCCAGTCAACTTGTTCCCAAAGTTAAAAGCGAAAAAAATCTTACTGGACAGGGATTTCAATCAGCTAATGATCGGATAACCACAGTAGATTCCTGCTTTTCGGGACTTTCTAGAAACGTATGTTCTGGATATTATATAAGCATTGAGATCCAACTGAATTGTGTTTATTGTAGCTAAAGAAGACCACATTACTTGATATGTAAAATTATTATTTTTTTTTATTTATTTAAGGAAAGGACATAAGGAGGGGTTCGGGCATCCAACTACTAAGTCTCATCAGCCCTTAAAGTGAGGCTAAGACGGAGGAACGAAGTTCGCCTGCCCTCAGATAAGGTACTACCCAGGCATTTATCTGGAATAGCTGAGGGCGATCAGAGCAGGCTAGGGTTCGTTCCCACGCTCGACCTACCGAAATGCTGCATGGGTGGCAGATGCGTTGAGAAATAAAAGTACTTCAAAGACGCAATTACATTCTTTCATTTTACGCCTCGAAATGTTCAGCTGACCCTCGTAGATCACGTTACATGAAAATGAAGTTGCACCAATGAAGCTTCTAAATTCTTATATCAACGTTATCTATAGCCATATTTTTCAAGCCGAGACAGAAGTGACGAATTACATAATGTAAACAAGTAAGTATTATTCCAAAATTTAAAGGTACAGTATACTTCAAATATACAAATGCAATAGTAAAACCCTGAATCAATTTGCGAAAACTGTTTGAGCTACCTATTACCGTTTTTGAGTTATAGTCCTTACTGTTGAAACAGGAGGTAGTAGATTTCTACCACTTCCGGTTCAAGGAAATGGGATCTAACCTTGCGATGCTAAATCAATTCCCAAAAGCCGCTTGTCGATACCACTGACCATTTCTTATTTATGGCCATTAATGTTGAAACCGGAAGTAGTAGTGAATTTCTACCGTTTTCGGATTTAGTATAAACGCAAGAGTAGAGATGGTTTATTTTCTTGAAATCGTTAATCGATTTCCGGAAACCGTTTGTCGCTAGGCATTACCATTTTTGAGTTATGACCATTAGTGTTGAAACCAAAAGTGGTCAATTTCCGGTATAAGTGAATGGTTGTTGAAGGAGATGCAACCAATTCTTTGGATGCTGAATCGATTTCCGAAAACCGTTTGTCAATAATTCTTACAGTTTTTGCTGTGACAGACAGAAAAATGAAAAAAAAAAAACTTTAAAACTCTATATATATATATATAAAAAAAAAACTTACTTCAACCCTAAAAACCTGGTTTAAACCATAGAACTTGCTTTCTAGTTAGTACAGATATTTTTCTAAACTTTTTTCATATTTTCCTAAATGATATGTAACAAAGAAAGTCCATCTTTACCGTAGAAACTTTTCTTTCCTTAAGCAATTCGTTTCAGGATTTTCATGAATTTACTTCAATAGAATTAATGAAACAATTTCATCAGTTAATTTTACTCTGGATGCACACTTACGTTAATTGTCAAAGCATAGTAATACCCTTTTTTGGGGTCACTGTTTAAAGGTTCTGTTTTGTTACATACTTTTACACAGAGAAAAGTTACGTACCGTTCTTGTACTGTAGGAAATGAAACAGTCGACCATCAGAGTTTCGTGGTTTCTTCTTTTTCGTGGCAACGTCAAAAAGTTTTGACTTTAACACTGGGAAAGTTTCAAATAAGCTGATTGTGTTGTCTGAGTACATGTACTCATAGTCCTTAAGGAGCTGGAAGGAAAAAAAGTAATTATTTTCATTATTGTAGTAGCTAATTGCAATATAAATTAATATTACTTACAAAGACATTAAGATATATTATCATTACGGTGTTTCGCTACCAGTACCTGAGCTAGTTAAAGAAACGTGCCTGAAGAAATTACGCCTACTTGGTTAAAATACAGAATACTAGTATGTTTGATCCTTTCTTGCTTACAACAAAAGGTCTGCCATTGAGTGAATATTGTATATCTTTCCACATTTACTAGTTCGACAATAAGAAACATTAAATAAATGATGTTAGTAAGCATGCATCCAAAATCTAAATGAGATAGATATGAAATTTATTCCAATGAGCAATCCTGCGAGAAATACTGATAGCGAACAACAGAAAGTAGATGTTATAACACGACAAGAATACCTTGATATATTTCCAAGACCAAATGAAAAGTGTATGGTTACTTCTGTTAACAAATATTCTTTTATGCATCATTTTCTATTACATTTTTAAAATTAAGATCTTAAGGCATTAAATACATTGAATATTAAATATAAGTCCAAAAACCTCAAGATATTCTAATATCAACTTATCCCATTTGTCGTGGATGTCAAATAGAAGGAAGACGTGTGGTCATTTATGCTTCCCAGTGAGTGATCATTTATGCTATTATTTTCTGTTGTGCTTACTGTATACTGTGATCGGCAGAGAAGCGGGAGGTATCATAGTTGAATTTTATGCAACTCTATTTCAAAGTAACTGTTTATATAAGGAGCCTGTTTGATTTCTGCTGTTACGACTAAAAGGAACAGTTATTCGCCAATGGGAATGTCTCGTCTAGCAATCATTAACGGAGAAATGAGAACATCTTTAGGGCAGCACGTATGCTCCTTGCTCTCTGGTACTATATTTTATTCGGTTTACAATAATAATTTCTAAACCTATATTTAGTCACAAACACCTTTGTTGGAATTTAATATCCCAAAATGCCATTATGTAAAAGTTATTATGACAAAAATAGCCCATGTGCGCAGGTCATCACTACTGGAACATATGTATTAGGTAATTTATCACAAATGGAATAGTATTGTGCAATCAGAGTTATTAGTTAACTATATTTCAAATCAGAAGTAATTAAAGGTATAAAACACATTCTAAATTTAACATACTAACCTTATATGTTCCAGCAGTGGTGAACTTTACTGCTCTAAAACATCTCAATAGCTCAGGTGTAAATTTTGAACGCCTTTCATCGCAACGTCTTTAAAGCAAAATAATGAAGACATTTCCTATTTACATTTTATATATATCATTGCAGTGGCATTCATTAATTACAAAGTCATTCTATTCCAGTTTTTTGACCGGTAATAATATACATTATGTAAATGTAATATATTTATTCCCCTATATGTGAATCTAAAGTGCATTAAAACCATTTACATAGAATTAATCTTTGTTACTGTAGGAGAACAGAAGTTCATAGACAATTTCTTAGTTCCCTTCGAAATACGTGTCTTCTTATATACTCTTTCAGCACCAGAAACCTCCTAGGTTCATGTATGCAGGAATAGGTATAATACATTACGTTAGGGTGAATTTGTAGGGTGAATTTGTAATTAGTGAATACCACTAAAGTCTATAAATACGCGTAAAATGTAAAAAATAAACATCTCATAGTATAGCTTAGACATTTCGACGAAAGGCGATCTAGATTTACGAGTGAAATATTGACGACCACGTTTCGAGTAAAAATACTCATTACTAATGGAACACAAAGTTATTATATTACAATTCAAATGGTTTGTAACATGGTTTTCGTTTCTGCTTACAAAAATGGCGTTTGGTACTAGCAAATTGATCTAATACCCATTCAATTTACCCAGGATGTCAATAAGAAACAATGTGTAGCTTACCAGACAATACCCCAGAGGCTTCCTCAATACTTTAAACTCCTGCATGTATTCTTGTATTGTCGGTCCGTCAGCAGATAATATACGTGATAATCGTGCACATGTAGTCAATTGCCATTTCTTCTCAACTGTCTGCCACGGTTCGGTAGAGTGTCGCAACCACTGCAAGCAGTCTTCAAGATCTATATCATTGATCTCAATTCCAGTTGATAAATTTAATTCTGTGCAACGTTTTCCCGGAGTACGCTGTATTTCATCGGTTGTAGTTGATGAGGATGAAGCTGTTGAAGACCTACTAGAGTGAATTAAACCATTAGCTCTAGCTTTTCTCTTTAAGTTATGAATCATATCAGGAAGCTTTCCTATGACTCTGTTCACCATACCTCGTGAACTTTCTGCACACACTTTGTTGAAATAGACTGATGTCAGCTCTTTAGGAAATACCTTCTTTATTTCCTGTGTCCAATACACGTAAGTGGAAGTCGTAATATGTTTGGATGGATCGTCCCTTAAAATATGACTACAAATTAGTTTAGTCAACGTTCGCCGTGCTGACACATCCAATGGAACTGTTCTGTCTCTTCTAAGTAGACACTTTCCATCAAAGGCATCTTTGAGAATATCTACAAGTTTCTGCAATAAACAGAAGTACACCGTGACCTTAGTGAATTAGATTTTTTTATAATGTCTTATGCTATCCCCATTCATGTTCACTCTACAGTGTTCAGTGCTGTACAAAACTATCTTTCGTTGTAATCAAAAGTATCGGGACAGGCCAGTAATAACGAAATAGGTGGACGGAAGAAAATTCAATGTTGCTAGTGAGTATTAATAGAAAAACTGCATTAAAGGGCTTACTGCCATTACAACAGCCATCTTTGATTCCTCCATTTTAGACACCACGTAATATTTTTCAAATGGAAAAGTTGTGTGACATTAATTTAGACTAAAAAGACTTTCAAACGAGAATCTGAACTCAAATTTGACCAATCACCATTCGTTTAGTATAAAATCACGCGTAACCCATTCCTTTAAATATATATCGTCGTATGAAAACCAGAGGAACGTAACTCTATTTTTGTAGGTTTAGAGGAGAGAGAGGAAAAAAGTTGTTTTTCCCAAACAATTGAATCGTTGAGCTCGAAAACCGGTCATCTCCATCCAAGCAAATTTCAAAGGAGTGGCAAACAAAACTAAATTAGTCAATATTCATCCGACATATAGGGCTGTTTTAATTTTCGGACCGTAGAACGGACATTTTTCTACTTTCCAAAATGAAAATAAAACTGTATGTCACATACATATTGATTAATTTAGTTTTGTTTGTCACTCCTCTCAAATTATCTTCGATGGAGATGACCGGTTTTCGAACTCAACGATTCAATTGTCCTTTTATTAAGATGGTAAACACATTATTGCATAACAAACAAGTCAATGACAAAGTCAACTTCAATAACACTTTAATAACAGCAAGTGGGGCTTTCAGAATTATGTTCATAATCTAAGCAAACAAAAATTCCATTCTTAGAGTTACGTTCCTCTGGTTCTCATACGACGTTATGTGATATCAAAATAGAGGAATTCAAGATGGCTGTCATAATGGCAACACTCCCATTTAATGCAGCTTTTCTATTAATACTCACTTGCAACATTGGATTTTCCTCCGTCAACATATTTCGTTAATACTGGTCTGTCCCGGTACTTTTGATTAACCCTATATAAATATGGGCCCCAAAATGTCTCCGTTCAGTCACATGCTACACAAAATTCGAAAAATTATGTTTCAAAACGGTCTTGCTTGAAAACTATTGAATCTACTGCAAGTTCAAGCAAGAACCAACGAGCGAGAAGTAAATGTATAGTGATACCCAAGAAACTATATACAGGGTGCGGCAGCGTTCGTAGCGTAATTTGACTTGAATTGCACAATGACGTCCTGCATGAATGCGCGCCAGCTCGTGCCGCATTCGTGTACTAATGAGCTGCCATTTCGAGTGTGACAGTGATATGGAGCGGTGGAGTGCACAGCATCGTGCCTTTGCTGTTGAAAGTTATTTCAAGAATAACGACTCTGTTATTGCTACCCAGCGTCTATTTCGGCAACATTTCAACTTGGGACGTCATGGGAAAGTTCCAGGTGGACGGACCATTGTGAGGTGGTACGTGCATTTCGAACAACAGGTACTGTTTGCAGTGGCAAACCGGGAAGAAATGAAAGAACTGTGCGGACACCAGAAGCCGCGGAAAATGTTCGTGCTGCAATATTGCGTACGCCAAAAAGATCTGCTTGTCGTCATTCGCAAACTGTGCATATGTCCGATCGCTCATTCAGGAGAATATTGCACGAAGATCTCCATTTTCACCCATATAAGTTGCAGATTGTTCAGGAAATTAGGCCTTGCGATTGGATTTCACGAGAAATATTCTGCTTAACCATGTGTGATCTCCTTCGCCAAAGTCCACAAATGTTGCATACCATCCTGATGTCAGAGGAAGCTCATTTCGAGTTATGTGGTTCAGTGAATAAACAGCATATGCGTTATTGGTGTGATGTAAACCCGCATGAACTGCACATCAAGCCCTTGCACAGTTCTCGTGTCACAGTGTGGTGTGGAGTTGCTTCCTTTGGAATTATTGGCCCTTACTTCTTTGAGGATGACAGTGGTGTGGCTGTAACTCTCACCAGTGAACGCTACCTAAAGATGCTGCAAGACTTCGTTCTTGCCCAATTAAATATAGTCGATGTGGATGTGGAACAATTATGGTTTCAACAAGATGCAGCGCCCTCGCATACAGCCAAAATTTGCATGAATTTCTTGCGACAGACATTTCCAGGTAGAGTAATTTCCCGTTTTGGTGACATTTCCTGGCCGCCTCGCTCACCTGATCTTTCATGTGCAGACTTTTTCCTTTGGGGCTACCGTGCCACCATTCCTGAGTTGAAGGATCGCATCAGAATTGCCATCGGCAATGTCCCAGGGAACACATTACCCCGAGTTATGGAAAGCTTCCAACGCTGCCTAGATGAATGTGTTGTGCAGAGGGGTCATCAATTGACAGGAGTCATATTCAAAAAGTAATCCACGCAATGGACAATGACTTACACATTAGTAAATTGCATACCTTTAACTATTAATTGACATAAGAGGTAATACATAAATCACAATTACTGCCTGATGGTATGTTGTTAATATCCTACTATGAACGCTGCCGCACCCTGTATAATTACATGATTTAACATTACAGATGTACTGTACCTAATCACGTTACCGATTATTGTTTTCATAAATACTTTGGTTTAATTATCAGAATGCCTACAAAGAGAAATGTATCTCTACAACCAGCAACTTCAATACATTCTCTAAAGGAATCAACATTTGCGAGCGTTTCATAACTCTATAAATTGGAACTTCAGGCACTAAGGCCTACGAGCACTCTATTTAAGGCTCCCATACGTCCCAGTTTTACCAGGACACGTCCCTGTGTCCTGAAGTTTTTCGCCTTGTCCCGGTTTATCATTAATTGAAAATCGAAAGCTTTCACAAGATAATGAAACCGACTTATACTTTTTACATTGCAAAACCACGCTGAGGAATTGTAACTATCATTCTACTTGCAGGTTTCTGTAATTCTTCAATCTTCATATTTCCAAGCTTTCAACTCTTCTTTAGAGTCTTGGTCACGGTGCTTAAAAACAGGAAGAAAAAGAACAAAACCGTCAAGGAATAAAAAGGAACAGACTTACCAAGGGGAAGAGCTGTGTAGAAAACACGTTGTCAAATGCATCAGCGATCTGCAGATGTTCTTGAAGCAAACTAAAATATGGCGGAGTCAGTTTATGCGTCTTTACTGTTTCTGTTGGAAGGTTGCCAACTCATTATATTTGTATTATCATGCTAATGCTGGGAAACTTTTGTGATACCCTCCTCCCATTCGTCACTCACCATCCCTTGTCTAGATTTAATTTTGTTTTTGTTTTCAAAAGAATAAATAAATTTTCAACAACCGGTCTCTCTACTTCATTTCTAGCTCCAAATAAAATTTTTCAATCTCCTACCCTGTGTTGCGTTTCTTTTAAATGTTTCGATAAACCTGACACCGGATTTTCCGCTTTCGAATTCGTAATGTGTTCTTTTACTCGGACTTCTAAATTTCTTTTCGTTTTGCCTATGTAACTCTTGGCAACTGCATTTTTTTTTTTTTTTCGTAAATACCTGCTTTCTCATTGGAATCTGTGCAATAAGTCTTAAATTGGACGACATTTTTTTCTAGAGTTTTAGGTGGTTTAAAGACTGTACGTAAACCGTATTACGTGTTGATTCTATTTAGTGCAGTTGTCAGTCTAGGAAAAATAGGCAATCATACCCATCCCTTATCCTTCATGTCGGTTTCAGGTTAATCGGAACTAACATTCTGACTCCACCATTCTGACTCCGCCATATTTTAGTTTGCTTCAAGAACATATGCAGATCGCTGACGCACTTGACAACGTGGTTTCCACAAGCTCTTCCCCTTGATAAGTCAGTTTCTTTTCACTCCTTGATGATTCTGTTCTTTTTCTTTCTGTTTTTAACCACCGTGATCAAGACTCCAGGGGAAATTCGAAAGCTTGAAAATTTAAAGATTCAGGAATTACAAAAGCCTGTAAGTAGAATTATTCTTTTTGCTTTATATTCGGACAATGCTATAGGAGCACAGGTTCAATCTTAATTTTATAATTATTCTAATCGTTGCTTCACCGGATGTGACATCATGTTAAAAATGAAGGGGAAATTTACCAAACGACGACTGATATTCAGTTGGGGCCCGCAGTGTTTAAATCCCCCGAACTGTCACTCTTATTACGAGAGTTTAGAATGGATACCCCGTTTTCCAATCAGAACACGTCGTGTAACTTGTGTGAGAGAGGAAAGAGAGGAAAACATCGCGAATATTTACTAGTTTGTAAGATGTAATTTTTTTTTCAAAATATGATATCCTTAACTCTATTATGAAAATTGCTTTTTAAAGCTGCATTCCTGTCATTTTATTTTATCATGTAAATAAATAACAGTAATTAAACCCCATATTTAAACTTTGTTTCATATCTCTGAAGTTCCAAACATATTTATTACCATCTGTACTTATTTTAAATTATATAACCTTTCCAAGTTTTTAACCTAACGTATCAATAGTAACAACGATTCTTATATTTAAATCAGTATATGCAGGTAAAACAATTACCAAGTTTTCTTTCGTATTCAGTTGTTCATCCATATCACCCTGTATATGTTTATTAAGGCTACAATCTGTTGCTGAATCAGAAATACTATTCCCTGGCATACAACTGGTGTCTCCCTGTGATTTTGTAGATACATCTGGAGCGGGTATTACAACTATATCAGCACTGTCAAACTCGAGTACGTCTTCTAATGATGGTTCAATATCAGTAATCTCCACTTCCTGTAATATGTAATTTGGTTGAAATTGTACATAAGTCATATTTCTCCACTAACACGAAAACTTTATTTTGACATCGCGCTAAAAGATACTATTTAGAACACGTGTAATTATATAACACTACAATATAAGTAGGTAAAACCTGATATGTTTTTATTGTATTCAAACAATTATATGAAGCATGCATTAAATCAAAATCAACAATATGTCATTCATTTAACAATTATTGAATTACAAAGTATTGAAAATGAAATTTTTGAGTTTTACGTCTCACGGTTATGCCGGTTAGGCTAAAGGAGACGGTGATGATGAGTAATGAATGAAATGGTGTAATGAAGAAAGTGGGAGGAAACGGGAAAACCCCGAGAAAACCCACGCACACGGTGTTTGTCCACCACAAAGTTCACTTGGCGGGAGGAGGGTTTGAACCAGGACCCCATGCACCAGAGGTGAACGCTCTACCACTGAGCCACCGCGGCCCTACAAAGTATTGAATTTCACTTTAGACACTTAGAAAGAAACTATAAATATCGCAAAACTAAAGAATACAAAGGCTTTTGTGAATTGTTAGAGTCGTCAAGTCCAGGAGGCTTAGGTGGGCGGGTCATGTAGCTAGAATGGAAGAAAGTAGAAACGCTTTCAAAGTCTCGACTGGAAGACCAATCGGAAAACGACCATTACGAAGACCTAGGCGCAGATGGGAGAACAATATTAAGATGGATCTCGCAGAGATTGGAATACAAAGTAGAAACTGGATGCAGTTAGCTAAGGATAGAAGTCAGTGGAGAGCTTTTGTGAACGCGGCATTGAACCTCCGGGTTTTATAGGTCATAGAGTTAGTTAAAGAATACAAAGCACATAAAGGTGTGTGTGTAAAAAAAAAAAAAAAAAAAAAAAAAAAAAACTTATGAGCAGTGCTTGTTTACAATTTTGTGCACATTGAATTATCTCTTCTTGTGCCGACGAAACCTACAGTAGACGAAAGCTTCAAAATTCTACGATAGTTTTGCAATACTTTTCTTTCCTTGATTTTTTCATTTTAAAAAGCCGCTGTATCTTTTAAAGATTATATATAGATCTGGTGAAAAGGTTAGATTAGGTTTACATTTAAGCGTCACACAGTTATGCCATGTCGGCTAAAGGAGACAGACCTACTGATTATAGTGGAATCCGAACTACTTTTTCGTTTAACAGTACCCAACTGGAAATCGTACCAGGGTCCACGCGCATCAAATGCAAGTGTGCTAGCCACTAGACCCAGCGGAGGTCCAACTGGAGGAAAGAAACGACCTGCCATATGTTTTACAGGAACATGCATTGACTTATCCATAATCTTTAGTTGTGTACTACTTAACGTACAAGTATTTATGTAGCTAATTTCGTTGGGATGGGGATGAGACGTTTATGGTTGCAAGACTTCCAACATTGTAAAGGAGAACACATTCGGTTGGCAACAATGTTAGTTTGGTGATGTTAGCTATTATGCCAAACAATATCCTGCCGATATTTCAATGGTGTAACATTTCGGAGTTTAGTTGTCTATTAGTTCAAAAGTTACGACGTCGTAACAAGATAAAGGGCCCATCCTGTATAACTATTATCTCTATGAACGTAATTGTATATATACAAGAGAGTGTCGTTCCACAGAATGAAACTACAGTACACTTCCAAACTACGCAAGTTCATAAAATCCCGAATCGATTTTCGGAAACCGCCTGTAGCTAGCTATGACCGCTTCAGAGTTATGACTTACTGTTGAAACCGGAAATGATCGACTTCTACCACTTTCGGTTTAACTTGGAGGTTCTTCAAGAAGGGGGAACGAATTCTTGGGGTGCTGAATCGATTGACAAAAACCGCTTCTCGATAGCTCTTATCGTTTTAGCTGTGATACCTTGATAGACAGACAGCCGTTCTATAACACTTCTTCAGAGTTTCTACAGATCTTGAAAAATCTATTTCCCTGACTTCTCGCTGACTTTTACTGACCTGACCTTTCATGACTGGTGTCAGAAAACGCTGGCATATAAATGAGGAATAAATAACATTGAATATTTATATATAAGAAGAGACAAATAGTAATCAATTGCTTATAAGTACAACAAAAAATAGAAATAAAAACCAAATAGGTATTATAATGGTTGGCTAAGCTGAAAATGGTGTACAATTAATGTTAGAAAAATATATTTTATAAAATTTCCCTGGCTTTCCCTGATTTCCAGTCTTTTTCCTTGACCTGCAATATTTTCTCTCAGTTCTCTCTGAGAAGTAGGAACCCTGTTCTTACACTTATGCATAGCATCGTTTGGAAGTGTAATATAACTATACGATACCTTTAAATACTTTGGAAGCTTTGTCATTTATATACTTCAGATATGCTAGTAATGATAAAACTACGAATAAGTAAAATATACAACTAACCGCAGAATCACAGTCTACTAGTGGATGCATATCTTTCTTCCACATGTTCCAATGTTTCCTGAACAATGCTCTGTGTCCCACTTTTGGAAACAGAGAATTTATGTCTTCGCCTTGGAGCATGGCCATTATGTTGCTAGTAATTTCATTCTCTGGAAAATATATTAAATAATTACACTTCTGTAGGACAAAATAAGACTGCAAGGTGTGATGTGATTACGGGGCCAGATTACTAAAAATGATACAAAAGCTAACATATTTTCTTCTGCCTGTTTCTCGTAAGTGGAAAGAGATAATGAAATGTAACTTACCACAATAATAGATAATGTTATTCTACACCCGAAATATGAATCGGAAGAATTTTCAGTGTTGCCATCCATAGAAATTAAAGTGTGGCCAGAATATGAATTACCCAAAAATCTAGGTTAAGGCAGGACTAGAAGAAAGAACTCAAGGATATTTGATGACTTATCATGTATTGGTTCCTTGTTAACTACTTTCTAAATAATATTTGTAATTATTTTGTAATAAGCTTTCTGTATTTGTATTTATTATAAATTTTCTGTATTTGTGTTTATTATAAAGTTTATTAATCATCTCTGCCGATGTTTGAATGGTGCAAAATTTCAACGTTTTCTGTATTAGTTTTTCAGATATTTCCAGATAGAGTTTTAAATGCCTCACCCTATATATAATAGTAGCTTCACATACCCGCTTCGCTGCGTCTGACCAACAATTCCACCCTAATAAACAGAATTTTCGAAATTCCCATTTTTACTAAGATATCAAAAACCACTGAAACACGTGTCAAATTATTTAAAATCAGAAGTCCAAATACACAACTTCAAAATTTCTAACTTAATGGCCCAAAAGGGTATTCCGAAGAATGCTAATGATTAGGAGATATGCCCATCTTATTAAAATACTTTCCCCTCTTCCTCGTCGAATTTCCATAAATCATTCCTTAGAGATACTCTATGTCACGAATCCTACGTCCCTTCAAGTTTCTAAGTTAAGCAATTTCCATCTTATTAAAATATTTCCCACCCCCTTTTCCCCTTCCATCCTTTTATTTTCTTCTAGGCAATATGTCAAAAAACTCTGAAGCACGTGTCTAATTATTTTAAATGAGAAGTCCAAACCCCAAATTCCATGTTTTTAACCTTCAATGTTTCGACATATCGATATTTTACTGTAATAATTACAAACACACACCTTTCTTCATTTTCCTTTTTTTTCTTCCCATTTTTTATAAAATATAATAAAAGACTGAAACACATGTCAAACTGTTTAAATCAGAAGTCCAAATACAATTCGTCAAGTTTCTAACCTTAAAGAATTAGGAGATACGGACATCTTTACAATATTTCCCACCCTCTTTCCCCCATACCCGCCGAATTTCCAGAAATCCTTCTTTATTGCTATCCTACGTCACAAACCCTATGTACTGACCAAATTTCAAGTTTCTAGCCTAAGCGGTTTGGCTTGTGCGAGGGTCAGTCATTCATTCAATCAGTCACTCAAGACTTTGCATTTTATACATAAAGATCTGATATTGTCCCACTGCACGATGGCACCATACTTCAAAAGAGGTTGGTTTTAATCCAAATTAATATTAGCTTTCGTATAAAGTAATTGTATCACCATATAGTATAAGGGAATCGTTTAAAAAATCACTCTCCATTATGAAGAACATTGTATGTACACAGCCTTAAAATTTGTAATTATTTCAAAATCGAATAAACTAAGTTGAAGGCTATGAATTTGTACTACTTCCGTTGGTAATGAATGCTGCGTCTCAAGCACTTACAGCAAAAGCCAATAACTACCATTATCGAGCATCGAACAAATGAACTACAGTGGGGACTTGTGGTCTTGCACTATTAACTTTGTCCTCTGGTTATTATTTTGACTAAGACACAGCCACAACAAGATTTTAATAAAATCTATTTAAACTCTCACTTATTAAAATTTAACTTTTTTAAATACCGGAAATCAAATACGGAGTAAGTTCAATATCTGAAAGGAGCATGAAGCACTGAACACTTTGACCTTAGTAGAAAACAAAAATATCTTTTTTTTAAGATACTTTCAATATTCACACCCTAAAACTATAGTATGACTTACTGAAACACTTTATGCCTAATTTCTACCATCTTAAGACGTATAGTACGTATAATCGTTAAATAACAATAAAATACATTGTATTAACACATTTAACATTACTAGATCCTTAAAAACAACTTTCAACTTCATGTCGTTTAGCATTTATTAAAAATTCAAATTGTGATAAAATTTAGTTGTGATTAAATTTACACTTGTTGATCTTCCAATTAAGATTTAAGAAAAGCAATATTAAATTATTAGAATACTAACATTGCCCTGCAGACAAGTAGGACAAATTCAAAGAAACAAATTTTATCACATGATCTCGCCCCACTCCCTTCTTCTTTGCTCCTCCGAGTGCGAGTTATTCGTTAGAAAATCTTGTTTTTGAACAACCATTCTTTAAACTATCAGAAAACATTTGAAGAAATCGGTGTATAAACTGAATTTGTTACATGAAACCTTTTATCTAAATTTTTCTAATGATTATTGTAAGCATTACAAAAGTTTTTTTTTTTTTCGCAGCGATTTGACTCTTCATTATACATGTAAGTAAAAGCTCTGTTATTACAATTTTGCGGCTATTTACTGATTCCTTTAGTTTTAATATTAATAAAAGGAAACAGCTACTATGGAGGCTAGTCGTGAATGTATCATATCCAATTAAAAATCTGCGGAGAACACATAAGAACATATTCAATTTCTACAATATTTATTATTTTTATATGTATACCGTTGGAGAAGGTAACATATTATTTATTTTCATTACTTTTACTTTCGCATTCTCTGTTTGTTTATATTTCTTTTCAACACCCACATTATACCTAAGCAAATAGACTATTGACAGAAAGCTTCAGACACTCCGCGCTCTCGGTCCAGTCGTAGCGTTTTAGCATCTTGGAACCTGAGAGGATGCAACTTTATTCTTTTGATAACATATACACTGGTTAACCCATTGTAGATTTACTACCGGTATTTTATATTTAAGTCACAACAACTTTTCACTTGCACTTACTAGAATCTCATAAAGATGTATAAGCTATTGAACATTTCATGGACACGGTTAATTAACAGAGCTGCAACATCGTACATTAACACTAATTTTTAATTAATAAACACGGAAGAGAGGAAAGGACTCAAAGCAAAAGGGGAGAAAATACAAAAACTGAGACTTTCTATCATAAACGAACAGATTCACATTATGGGCCTCTTCTATATTCCCTTTCTTTTCATATTAAAAGCAAGAATAAAACAACTCCTAACCAAAATTGACACTTTACAACACAAAGATATATATATTAGCTGAACGTACTCGATTCGCTGCGTCAAACAAAAGAGCCCCTTCCACCATCAGTGTTGCTAACAACCTCTGAAGAAAAAAGGCTAGATGGCCCTAACAAATAAGCTTTTTTATGCAAAATAAATATATATAACTAGATTTTGAGCTGCTAACCTAAATTATAGATTTTAAATGCCTTTTTGTGTGTGGGATTAAAAGTAAGTTATAGTAAAATTTGAAATGTTGAATTTTATTCAGTGAAGACTAACAGGTAACATATATGACTCTCAATAACAAATTACTTTGTGAAAGTAAACAGCCAGAATTATCAGTCGAATATAAATAAATAATAGATGACGTCGCAGCTAGCTGAGGTGTGGAACTGGATGCACCGTCGTTGGATTGCGTATTGGTTGTGTAGACTGGAGGGCGCCATGGTTTAGTGGTAGAGCATTCGCGTAGCCTCTGGTTTGATCTTAGCTCGTACCAAGTAGGGTTTGTGGTGGACAAACACCGTGTGCGTGGGTTTTCTCGGTATCCTCCCACTTTCTAGATTCCACCATTTCATTCACTTCTCATCACCAGTTGTTTTAACCTATGCGGCGCGGCATATTTGTGCGTCGTAAAACTCAAAGATTTTTTTTTCTTTGTGTAGGCTGCCATTCTCCCAACAAAAGTATAATTTCTCCGCAGACCCACACGAATCATCATGGTTGCATTGAGTGTTTTCAAGCTGATTAGAAGTCCTATTTGTTTTCTTTAATAAACTAACACAATCTCCGTAGCATGAAGAACCGAAAAAGTTAATAAATTTGTATGAGAAAACTCTCATTCTTGCAATGAAATGCGAAATTTAAAATAATTTAAAAGCACTTGACCGTTACGGGAGCGACATTAAAATTATTTCTCAGTCGACAATTATTGTTAAGTAGCTGTAAAGCTGTAGGTAGGAAGAGAGAAGAAGAAAAATTAAGAATTTGTTGCGTAATAAAACACCCTTTCATGGGAAATCAATTAATACGATTGTATATAATGACAAATATTCTTCTCTTTTTATGTTTACACTTTATTTTCAAAGAAACAAAATGAAATGAAATCTTTGAGTTTTACGTCCCACGGTTATGCCGGTTAGGCTAAAGGAGACGGTGATGATGAGTAATGAATGAAATGGTGGAATGAAGAAAGTGGGAGGAAACGGGAGAACCCCGAGAAAACCCACGCACACGGTGTTTGTCCACCACGAAGTTCACTTGGCGGGGGCTGGGATCGAACACGGTACCCCAAGCACCAGAATTTCAAAGAAACAGTATTGCGTAATAAAACACCCTTTCATGGGAAATCAATTAATACGATTGTATATAATGACAAATATTCTTCTCTTTTTATGTTTACACTTTATTTTCAAAGAAACAGTATTTTTAGAATTAATTTAAGGGCTAATAAAAAAGGGAAAAAATGGCAAAAGAGCTTCATCAAATCAGCTATATTTAAGGTTTTCGTAAATTTGCATAGCTAAATGCCTCTTCAAATAGGCTATTTTTTTTTCTTTCCGCCTCTTTTCTCCTCCTTTTCACTAAAATATCAAAACAATTAAACACGTGTCAACTTATTTTAAATAAGAAGTCGAAACATAGAACTTCAAGTTTCTAAGCTTAAGGGATTCAGAGATATGGACAACTTATTAAAATAATTTCCACCCTCTTTTCCACACCTAAGCCGTCAAATTTCCAAAAATTCTTCCTTAGTGGTATCCTACGTCACAAATCATATGTACTGTCAAAATTTGAAGTTTTAAATTCAAGGGTCACTCAATAATAATGCCAGAAAGGATCATAAAAATTTCGCTAGTATTTACGAACAGCCTCAATTGTGCTGATACATTTCATTTTTCAACACTATGATACCTCCCTTGCATTGCTTTTGCAAATTACAAATCTTGTCATTCAGTTACACCAACTATTTCTCAATTAATAGTTATTCTGGTCAAATTCATTCATTCACTTTCTTTCGTCTTTATAATCATGCATATTGTACGAATTTGTGCTTGTGAACAAGACTCGTCAGGGTAAAAGATACATAAACATACATAAGTCTAATATACATACAAATTAAATTGAAATACTAAGCTACGTCTACTATATAAAAGAAACACAAAAATAGGCATTGCAAATACTATCAGTAATCAAATTCATTTACACATCGTATATAAAAGAAATGAAATAGATATCAAAGGGAAACTCAGTTTGTAACATGCCGTGACTTTCGGCATTACATACTGCATTAAATACCATATTTGCCGTCACTGTCATGAAGCCAACAAAATAAGCCACAATTCGGTGCTGCAGTAGTTTTGGCGCACCACACTTTGGAAGATTTACAGGCAAATTTTTAATACTTTCCATGAAAAGACACATTTATCAGGATGAAATTTCTGCAGGCTACAGAATAAAACAAAATAATAAGACTATATTTTAGGTTTACAAGTGTAATATCGTTACAAGTTATTTACGACCGATAAAATAATTGGAGTTTCTATTTTCCACCGGCTGCATATTTCTCCACAGTGTACAGATCCTGTATTTTATGTTTAAAAGTGGAGCATTATACTAGTATGAAATCATGACAAGTGTTAATGAAACTTGTATCCTGGCTTAAACCCACTTTCTACTACCCTAGCCTTCGCGTATACTCACCATCGCCGACGCGCCGTCCCTTCGGATTCAACCCGCGCTAATGCGACGGCGAGTTAGCTTCGCCCTTCCGTCAATCGGTTAGATACGATTCGTGCTTTTAGTGGCCACCTATCATAGGTTGGTTTGTGTTTTGGGTAATAGTTAAGAACAGCTACTTCTCATCTCCCGTGCACGAGGACACATCTTACTGTTGCACTACCTAAACGCCCTAAGTACAAGGGCAAGAACTCAGTCTATTACCTACTTTTTAACATCTAAGATAGTCAATGAATAATTCCTGAAAGTATGGCGTTTCTCGTCCTTCCCTAAATGGGAAGTACGGCTCCTTAACTATAACCTTTTTTAAGAACTCTTTTGTTTGCCTCCTTGAATTTTATCTGTCACGTGAAATATTTTTATGCTGCCCAGTAGAATCCTTTTAGGACACAATAAGAAGAAAACTAGTGAAAGAATTTTAATTTTCCAACAATTCTTTCGGCTTACGTCCAGTTTCAAACCTTCAAAAATGCAGTTAAACCATTAATGATTGTTCGATTAGGTTAGTTTAGTGTTCCCGGTAATACTTTACTTACACGAACTGTGATTTTAGCCGCTTTTCATAGAAGTTGGTTTTCATTTCATAATATATTCTATTTTCTTGTGTAATTCTGTAAAAGTCAAAGCGGAAATATGGTATTCAACGTACCGATTCACCATCCTATACGACTATCATGCTCCTCGATCATCGGAACATTCATCGTATTGCAAATAGTATCAACTTCTACATGCATTTTCTCTGTGTTAATGAAATTCGTACCCTTGCCAAAACCCACTTTCTAATACTCTAGCCTATTAAACATAACTTTACTGCCAAGATTACACACATAAATATCACCTAAGAACTCCAAATCATTTCTTACTTAATTTCTCTCCTGTAATTTTTTTTTTTTTTTTTTTTTTTTTAACGGAGGAGAACCTTTAAACTTAACCCATCCTTCCTAGTGGTGCGCCAAAAGTAAACCTGTACGCACAATTCAACAGCATTATCACATCAAATTTATGTGTGAGGTGTTTCGTACAGACGTAAAGCGAAAGCTACGTTTCAGTTTATGTTAACAACTAGCAAGACACTGCTATTTTTCGAAGGTCTATGAACCGGGTGTAACGATACATACTTACATGATCAACACAAACTTACCTTCGAATAATGGTATATATTGTTCCAATTTCCATGTTGTTAATAATGTTCTTGTTTCCTGCATCTTAATCGATTTAACGGAAATATTACACCACTTTCCTCTGTGATTACACTATTGCATACACATATGCCGCCTTACAGATAACCGCGACAGAACAGCGATGTTATTTTTTCTTTATCATAAAGCAGAGCGCCAATTTCCCTGCAACGGCAATTTCATTGTCTAAAATACCACACGTACTCGGTAATTATCAAATGCGTTGCGTGTTTACCGATCTCTCCTTATTTGAAGTAGCCGAGTAAATTAGTTAGATGTAATTTTTCAAAATTAGTAGCCTAGAATTAGGTTAAAACAGCAAAGTATGATTTAACCGAACACTGCTACGTTACAATAACCCAGAGAATTTCTTCAATGAGAGTATTTTTAACAGATATTCGGCTACTGTCAAACGAGTTTTCATTTAACCCTGGCTTAGCAAACCCTCCATTTTCTCAGTGTAGGGTTATCAAGTATAGGAGGCTCAGGTGGTCAGATCATATTGCCAGGATGAAAGAAAGTAGGAACGCTTTCAAAGTATTAACTGGAAGACCATATTGGAAAACGACCATTAGGAAGACATAGGAGTAGATAGGAGGACATCTGAAGATGGCTATCACAAAAATAAGAAACAGGATCAATTTGGCTAAGGACAAGTCAATGGAGAGCTTTTCTGAATGCTGCATTGAAACACCGGGTTCCATAGGACATAAAGCTATTTAGTTAGACGAATTGTGTTTTAGTCTATTGTAATGCGGATAAAACCTCCTAGTTGGAAGTTCGTTACTTCTGATTTGGAGGTTATTTCCTTTTGGTAAAAAAAAACAATTGTAGTTACAAATAGTGTGTTCATATTTGTATTTCATTTTTATAGAAGTTGAGAAGACATTGGATGACACTTTTATTTTTTAACTACTATAATGCACAATGTTATTTTTTGGAAATGACACATATCCATTTCATGGCATATCACCTATTTTACCTGCCCATCTTCCAAATAGATTTTAAGGAAATCCATAGAGAAAAAAGCTGTGGAAGGGACAACGTGACTGCATCGTCTTCGTCTTCGCGAGAACGAGGCTCAAATCCAGTGACTGGCATTTCGGAGTGCCCAGTGTTGACATGTAGCTCAACGGTAGGTGTGGCATTTCATGAAAATTGTTCTCTTAATAATCAAAGAGGTTGGAAAACTTAAGTTAATTTCTTGTTGCACATTACATATGGGTGTCATTTGAAGGAGACAAGAGGGCAAGTGCCTTTCAACAATTATTATATATATACGAGATACAATCGAAAACTTTGTACATGTTAATCAAGCTCTATGTTATTTGTTAGTTGTTTGAAACCTTTTCGAACATAGGGGTCTACTTCTTCTAGTCTGCGCAGGTTAAAGAATCTTGCGCCATTACAAATTATAGTGAAGTATTCATCGGAATTGTAACAAGTTCTTAACGTTCATCAGAGTGTTCAAATTATCATATATATTTTATGTAAAAGTTCACGTGATGCTGTTGTTAA
Source organism: Thermobia domestica (assembly GCF_964235325.1). Taxonomy (NCBI): domain Eukaryota; kingdom Metazoa; phylum Arthropoda; class Insecta; order Zygentoma; family Lepismatidae; genus Thermobia; species Thermobia domestica. The sequence continues at coordinate 390,558,199 of NC_137454.1, forward strand.
TCATGTTCCAAGACAACAGAAAGCGCTCGTTTGAGGTCTTCAACAATTTAATGAAAGTTACCTAAAGTATGTAGAGTGAGCTAACCATTATATAGAGTGTTCAGTAGGAATTGCCCAGCCAAATACATCACTGTAAATATTCAGGATATTTAGAAGAAAATGTAAGATGTTCACTATTCATTCCATATTTTCATTCTCTAATCATCATTCCCACTTGTTATTTTAGTTAATTTTTCGTTAGAAAATACTTAAGAGTTAGCTGATTACGGAAAACACTTTTTTTTTTCACTCATAGCTTGATTCTAACTAGTCCAAATTTGCGAATGAATTTCCATATGTTACTCTGCGCCGAAAAGAATGACATCATACGTATGACAAGGTAGGTTACCGGGGTGTAACATACCTATTGTGATACGTTTGCACAAACGTACAGAACATCGAAAAAGAAGCGACCCTTATTATTTTATCGGCCAATGCGCATGGAAAGTGTCAAATAGGAACATTAAAATGGGGTAAAAATGAGATTATGTGGAATATACGGAGAACGAGAAGAGACATGGGAAAAGATTAAATGAACGACATAGTCGACACAAGGCAATGAGGTAGAACACACCCATGCAAATCAAGCATTACATCCGGAAATGGACCAATCACGTGTACAACATTGTCGTAATGTGTTACGGAAATGACCGAAGAGGGTGGCAAGGTGCAGGAAGAGAGAAGAAACGAAAACATGAAATATGTGTTTTGCTTTGGGTGCATACGTCGCCCGTATGCGAAAGGGACGAAGATTCATATCAACGCACGAAGATGGGTGAACACGCAGAAAGGATGCAAAAGTCCTTCGTATAGGCAGCTCGCGAGGCAGTGCTGTACATTGGGTTGCGTATATCTCGTAATGAAAAAAAATGAGTACCACAATTGAATGTAATAACAGTGGTCCACGTATGTAAGATAAACAGGAACAATAATATCAGTACCACGCATGATTACCAACATTACATTACTGCGAAAATGCACATACAATATAACAGTGATGGCTACATTTTTCTTTATGTGTTACTACTGCATACACAGATTTTCATTTCCAACATACATCTCTTCGTTGTTCCCATTACGCGATGTATGAAACCCACTGCGCAAGACTGTCTTGCTGGCTGTCTATATGAACGGCGTGTGCATCATTCCTGCTTGTCTCCCCATCTTCGTGCATTGAAATTAATCTGCGTCTCTTTCGCATACGGGAGTCGTATGCACCCAAAGAAAAACATATTTTATGTTCCCGTTTCTTCTTTCTTCCTGAACCTTGCCATCTTCTTTGGTCATTTCCATAACAAATTTCATTCCAAAACAAGTTTTAGTTCTGAGAACCATATAGTTGATTTTTTTAAAGTTTTTAAACATTGCGAATTTTCGAAAAAGTTTTATTTTCAACATCAAATATCTGAAGAAGGATTAAAGTGAAAAATCCGAAATTTGCACAAAATAAACAATAGTTGTGCAGTAATACGTGGGTAAAATTACATTACTGAGACTTAAGTAGTTATCAGTTATAAGTTGTTGCAATTACGTGAAATTTGCCATTTTAACAGCAGAAGAGATGTTCAGGTTTTGTGTTAATAGTGCCTGAGACATACAATTTTTTAACGTTTCATCAGCGGAAGTGCAGTCAAACAGCAAGAAATTCGAGATTTGATATTTGTAAAATAATTATCAGTAACATAACATATCATAGATTTGTACTTCTAACACAAACAAAACTCAGATGTTATGAATACTCACAACCAGATGAATTTACTGATTGCAGTACTTAAGTACTTCCAGAACATAGCATGTAGTGATTTGCACCTAATGGTACCGTAGCCTGTATTTACACCAAGAAATGATGGATTCGGAGAATTGAAGACATCAGTCAGGAAAATAACGATCGTTTTATTCACTTTTTCCATCTCCATGTAAAAAAAAAACGCTTTTAAACTACCTACGAATGACAAGGTGTGAGTGCCTATTACTAAGGTTCTCCGGAAACTCTCACCCACAGAGTTCACAATTCTTACAGGTCGTAATCTCAATATCAGTGCCAAAATATGTACACAAATTAGTAAACTGTTTACCTCATTGATGTCTTAACAGCAGCGCTATAGGCAAAAAATAAAGGACAGACGCGTTTCGTTTTTTATTATATGTTTATTTTTGTATAAGATATGATTCATAAATTGTGCACACTTTGCCCATTTAACATTACTGTCGTGATATTTTGACTTTCGCTACAAAGTTTACATCCAAGTCTTATGACGCATCATGATATTAAGTCACAGAGAAGAAAAAAACCAGAAAGTACACAAGTCTCAGTGATGCAATTTTACTCGCTTGTTACTGCAAAACTATAGTCTATTTTATGAAAATTTGAGATTTTTCACTTGCGTCCTTCCTGAGATATTTGATAGTGAAAATACACAATTTTTGAAAATTAGAAATGTTTAAAAATTCCTGAGAAGTCAACTATATGGTTCTGAGATCTGAAACTTGTTTGGGACGTTGTCTATTATCGAAAATTTACATTCCAAAATGGCAATTTTTAGGTTTCCAATCTCAATGTTCAGAGCTCTTTCTTCTACGTTCTAAAGTACGTCTCAATGTCCACAGAACACAGAATGTTGGCCATGTCATTATATTTCATATGGTTTTGGTTTGAACACATTATCTTTAAAACGTAAAAAATTACAGAGTTTAATGGAATCCTGTGAAAAGTTCAAAATACAAAGGAACATATACAAAGTGGCCGTTACGACAAAACCTACTCTGTTAAAAAATAAATGACTAACCGTTTTCAACTTTCTGAACATGGAAAGAAATTAGATAAAAAATTAATCAGAAACTAAATTTTGTCAGCAACCATCATTGGCCGATTTCATTTTGATTACAACCCCCACCCCTTTCAATGCGCTTGTTGGCCGATATATTTAAATTATGTGTCGCTCTTTTTCGATGTTCTCTATGTCTGTGCAATCTTATCTCAATTGGCGTGTTACACCGTGGTGCCCTGCCTTGTGAGTAAATTTATCCATGAGAAAACATTTTCACAAGTAAAAACAATATAAATTTCGTAATGAATGTAATAGTACTCGTAGCACGCACAAACTTAAAATAACAACAGGTGCTCACCCAGAAATTTTGGTTGGAAGGTGTCCAACGTTCCGGCGGAAGGGGGGGGGGGGTCAAATACAACATCTATGTAGTATTAAACCGTTGATATGATGTACCCAAAAAGACAATAAATAATGTAAATGCTGCCACTGTATTCTACTGTTCTATTATTTTCTGTGTTTCGGATTCCACGTTAATCAGTAGGTCGACGTATCATATAGCCTCGCTGCTGAACGGGACGTTAAACTGAAACTCAACTAAACTCTATGTACGTGTATTGTTTTATAAGAAAAGAATGAAAACAGATAAAGTGACATTATATATATGTTAATATGATAAAGACAGTAATTCGTGTGAGGTTGTTGAAAAATCTGCTAATATTCATCCCCTTTAGCCTTGAAGAATCCTGGGCGTCAGGTAATTATGGTCAAGGGTGCGGATCCTGAGGAGGCCCTTCCATGGCTGGCATTGGGGTCAGCTTTCATGAGAAAATATTTTTATTGTTATTTGTATTTTTTATGAATAGCTCCCCTCCCCCAAATTACGGAGTAACCGGCGCGGAGTTGATTATGGTGAGCGAAAATACAAGTCTTGCGCCTACACAATATAAATCCACAATATCAATTGTACTTGAGAACTGGGGTCTAATTCGAGCACGGTTCTTATTCATGATGCTCTTTCAGCTATCTAACCATCTGTACTAGTAGTAAGCCTCTATTTGCTTTTTTTTTTTTTTTTTTTTTTGAATGCATTTTCTATATGGAAATGTAGTAAAACAGTAAAGACGCTATATAATCCATTTCCAATGGGATAAAACCCTATAGCGCGCCATAGACGCACGCACTTGCATTACCAACATGTATGAAAGGTTTCTTTCATCATGCATCGTGAAAGAATTTTTTGACCACACACGTACCAACGTGCTGTCCAACATACTGAAAGTAGTTTGAGAAATGTGGAGGACGAGGAAAGGCGTGCTTTTTCTTTCTGCAACTGCACGACCTTGGCATGCGACGGAGGAGAGACTCACGTGATTTCTTCCGCTGTCGTGATTGGCGGACCAAAATATAAAACAGCCACCTTGCATGAACGAGCCCATACACGGTAAACATGCATGCAGAACGGCAAAAACATCAAACATGTTTTCAGATTTTGAAAACTTTCAACATGAATGAACGAGGCCATACACGATCAACTTGCCTGTGGTTTTATCATTTTTCAAGGAGTGAAATTATGCAACAAGACAAAATCAATTTCAAAAATGAAATTTATGAGTTTTATGAAACCTGCATTGAATATCTAAGGAAATCGTTGTCTACGTTTTCAATATTGAAATGGATGCTGTTGAAGGACACTCCTAATTCGGGACAGCTTGAAGGTAGTGTTGCTAACTTCAAGGAGAAAGGTATTGAAATAAATGATTCTTTGCTTTTCGATCAAATGGCTTCGTTGCAGGATTTTGGTAGTAATGATATAAAAGAGTGAAGTGAGGAAGATAAAAGAACACTAATGTCACGAGAAGTGGGTTTGTTTTTTGAAAACCCATACTAGGTCTGAACAGCACTCTGAATTTTTAAAGATATGCCAATATGTGTTTGCGATCTCTGCTCATAATGGTAAAACTAAAAGAATATTTTCGCTCATGAACATTCAATGAACAGACTAAAGAAACAGAATGGGAGTGGTGACCCTTTCTGCAATTCTTCAAGTACTATACAATTTTAAAATGAACTGTGGTAACTATTATAACTTCGTATATATAAAAAAAAGAAGAAGTTTCAAAGTGGAACAACAGCTAAGTATTCTCATGAATCGACCTCATGAAATGAGCTCATGTGTTGCATTACATTATTCTCATGAATATACCTCATGTTTTTTATTATTATTTTAATAATTGATAAATGTTTCATATATTTTTAGTAATGTTTTCAAATATTTCATTATTTTTCTTTTTCATTTTTTGTTAGCTGCTGATAGTTACTTCTTATTTAATTAATTCCACAATCTTTTCAAAAGGTTTTAAAATGCAAAAATGTAAATTTGCCCTTTTTTGTGAAAGATACAAAGAGAGAGAGAGAGAGAGAACAGAGAGGCTAAAAAATATATTTATGGGAGCAACCTATCCAAAAATAAAAGGTGTCCCGTTTTTTCTAGTTGACGATTTGGTCACCCTATGCTAGACCCATACCAGTGTGCGAATTGAAAAATTTTCCCAGGGGGGGATGAATTTCACCCATATGCGCACCCAGTCCTCACACACACACACACGCACACACACACACACACACACATATATATATATATATATATATATATATATATATATATATATATATATATATATATGCTAACAAGTACAAAACAGTTGAGATGTGAGATCTTTCATAAATTTTCACTCAAGTAATATTTAGGTTAGCTACGCAAAGTAAGAATTGTTCCCTTTTTCTATCTTATCTTTATGTCCATTTAAAAATACTCCAGAGGGGGAAAAAGTTATCCCTGCCAGGGATAAAATTTTTCTTCTCCAGGGTGGGAAAGATTTTTGTCAGGGGGGGAAATCCCTGGCATCCCCCCCGCCAATTCGCACCCTGACCCATACACTAATTTAATATAAACTAACCTAACAAAAACGAACCGGACCTAACCCAAACTAACCTAACCTACCCTAAACTAACGTAATGTGAACAGAAATTAGCAGAATTGTAACATTTTTTAGAGAAAAGAGCTGTAGCCCTTCTGCTAAGCATAGGCCGAAAAAAAATTTCAAACATGGGAAATTAACTTTTTTTTTTTTTTTTTTTTTGAAGACTTTACTTCGAAAACGTGGTAACATATCGCGTATGATCATGTAGATGCTTCCAAAAGACTGAAATGATCATAATACCATTTACGTATAACAATTGTTATTTCAAACCGTTTTAGAGCTACAAACTACAAGGGTAGTGATTGTTATATTGCTTAAAATGACGTAGTTGTATTAAATTTTTATAATGATTGTTGCTTTCCTTTGCATCTAGCATTACAAGAATAGTTTTTTAGTGGTTTTAAATTACAACAAATCGCAGTTTTACATTATTGTAAGCAGTGTTCCCCACTTAAATAAATTGCTACATATTATTCTAAATATAGAAAAATAGTACAAATAACGTAGGTAAACTGCAAAATATTTTAAAATTACTCGTAAATTGTTTTAGGATGCAAAAATGTTTTGACGTCAAAAATCCTTACACCGCGATATTCCTCAACATGGCAACACTAATATTGTCCATCGTGTTATGCACACATCGTGTTGTGCACACATATGATACCGCACATCTTGTTATATGAAACGAATTTTTTAGTTACATAGTGTCATTATTATCAATGATACAAATAATAATAATAATAATAATAACAATAATAATAATAATAATAATAATAATAATAATAATAATAATAGAACAACATGTATAAAAATATCTGAATACTAAAAATTATATAATTTGTTTATTGATTCACTGTCGACCTCGGTCGTCTAGAAGTCTTCAAGAGGTAAGGACATCGTTCACGAGGTTATGGTTTGAGTTCCGGACGAGCAAGTATTCAGGATCGAGCCAAAAATTGTTAGTCATAGGTCGCGGGCTAAATATGTTCAAAACTGCTCGGCCGGGGTTTAGGGTTGTCAACGGCTCAGCTCACAGCTCATTCACTATCGAGCCGAACAGACAAGTGAGCTGAGCCAACAGCTCACTCATCCGACCCGACTAGAGCCCTCAAAATTTCTCTCAAAAGCTTTTAATGTGCGTTCATACATTAACGTAAAAGACAAAAGACAGGCAAAATAATTGTTTTATAATTCTAGTCGTTAAATTCTTAGAGTGTCTTGATTTGTTAATACTTTAAGTATACATAAGGTATTCCAATGACAATTAACACAAATTTTCTTTATAAGCAGTTAACGTACGCGCATTTGGCGTAGGAAAACTGGGTTCGATGTCGGCGGAGGCTGCTGTGGTTCGGATTCCACGTTAATCAGTAGATCCACGTCTCATATAGTCTCGCTGCTGAACGGGACGTTAAAATCAACTCAACTCAACTCACATTTTCTTTATTGTTATTGGATTTGACTGTTGGAAATATCAGTAAAAGTGTTTAATCATTATCAATTTGGACACCAGCGACATGCTGAGTTTCTCTCAGCTTTCAAAGTGTACGCGCGAAGATGCATAAATTAGCAGAAATGAATTTTATTAAAACGTAGGCCAATCTTTTGACTATAAAAATGGGGTAAGTTTGAATAATATGGGCACATTAAAAGCAAAATGAAAAAAAATATTTTATTGATATCAAAAGATAATTTGACAGAAACATGAAATGTCTTGTCTAAAGTGATTTCAATATTGATTAAGTTACTTTTAAATTCCAAAGCATTACCTTGCATCAAGTTTGTCTATTCTCAGCAAGTTTGTTGCCTCGGTTCCAACAAACGGTATGCGCAGAAAGAGATCATTTAGAACACTAATGTCATACCCAAAGGAGGCGCAAGGGACCCATGATCCCACCCACCTAAACCAATGGAAGCTACTAAACACAGCTTCAATCCATAAATTCATCAAGATAGATATACAGGAAATTTATCAAGTTGGAAATTTATACCTGACTGTACAAGAACTTAGATTCGTAATAGTCTTCTTCACAGCCGAATCAAGGATTTCTTTAAACTAGACCCCAGATACAAGAAGACCCATTGAGCCGAATATACAGTCACTTCCATAAAAGCCACATCTGACCTGTAGCGAACCAACTCGAACATTTGATCAGGTTAAATGACTTAAGCCTACTTTACCTACTCTAATGGTGCAATTGGTTTAAATGGGTCGACTCACGGCTTGTTCACCACAGAGCCAAGCTCAGAAGGACCGCTCACATGTCACGTCTACCGAGTTGGCCGGATCGAGCCGATGGCTCACTTGAGCAGAACCGAACCGAGCTAATGACTCATCCCAACAGAGCCGGCTCGAGCCATTGGCTGCTGAGTTGAGCCAGGTCGAACCAGGGGCGGATCTAGGGGGGGGATCGCCCCCCAGAAGAGGAAACTTTATTATTTTATATATATAAACAAAGCCCATCTCAAAGTTTGGAGCCTTTAAAAGTAGCAGTATGACAACCCATCGTCCCCCCAGAAGTAGGTCCTGGATCCGCCCCTGGGTCGAACAGAGCCGATTGACTCGCTCCTACCGAGCCAGTGCTAATCCTAACCAAACCGGCTCAAGCTGTTCACTCACTTGCACCGAGCCGAGCCGGTTGACATCACTATCCGGGTTCTTCTTCTAATTGGGCTAAAAAATTCAACCAGAGCTCCTTCGTGGCTAAGCGGGTTCGATTCTCGACGGGAACTCTTGTGGTTAGGACTCCACGCTAATCAGTAGGTCCCGTCTCATATAGCCTCGCTGCTGAAAGGGACGTTAAAATCAAAATACACTCAATTCAAAAATTCGACCGTGCAAGTCTCAGCCTAGATGTTAAGAACTACAGTAATTATATATTTATTCGAGTCGAGTTTTAGCTCGACTCGTGCCCGTCCCTAGTTTTCATATTAGTGGTACTTGAAGTTTTATCTGATACAGGCACCATGTCTTGGCGGCCATTTTGAAAACGGTGACTGATATGAAAAATCTTTTGCAACAGTGCTCTTTAGTTTTTAAAAAACTAACGAACGAGATATTACTGGATATATATTTACATTTAAATTTTTAAAGTTGGGCCCTGAGCCCCCATGAAGAGCGACCCTGGGCGGTACAGCGACAATACCATTCGACGTACGGTACCTTATGGGATTTCCAATTTTAGTTGGACCCCATATATAGGCCTATATATATATATATATATATATATATATATATATATATATATATATATATATATATAACTCTTTTAAAGTAAAATTTGTAACTAACAAATAAAATAACGTCTACATACGAAATATTCGATTCCCGGTGGAAAATATTGACATTTGAACCCACTACAGTGGTTCGAATTCCAAGTTAAATGGTCTCTCTGTATTTTATATAGCTTCGGTGATGAGAAAGGCCTATCTAACCTACCTACTTGAAGATATGTTAGTGAACTTAGATTTAACCGATTACACCAGCCTATCAGCATTCGAAAAATGTTTCCAATAAAATTTACGTATCGAATCATCAATTAAAATGACGGGGTTTGTAAACAGTTTTTCAGTTTCGCCGTACACCTCTAAGGCGGAAGGGAATTTTAGAATAGAGAAATTTCTGCCTGCAAAATATAAATTTTATTTCGTACATTTTTTCGTCTGATGCTTTTTTTTTCGAGATATTTTGCAGTATGGAATAACAAAATTCACCCTATGTGTACATTTTCATCCCTCATTTTAATGAACCTACTCCATATTTTAAGTCCTTTAAAAACAAGGTCAGTGGTAGAGCGTTTATCTCTGGTGCAAGGAGTAAATGGTTCGATCACAGATTGCGCCATGTGAGCTTATTTAGTGATGGGCAGTGGGAATATTCCCGGTGGGAAGGAATTTAAAAAATGGGAATATTCCCAGGTTTTTCCCTGGCCTATAAATTCCCGGGAAGGAATATATTTCCATTTCTTTACTTCATCTTCCAAATTATAAGAACCGTACGACTAATTACATTATTTTAATATTTTATGATTTACTTCTAGGTTTTAAAGAATTTGAAGGTTAAAAAATTTAAAATTCTTTGACAGTACTTTATATAAGTAATAATATGGTTTTTTAAGTTCAATTTCCATTTGCACTAAAAAGTAAAGTAATTGTTTAGTATTGGGGGGCAAAAAATAGCCGAAAGTAGGATGATTTACTGAAGAAATGAGTTGAAAGTAGTGTTCAAGTAGTCAAGAAAGTATCGAACACATTTTTTTTTTTTTTAGGGCAATAGGGGATTTGTACAAACCGTAAAGGTAAGTCGAAGTGAATATAGAAAACAACGTGCCCTGCGGGGCTATAATCCGCCTTCACTCGCTATCGCTTGCTCGGCAATGCTCTCTAAATTTAATGTTGGTAACGTAATTTAACGTATGAAACCATAAAACAACATCGGAATAGAATATCGCACAAAACTAGGAGCAAAATTTAGGCAGCCAGAATTTAGGGGGGGCTAGACCCCCTGAATACGGGCCTGGAGACAACTGTAATAATATAGCTACTGTGATTTAAAAAAAAAAAACGAACTTTGAAACCATAATATAGTAATAGTAAAACTTAAAGATTTCATTTCATTTTCATTTACAGAATTATTAATATATTAAAATAAGTTTGCTGATTATTTGAAATCAGACGCTTTTCTAAAATGAACATTATGACTATCTATTCCGTGTCAATACTATAAATTATTAAGCTTTATAAAAGTAAAGGGAAAAAGGAAACCAATCTAGCATATTTTACAGCTAACTTTTTATTTATTTATTTATTTTTTAATCGAAGTCTGTGCAAACCATTGAAACATTTCCAAATTACAAATGAAATTATTATTTATATACAGACAAGGTGACAAGAATTTTCACTTGCGAAAACGGGACGCATACGAATCGGCTACGGGGGGGGGGGGAATCTGACTTCCAGATTGTATTTTGGGACTCAGCAGTGTTCTCAATTTACAAAATACACAAGTAAGAGTGATAACACACCGTTTCTAACTTTACGTATACCACACAACAAATAATAGTGTTCCCGATTGCAAATTCTGCCCAACAATTCTTTTAATTAGTTGAACACTCAGAATTCCCACTTGAGCCACGAACACACAACTCCCATTTGAAAATTCAGAAGTTCTAGACACGGCTGAACCTTGGCAACGAGAGTTGGTACGGAAGAGAGTAGAATTTGCATTGACGATTTGTTACGGTTCTGGGTTCAAGCAGCATAATGCTGCATAGTGCACACCGTCCTCAACCGGCCTCCGCGGAGAACTCCCTACTCCTTGCCCTCAAATAATACAGCTTTGTACCGTTTTATTTGTGGGTTTGGAAAGTTTATTCCCGCGACGATCGCTTGAGAAAGGCGCAATACTCTTCACCGTTACGGTCCAAGTTCGGACGAACCATCTGAGCGATGACCTAAGGCGTATTACGAAAATAGACGAGAGTATCCCCTACTTTCATAAGTTTAACACAAGTTATCCAACAGTCACGTTCTCATCATGTCATGCAATCTGTGAAGGAAAAAACTAATAAAGTTATATATTACAGCGCCATTTATTAATATGAACTAACACTGAAACTGAAATATATAAACTCTCTTTACATTAGTAGCCCCATTCGTGTAGCGAATTCGTAAGTATACTTTTTATTACTCACTTCAACGTTTCTGTCCGCCATGGCTCAATGATGAATATGATCACATTTTTAAGTTAAACACTGAACATCCGTCGAATCCATTCACAAATATCGTCCTTTCTTCCAATTCGAGGGATTTAGTAGACAGTCATTCCAGGCGAATCCAAAGGCAGCGTTATTTTGTGGTTACTAATGAAATATTGACTTGTTTTGATAAAATTTAGTATTAGTTGCTGATTACATGTCCGTTGACTTCAAGAACAACCTGCCAAGTCCTTTTGTTTTTTACTTAATCTCTATACCACCACCTTGTTGCTATCCAATATTACTTAGGATCAATTAACTTTAATAATGTCTTATTTCAAAACTATCAAAACGTCAACATCAACAGCACTATTTTTGATGGATGATTATGCGAATTCACGAATATCAGAGTTTTCTTAATAAAGAATATTACTATTCGTATATTTCAAAACGTTTTGGGTTCAGGATTTAGTATTATTCTAGAAATTTTTGCTGAATCATGTATAACGCCCACACACTCCAACACACACACCAAGAAAACTAAAAGTTGCTTCTCTTTACTTTCCTCTTCTTCTTCTTCTATACTGTCTTTTAGCACCACTAGGCGGCAGCACGATCAACAAGAAGCATACGCCGCACAAAGTGCACAAATTCAGACGAACGTCACATGACGCACCAACGCAGAATTTGCGTTTATATGGAAAGTATTTTAAGCAAAATTTTGGTACAGTTACATTGGCGGTCGAAAGGAATGTACGTGCACCATTGAATAATGGTAAACGTTCAAGAACCCTGACTGTAGTTTCACTTCAACAATCACCACTGTTCCAAAGTGAAGACGAGCACTAGTTCACAAGGAAGTTTATAAGAACTTTCGTCGAGTTACACCTCATCAGATGAAAAAGTTTCATTAAGTTTCGTTTAACGTAGAGAAACGACAAACGCGTGGGGCATTTATACACTTACATAAAAGTTCTATGGGGCTATTATATATATAAAGTTTTTAAAGTCTCTTTTTTTTTATATATATATATATATTCGGCACTGTTACTAAGTTAAACATTTATAAGTGCATGACTCACAATTGATATACAAATAATTCTCATGATATACTTTTGATATTTGTATTACAATGTTGCTATATTCGCTCTTACCATTAAAATTAACACAAACATTATATGAAATCATGGCATTATTTAGAAGTAAAATATTCACATTACTTACTTTACGATATTATGCAAAAACTATAGAACATGAACAAATAATTATCATGAACAACTCAACTTTTCAACAAATAGATAAAACAAATATTATTTGAATAATATATTTCAATATTCCACAAGAGGAAATAAACAAACTTATTCTACACACATTATACTTAAATTGCATAAATGACAAAGCATACTTGCATTTCTCATGCTATTCTGACAAAGAAGTTACGAAAACAAAATTGTTGTTCACAAATACAAGAATTATACATTATTTAAACATAGTAGTTACATGAAATAAATTTATTACCACTCTTTCGTACTGTAACAAAAAGAGTGAGGCCGGATAGAAGTAAGTCTGCCACACTTTTACGCTTATAAGCGCCTATCCACTTACATTTTAAGTCTCCCTTCCCCATTACGTTTATCTTATCATCCCACCCCTTTGGAATGGCAACAAGACCTTCTAGTGAGGTAGGAATATAAAACAATATAGAAAAATGAACCCAAAGGTTAAAAATAAATGAGGGGGGGGGTTGCCATTCATAATTCAACACTCGTGTCACAGTGTTCCACTGACACATAAAAACTTACTCTCACTCTGACTACATCAGAGCATATCATCGTTTACATTCTTAATAGCACATGAATGCTATACAATTCACTTCGTACATTTGGTGGTTTAAGATCTTACAGTTAGTCTTGATAACTTATCGCAAAGCATCAACAAGACAATACAATTATTCATGTAAACGAGTTTTTTATCTAATGTTTCCTTTACATATGATTACTAATGAACAAGATTCTCATACATATTAGCATTTAAGAAATAATCATATCAGTGCCTTTTTTTTTTTTACACGTCACGTCGGTTTAGCTTAGGATTCAGCAAATGATTTAAGGCTAACATAAGAGTACGATACCGACAATCTAATTTGTCGTTTAAATATTGCAAATATGTATCACATTTCAATAACTCTTTCAATAACAACTGAACATTGAACTTATTACTTTCGCTCTGGTTGAATACAGACAAACTAACTTTCGTTATACTCAAAGAATTTACATTTACTGAAGTTTCTGGTTCACAAGAATCAGTTTTTTCACTATTTTCTCTCACAAAATCAAATTCTCTTTCATGTATATATTTCTTAGCTAATTCTAACCAGATGTTCCTAGTTTTTTGAGTGGGTCTCTACACTCTCATACGATCAATAGAATGTACACCACAAGATTCTCCAGTTAAAGGGTCTACAAGTTCAAAAACTTTGTCTGAAATTTTATTTTTACAAAATAGCGGACCTTTGTAAAGCATGAAAAATTTGCGGATCTTTTTGTCTACAGCCGAACTCAAATGTGATTGCAACAAAAATACCAAATCATTTTCTTTTATTTTATATTTTCTTTCTTGGGACGCATTATATTTCTCGTTTCTTTTCCTAACTTTTTCACTTCTGCGGTAGTCAGCCATTATGAGTTTATTTTCCCAATTTACAGGTTCACTTTCATCATAGCTTTCGTTCGTTACAATGCCAAAATGCTTCAGAACAGAATAATTCGCTTTTACATTCAAATGAAGACTAGCAGGGCTGACACCTAAACTACTACACACAGAATAGTTCAACAAAATGACAATCTGAGGTATGTACCTTTCCCAAGAAGTATGTTCTTCGTTACACAACAATTTGAACAACCTATTCGTCTCCCTATGAATACGTTCTACAATCGAGCTCTTTGGATGGTAGGGAGTTACATAATGAATTTTAATACCATACTCTTCCATTTTAGATTTAAATTTTGCCGATACAAAACATCCACCATTGTCCACTAGTATGGATTTTGGAATTCCCATGGTTACAAAATAGTAATATTCTAAACATCTCAAAACACATTTGGTCGTTGCATTTCTGATTGGGAACATCGTGTAATATCTACTGAATACATCCAAAATTGACAATGCAAATTTATTTCCAGTATGAGAAGGTGGATAAGGTGCTAACAAATCGATCGAAACCATGTCTCTTACATTCTTTACAGCCACAGTTTGTAAAGGTCTAGCTGGTGGCGAAGTTTCAACTTTCGTACGTTTACAGACAACACAGTCACGCAAATAACTGCTGATATCTCTACGCATGGACTTCCAATAACAACAATCACTTACAAAACCTAAAACCTTTTCAAAACCAAAATGACCTTGTTCATGATAATTTTGAATTACATCGTTCACAAGTGAAGGAGGAATACAAATTTTCCACTGATTAGGAAAATGGTAACTACGATTCAACAAAATTCCATTTTCGATTTTGTAAAATTCACCGATATTTCGATTCTTAACTTTGACATAAGGATCGTTGGGATTCTCTAAGTACTTCATGATATTTTCATACTCCGGATGTTCTCTTTGCTTGCTAATTAAATCTTGTACAGTCAAATTTTTAAAACAAGATGGCAACACTTCGTACTTATTAACTTCATACTTTCCAACTTCAGGAAACAAAATGATACGTGACAATGCATCGCTAGCTTGATTATCTTGACCTTTAATATATACAATTTGTACATTAAATCCCTGAATTTGTAAGCTCCAACGAGCAAGTCTAGAATTCCACTGTCTCATTTTATGCAAGTATACCAATGAGTTATGATCTGTGTAAATTTTTACATGTCTTCCATACAACAATTGAGACCAACGTTTGAGCGCGACTACAATTGAAAGACACTCACGTTCAGTCACAGTGTAATGCTTCTCAGCAGGTTTTAGCGTTCTACTATAAAACCCTAAAATATGTTTCTTACCATCTACTTCTTGAAAAAGAATGTTTCCTAAAGCAACCGAACTACAGTCTGTAATTAAACAAAAATCATGATTTAACAAAGGATGTGCAAGCATTACCTCTTGAACTAAATCACTTTTCAATTGGTTAAAACTATCTTCACAAGATTGATCCCAGATCCAATTTTTATTTTTCTTTAACAAACCAAATAAAGGTTCAGATTTTTGAGCGAAATTTTCAACAAATTTGGCACACCACTGGAACAAACCTAAAACTCTTTGTAATTCTTTCAAATTTCTAGGCCTTGGTAGGTCTTTGATACACTGTACGTAAGAAGGATTTTTTGTTATGCCTTGCGGACTGATGTCAAACCCGAAAAAACTAAATTTCGTGTTACAAAAAGTACACTTCTGTAGATTTAATGTCATGCCAGCCTCGTAAACTTTCTGAAATATTTGATCCAAAAATTGTAACTGTTCTTCAAAAGTCATAGAAATTACAGAAACATCATCGATGTACGAGACTACTTTTTCATATAAACCTGCCCCAAGGACAGCTTGCAAACACAACATAAAAGCAGCTCCTCCATTTATGTAACCGAACAGAACTCGAGTATACTGATACATTTTACCATTCCAACAAAAGGCTGTGTATTGTTTACTTTCTTTACTTAAACATACTTGTAAATAACTTCCCACAAAATCTAAACAAGACACGAATTGGATTCCTTGAAATTTGATAAGAAGGTCATCGATCTTATTGACTTTTAACTGCTTTAATTTCACAAATTTGTTCAATTGAGTTAAATCTACGACAGTACGAAGTTTACTAGTGTTTTTCTTAGCTACACACAACAAAGGATGACAATGCACAGAAACACATTCTTCCACTACGTTACATTCTAGCCATTCAGCTATTTGCTGTTCAATATTTTCTTTGTACTTAAAAGGCAATGGGTACTGACGTTTTACAATCGGTTGGTCTGTTTCAACTTCGATGGTGTATTCAAATTTATTACATTTACCTGGCAAATCGCTAAAAACCAATCTATGTTTCAACAATAAATCATACAGTTGCTGTTTTTGAACATTAGACAAATTTTCAATTTCAAGGACTTTTGTTCTAATTTCAGTAACAGAAGGAAAGTGACTTTGGGAATTACGAGTAATTTTGCTTACATTACAAACATCCTGATTTGTTTTTACATTATTATGAGACTTTTGAATTTCCTCATCCAATTTATAAATTTGTTCCCCATAAAAATGATACAAAAAATTTACTTCAGCAGCTTCGTTCAAACGTGCTTGTTTTATTTGCTCTATGTTTAAATTATTATTGATATTACACCTTTCTACATGTTCAAATGCTTTACTGTTTTCTATCAAACTATCTATCCATTCCTGTGTCAGCTGTTTCTTATGAATTTCTAACTTCTGAACTACCGGACACTCTAGCACAGGTTCGACTACATCTTCGTTTTCGCTTTCAATAGCAGAATTAGTGTCAACACTAATCACATTATTTAAATGAAAACCAACCTTATTAACACTCTCTCTCTTAAGTATTGTTACTTTACCTTTACTTTCATTACTCAGAAGGGGGTCACTACCAAATCCGTGCTCATACTCTTTCATTGGTACCTTACAAGTGTTAGGGTCGTAACCTACAGTAACGGATTTCTCGCCAAAGTCTAATTTCGCATTAGCCAGCGATAAGAAATCTCTGCCTAGCAGACAATTACAATTAAGGTCACTGACAACAATAAATCTAACATCACAAGTTACAGGTCCAATTTCTACACAGAGGGTAACCTCGCCCTTAACTGATTTTGTTCTTTTTCCACTATAGTCTACTAGAACAATTTGAGGAGCGGGTTGTAATACAGCGTTCGACACAATATTAGATATTTTCTTCCACGCATTGTAGCTTAACAAACTAGCCGAAGAACCTGAATCGCACAGAGCGTACAAATTTTCATTCATGATTTTGACAAGAATTTCAGCAGTTGCACATAAATTTACCTTAGTTTTACAAAAATCTTTAGTTTCCTCTTCGTCAGATGAGAAAACATCATCCCACTGTACTAAGTTTATTAAATTTTTATCTAGCTTTACAAAAACAGTCTGACTATTTGGAAGGAGTGCATTATTTAACTCACTACTACACGTTTGAATTAATTCCCTGCTATGAGCACTCTTCAGGCAGGGTGCTTCTAGTTTGGGGGAGGAAATCTATTTTGAAATCCAAAATTACCTGTAGCAACGTTCGTAAAATTCGGTCTTGGTGGCCTAAAGCCAGTAGGATTACCAAAATTTGAAGGATTTACAAAATTTCCATTGCTGTAACCATTCTGAGGTGAATTTCTCGTTTGGGAATTACCATTCGCCGACCTATTAGTCACATCACTAGTGGCTTCATTCTGATTTACATTACCATTGCCATTACTTACATTTGGACCATGATTACAATAACATACACTTTCTTCATGCCTATCGGAACTACTATTATTATTCCATTTTTTCTTTTTGTTTCTACGAAAGGAGTTTTTTTCTTTTTCGATTACCTCTGTTGTTTGAATTTTCGTTCGATTGTACCTGATCTGATTCATCACAATCATTAACGTTATTCTGATTACTTTCACGCTTACCATTCTTATTAACGGACACTTGGTTGACTTTCAGAAACCTATGATTGTTGCTGTTGTTACGATTATCAGACCTAGGAATGGCTTCTAATCTTTGTATAACGGACAATACAGAAGACAAATTCATAGTAGACAAAGTTGTTAACTGACGCCGGTAGTAAGGTGGAATCAAATTAAGAATCATACTGATAGCTAACGATTCTTTTATGTCGGGATTGATTTCTTGAATCTTATTACATCTATATGACACGAAATTGTACACACTTCCGTCAACTTTTGCATCATATGGTTTGTATTGCAATACCATTAACTTGTTAGCGCGAACCTGTTCATTCTCAAACTCTAATTTGAACAATTCGGCAAAACGATCGTAAGAAGTGAAAAACCCACAATTGTTTATGTACCAATTTTGTGCAGAACCAGTCAACAAAAATTTGATAATTTCTAAATATTGACTACGAGAAATTGACATAAGCGAAGCTTGATCTTCAAACTTACGTAAAAATGCAGTAGCAGTCAATTCATTTTCGTGACCAGAGAATTTCTCAAAAGATTCTAAATCTCGTAATTTTAAAGCTACTTTTCTTTCTCGCCTTTTTCTCCGTTTGATTGTTTTTACCCCAACAAAGCTATTCTCACTGTAAGAATCCGAAGAATCATTTTCACTTAACACCGGACTAACATCATAGTCAAGAAAAGGGTTGGTATTTTTACGTACACTGGTATCAACTTTTTCTTCTTTAATTTCTACCTCGGGCTTTACATTTTCCACGTGCGTTGATGACCTAATTTGACTTTCAATCATACTCACGCGCAGATTTCTGACCTCTCGATTCACTATCTCGAATTTACTTTCTACTTCACCCTTAACATCATCTATTATCGTTTGAGTATGGTGAGCTATTTCTCGTGTTGCAATACTTACGTCATAAATCTCACGAACACTTTGATCTAATTTCATGATTCTACTTTCGTGTTCTCCCACTTTTTCCTGCGCTCGCTCAGCTTTTTCATTCACTAAATCAACATCGGAACTTAAATCCTTAACTTTATTCCCAATCATTATAATACGTTCCTCAGTGTCTCTGACTTGATCTCCTAACTGATTAGCTTTAGCATTGACAAAACGTATTTTGTCTTCGTTATTTTTCACGTCAAGTTTAACTTCATCAACTTTTGTTTCTTGTACATTTAATTTCTCTTGAAACTGTGCTGACAGTTTTTCAAAGTTATCCGCACAAGTACGACTAACCCTGTCTATTTCATTTCTCATTTGCACTAACTCAGTCGACAGTGTCTGAATTTGCCCATCCATCCTACATTCTAACATTTCTAATTTACCTGTAAGATCGTTAGAAAACTTTTCTATCTGAGCTTGGGTTTCATTCACAGCACCATTAAGTGATTGCTTAGTGTCATTTACACTGTCATTAATTTTATTAATAGCTTCAAGCAAAGTTTGCAAACTCAAATTTTCACTTTCTGCCATGATTGCAAATTACAAATATACAAACACAACAAACACCAATAATATCTTCAAGTTAGCGCATATAGCATACCATGAGAAATAAAACCTGTCAAATATTACGCTTAGATCCTCTCCCAGATGCCACATTCGTTACGAATCAATTAATAAAAACGTGAATTATTATTAATTGACACGTCCCTGGAGGGAAACGCCATTCTGTTACGGTTCTGGGTTCAAGCAGCATAATGCTGCATAGTGCACACCGTCCTCAACCGGCCTCCGCGGAGAACTCCCTACTCCTTGCCCTCAAATAATACAGCTTTGTACCGTTTTATTTGTGGGTTTGGAAAGTTTATTCCCGCGACGATCGCTTGAGAAAGGCGCAATACTCTTCACCGTTACGGTCCAAGTTCGGACGAACCATCTGAGCGATGACCTAAGGCGTATTACGAAAATAGACGAGAGTATCCCCTACTTTCATAAGTTTAACACAAGTTATCCAACAGTCACGATCTCACCATGTCATGCAATCTGTGAAGGAAAAAACTAATAAAGTTATATATTACAGCGCCATTTATTAATATGAACTAACACTGAAACTGAAATATATAAACTCTCTTTACATTAGTAGCCCCATTCGTGTAGCGAATTCGTAAGTATACTTTTTATTACTCACTTCAACGTTTCTGTCCGCCATGGCTCAATGATGAATATGATCACATTTTTAAGTTAAACACTGAACATCCGTCGAATCCATTCACAAATATCGTCCTTTCTTCCAATTCGAGGGATTTAGTAGACAGTCATTCCAGGCGAATCCAAAGGCAGCGTTATTTTGTGGTTACTAATGAAATATTGACTTGTTTTGATAAAATTTAGTATTAGTTGCTGATTACATGTCCGTTGACTTCAAGAACAACCTGCCAAGTCCTTTTGTTTTTTACTTAATCTCTATACCACCACCTTGTTGCTATCCAATATTACTTAGGATCAATTAACTTTAATAATGCCTTATTTCAAAACTATCAAAACGTCAACATCAACAGCACTATTTTTGATGGATGATTATGCGAATTCACGAATATCAGAGTTTTTTTAATAAAGAATATTACTATTCGTATATTTCAAAACGTTTTGGGTTCAGGATTTAGTATTATTCTAGAAATTTTTGCTGAATCATGTATAACGCCCACACACTCCAACACACACACCAAGAAAACTAAAAGTTGCTTCTCTTTACTTTCCTCTTCTTCTTCTTCTATACTGTCTTTTAGCACCACTAGGCGGCAGCACGATCAACAAGAAGCATACGCCGCACAAAGTGCACAAATTCAGACGAACGTCACATGACGCACCAACGCAGAATTTGCGTTTATATGGAAAGTATTTTAAGCAAAATTTTGGTACAGTTACAGATTTATATTTTGAATAATAATTACGGGACACCTAGACCATTTTTATTTAAAAATGGGACATTTAGGCGTCCCGTTCGATAATCAGAAAAAAACGGGACAACTGTTGGGAAAAAGGGACTGTCCCGGCTAAAACGGGACATCTGGTCACCTTGTATACAGAATAAATTAAACAAACGATGGGGCAACTTATGGTTTAATCGAATATGATGGTGGTTGCTACGATTTAGAAGAAAGCAATTTTCTGTTGGCACTGGCATCGAAACTATTTGTGTACAAACAAGAATTTCGCATAAGCATTTACTTGACTTGTTATTATAGTTTACTAATAATTAAACAATTATATATTCGTGTAGAAGGAGTTCCGGTCGACCTTTGGAAAAAAATCACCTCACATATCTATCTAGTTCAATTGCACATACGCGTATGCTGATGAACTAAATAACTGAACGTGTTTCAAACACTGAAGTAGCAACACTGAAGGCAAAAATTATGGAATAGAGGCCATGGCGACATCTCATGAGAAGTAGGTAAACTAGAACTGGGACTGTGTAAGTCTAGCTGAGTCGCGTTATATGTGGATGGTAGCGACATCCAACGTACATACATTCCCTTGTTTTTATACTCTTTTTTCATTTTATACTTCCTACTTACCCTTAACTTTTTGCCCTGTTCACCTTGGCTTTCAGTCCTCTTTCATTGCCTGAACTTCTTTCCCAATTTTGACCTTTTCCTGACTGACTATTTTCCCGACTTGTGTCTTTTCTTTCCGATTTTGTCCTGTATTTTATTCTATTTTGATTTTGAATCATAAATCCTCTGTTTGAGGTACACATGTGACCGTTTTGCAATTGTAGCACATCTGCATAGTGAGCTGGTGCACTGATAATAGTCATTAGACAAGACAAGACAAACAGTGTTGTCAGATGGCGGGAAATTTCCCGCAAAATGGGAAATTCTTAGCATTGGCGGGAATGCGGGAAATTCTGGTTGAAAATGGGAAATTCTGCCAACTTTTATTCCTTTCCATGTCGTCTCTTTCTGACTCCTTATCTTCATCTCTTTGTATGTACATGGAATAAAACAAGGATTAGAAGCGTTTTTGAAGGTCAAAATAACCAGAACAGCAAGAGAGGTTTACAAACCGAACCTTATGGAACTGATTGTTAATCGTGTTAATATCCATTTTGTGCGAGAAGAAAGAAGGGAGGGAAGGTTTATGGCCCTTTGCTTACTATATTTTTTTTACGGTCAATCATTCACGGAATTTCAGGGTAAAGTGAAGAGGAGAATATAATATTTGGAAGTAGCATACACACACCCAAGGACACAAATATGTATATTTATCTCTATACCAAATAAATACAGATAGAAAATAGAAGGATTGTCCTATACTAGATTTCTCCTTCTGCAGGAAAAGATATACTGTTGATTGATTGTTCATAGCTATTTGATTTTAATTTGAAGTTATTAATATAATGATTAATTAATTAATTAATTAGTGATATTCTTTCTTGACGGGAAATTTTGCAACCGATCGGGAAATTTCAGGGCTTAGAGCGGGAAGTCTGTTATTCTGAATCTGACAACACTGAGACAAGACGACAAAAGAGTTTGTACTAGTGAACTCTGAATAGGTACTCAAACTTTTCTTACAAGAGAATTAACGCATGAAATTTCGAGAAACGGGTAGGAAGAAAGGTCGTTTGTATCAATGTTACGTGGAAAATTATAAAAATAAGTTAGTATCTAGCAATTATTGTGGACATAAATATTCCTGCAATTTTACTAGAACGATCCAAGTACAAGTAATTGTAGAATTAGAAGGAGGAGTAAGGGAAGCAGTAGGGGTAGAAACGGGTTAAAAGCCCCGCAGGGGTCGTTAAGTTCTACCCTCGACATAAAATGGGCAAATTAAAGATTTCCGTAAAGTTTTCAGAACCTTGTACAAAATGTGGATCCGTATAGTAAAACTGCACCTAAATATGTATGCGTAAATATTGCCAAAATGGTGAGACGTGTTTTTTCTAGCAGTTCCCCAAACTGCTAGAAAACATGTCTCACCGTTTTGGCAACATTTGCGCATACATATTTAGGTGCAGTTTTACTATACGGATTCAAATTTTGTACAAGGCCCTGAATACTAATGCTTTAACTTCATTTTTGTAGGTTGGAAACTGGAGGGGCAACTCTAAACTTAAGGCGTTAACCAGACTAACTTGTTTATAACATTCTAAAAAAAAAAAAAAAAAAAAAAAAAATAGTGTGTTTCTAATATCAGTAGTACGGTCGAGTTTAGAATATCTATTAACATGTAAATTTAAACTGTTTAGCGATGTAACAGTATCCGGACTCCCTATACCAAATGTCTTTTTCGAACATAGGCCTATTTATTGTAATAAAACATATTGTAAGAAAATATACATTTTTGCGTACTCTCTAAATATAACAAAATATTATTAAAATGACATAATGTTGTTCAGAATTAATATTTTAAAGAATCATCTAGAGACAACGGTAATAAATATACTGTAATAGGAAAACGAATTTAACCTTGAAATTATACTATAGTAATATAATGCAGTTTTATTTGTATTTGTACATAAATTGCAAGAATATTCCCATTTTTGAGAATGCCCGGGTATATTCCCGAAAAATATCTTTCCGGGAATTTGCCCATCACTATGTGTCATGCAGATTTCGTACTCCTAACGGTCCTAATTGTCCTCCAGAATATTTATCGCTAACTTAATAATATGCTATTTAGCATAGATGGAATTCACGGGATCTACCAGAAATATTCTTTTAACTAAATTTGTCATGAATGGGTGTTAATACCTAAAAAAAAAAAGGGCTACAATGAGAAATACAAACGAACTTGTGGAACGTAGATACAGAACTTCTGCAGAAAAGAGCACGAATGCTGTGTAACTAAATTTAAGCAGCGCGAATAAGGTGGAGGAGGAGCGTTGAGTATGCGTCTGTAGAAACAGAGGCATCAGTGGCTGTATTTACGCATAAATGGCAATAGTGTAAACTCGAAGGAGGTACTCCTAAGGTTTTTTTTTTTTTCTTAGGTTGATGTTTAGTTAATGGAGACCAAGTATCGAAAAAAATTATAATATCGATATTTTTTGTTAATATTAATTTAGGTTAGATTCTAAACATTTGTCCCCTTTACATAAACTCATAACTTATTCTATATTAAAATTCTCTGCATTATAACAGACGTCGAAATCTAGAAATTGAAAAAAGTACCGTATATCGCTGGGAAGTTAAACGTTTCCCTTTCATTTTCGTTTGCGAAATTTGCAATTGAAGAGTATGGCAATTTTCGTGAGTGCATTACATATTGGATAAAATATACCAACAACGAAAGGTTATGGAGGCATACATGAGAGAAGGAAGCACCGTGCACTAGATATTTTTTAATTTATTTATATTATTGTGACTTTCACTCCACTACGTTGTATTGATTGATAATGTGAACTCTTTATACAAGTAAAGGAAACCGATACTAGCTTTTTTTAATTAGTATTTACAGAGTGCAACTTTTGTGCTTGAAATTTTGTGTAAAATGTGTTTCTGTGAGATCACTCTAGTAATTTCATATTTCTCAAAGATTCCTACATGTGTGCCTTCCTTTTTACAATCAACCACTTCCAAATAATTTTCATAAATTCAAAGGCGATAATTTCCTGCTGGTATTTTTGTTGTGTAAATGCAATTCTTTCTTCAAGAACATTGAGTCTTATGAAATGCCTCTGCAACAAAAAGATGACCGTGACTTTCACTAAATTCCTTTTCCAAATTTAGGGTACAATATAATCAGATAAATTTTCTCGCTATTTTTGTCGTAACACAACATGAATATCGCCATCATTTAAGAATACCAACAGTACAGAATGAACCATTTGCGCATCATCTAGTAACTAAGTTACAATTTATGAAATCCAGGATATAATTCAATATTGTTAACTTCGTACAAGTATAAAGGAAAACAAAACAACTTTTTATTTGAAACTAGTTTTTATACGTGCATGCAGTTCCTGTATACTCCGCTACTCCGAATATAGCGGGTGTAATAATAGTAGTATATCAAAATTACAATATCTCCTATATAAACTCTTGTGATCTAAATTTTATATGTGTCTTGCTCTCCAGCATTCACTGAAGATGTTAATTTGTGGAGTACACATTCAATCTGATTCTACTGTAACAACATATGATTCTTTTTATGAATTTGCTGAGAGTAATGTTCCAATAGAAAGCACCGTTCTTTTCATACCTGACTTAATATAAATCAAATAACATGTTCTAATTTCTAAGTCCAACTTTCAACAAATTAATGTAAAGACTTAGATAACTTCGTGTCACTGTATGACTTAATGTTCCATAATGACATTGAAAATACCAATGGCCGAACCCTAGATGTAGTACTCTCAAATCTTAATGACATTTCTGCAATAAAAGAGCCTTCTCTTATTACTAATGAAAGTAGGCATCTCCCAGCTTTACTTATTTCTTTCCTATATAAACTCCTGTGGAAACATAAGAAAAAACAAATTTTGCATTAACAATCTTCTATCAAATGATTAGCAACATAATTTCTGCATATGTTCCATTTAAAGGACATATCAGCGCAAGTTAAGCACCTTGGTTTATTTATAATATAATTTTAAAAAATAAACCCAAGACATACCACCATAACAAGCGCAAAAAGGGATAAAAAAAAATGTACTTTATCATCGCGTTTAAATTGAGAGACTGACATAAAATTATACTACAGAACCTTTAAACAGAATGCTCTGTCGAAAAACACCCAAGCCAGATCTAGAGCTTTATTAAACGTAAAACATAGCATTTGTCATCAAGCACTCTTACATACAATGGCTATGATATCCAACATGCGAACGAAATAGCACAGGATTTTGCACATTATTTGCGTTCAGTTTATAACAATGTACCCGACACATACAACTTTTAGTCTCTGCTTGCCAAACGGACCGAAAGTAATATATAAGACAACTTTCAATTAGATGAAATAAAACTCGAAGAAATAGAAAATGCTATACGAGCGTTAAACCTAAAGCATGTTATGGTTTTGATAATATTCCTCCTTGTGTTTGAAAGGTTGCCAGATAACACTTGCCAAGATAAAGGGAAGAAATTTTTTGTTCGTTACCAAAATCTAGAAACAAGAATAAAATACAAAGTTTCAGGCCAATAGCTATTCTGTCGCCATTTGCAATAATTCTTAAAAATAAATTATATGCACGAATATTAAAGCTTGTAAAACTTTTTCTTTTTGTACTTATCAACAAAGCCTCTTACGTAATAAGTATATTTCGACAAATTTATCAACTTTAAAGAACTAAATAGCTATAGAAGTAGAAATAGGCGGTCGAGTAGATGTCGTAGGTAATGATTTTAGCAAGGCATTTGACGACGTTGATCATGATGTCTTGCTACTATAAGTATAATCTTTGAATTTTTCGAAGCAAGCAATGGAGTATCTTGTATCATACTTGCGTTACCGAAAACGATACCCTTCATACAAAGAGTTCTTTACAGAAAGGTTCAATATCGGCAGTCTCTCAAGGGTCTAGTCTAGGTGCCTTGTGGTTACTTCTTGTTATTAATGAGGTTCATTTATGTATTAAAACTTCCCAAGTTGTTCTTTTCGGCGGCGATCTCGAATTATGATCCAAAGTAAAGTCTACTGATGACTATCTGAAACGTCAACACGATCTAGAGAGAGGATAAATGGTGTGATAAGAATAAATTAGTCCTGAATATATCAACATATAAAACTTATCTTTCTCGAGGAAAGAAAAATCCAATTAACTTTACCTGTACAATAAGTGGTATTTCATGGTCTACTCCAAATACAACCATAAAATTAGCAGTTATATTTGGTAGCAAATTAAACTTTGCTTAACAAATGGACACGAGAACGAGTATTGCATATGGAAACATAGACATAATTTACAAGATAGAACAAGATTCCTTCAAAGATTAAAAATTTTTAAGGTTATATGTTTCATACGTGAGTTTGAAATTAAAATCCTTCTGTACTGTTTCGACATTAAATGTCACTAAATAGTCTGATGCAATAGAAAATATTCAGTTTAATTTGTTAAAAATCCTTGCATACAAGAAAACCGTTTTCTACCCAAAATATATCCCCTTAAAAACTTAGTAACCAATTTTATTTTTCAAAGATTACAAGACAGGAGGTGAATTTTTGATTGTTGTTCTTACATAAGTTATCAAACGGTAAAATTGATTGTCCAGAATTAATTAAAGAAGTATTTCTACATGTCCCAACAATTAAGACTAAAACAGCAAACATTGGGACATTCTATTTTAAAAGAGCAAGAAGTTAAATGTTACATAAGTCTCCTCTGTGGAGAATGTATGCTTCATATTACGAAATGATTAATTTCATGCAGTAGATGTGTTTAGTATGTCCAAAAGCAACTTCAAAACAATTGTAAGGCAATAACTTCTGGATAACTAAACAATGTATATTTGTGTATGTATAATACTGTATGTTAAATAATTACATACCCGACACAATAACTGGGCATTAAGCCAGTTCTGTTGTCCTTATGAAATAAGTAAATTAATTAATATAGCATTGCTGTCATGATTTATTTAACAAGAGTAAGCTAGTAATATAGTAGAAGATATTTCAGTTTTGGCGTTTTAAGTACTTTTGCAACACTGATGGTACGTTGAGTCTTGGTAGATTTATTTCAAAAGAAATGACAAAACGCAAGCTTCATATTTCGATAAAATGTACTTATGTGTGATTAAAGCATAATAAAATAGAAGAAAGATAATATGGGCCAATAATATATTCTTATGTAAAAAAGAAGAAAAATATGTTTGTTTTTCTTTAAGAAAGGAGAAAAGAAAGAAGAAGGCAGATATTTATCAGTATTTCGATATTTCAGCTTCGTTTTACATTTTTTGTATTTAAGTATATCGATATGTTTGTGTTAATTGTAGCAAACTTTCGAATATTTAAAATTACTTGTACTACTTTTCACATCCCTACTTTTATCCAAACCATTCCACTCAATTTCACCTGAAGTGGGACTCACCGTTGTCCATTTCCGGCCCGCTCTTAATTTTGTTAAAACAACTTTTGTTTTTTTGCTTTCAGATCTGTTTGTTTTTCCTGAACATTAAATACTGAAGGTTTCAAGTCTCCAACTTCAACAGTTTTTGTGTGAGTAAAGTGCTTTTCCATAATTTCAGTTTTGCCTGTAACAAGATTGAATTGGAAACAGAAAACGTTCATATTAGAGTTGAAATGAAAACAGAAAACGTTCCTATTAAAGTTGAAGTGAAAACTGAAAATGGGTCATCTGAAGAATGTAATTATGAACTGTGTAGTAGTAATATTAATGATCATAAAGATCCTCTTGCAACACGTTGTGATTGTAAGGAACAAACAAGTGCAGCGGAAGGAGAAAATATCCCTTCAGAAGTGATTGAGCTTGATAGAATATCAGATTGGAAACTAACTTCGAAAGCGATATGTTTGGTCGAGCGTTTACCAACTGATAATGTATTTGTTAATGCCGAATGTTTCAAGAGTAACATCAGGGGAAGATCCTCCGATTTTACGCATATCACGGAAGAGAGGAGCATTCACATATCTGCTACTATTGGAGACAAAAGCGACCAGGAAGAGGATGTTCAGGAAAAAGATAATCGAGGAATTGGTAGCATTGCTCAGACCCGAAGGTACGTTTAAACGTGTTTATTTCATCAGAAGTACGTTTTGCATAAATATTTTTTTAACATTTGCGATACTTCGTTAAATATTCATTTTTTTCCTTTACCTTAAACTAAGTTAATGGAATCAGAAACATTTCGACAAAAAAAATAAATAAATAAAAATAAAAATAAATAAATAAAATAAAGTAAATAAATAAATAAAATAAAAATGAAACTTACTGCGTAGCTTTGTAAGAGATGAAATAGTTTGGCACTGAAATAAGTATGTAAAGATAACGGTAAAATGTTATAAGCACCGCCTTCCACCAAGCTTTAAGTATGAGGATTCTCAGTAATGTCAATATTCGCTTTATGATTTCTCTTAGAGGGAGCAGTCCTCACTGGATTATCCCTGTATATCTCTTCCATCTCACTCAAAATATGTTCATGAGAAGAAAGCTCTCATTTTTGTATTCTTTTCTTTCTCGGTTCTGAAATTGTAACACAACTTTATATGCTGAACACCTCAGTAAAAAAGAATGCCAAATACGGATCTTACGAAGGAATTATCGAATTTCCAAAAGAAAAGTTGATAACGTTACATATCCCTTTCACATATTGTGATTGCTCTAAATTTAATGTATGTTATATCACCAATTAATCCTTACTTGATCAACCAAAAATTTAACTTTTCGTCATTTGTAAGTAGTTTACTTTAATATATGGCTTCTCAAACTTCACTAGTAAAAGTTTCTGTCTCAGAAGATTATATGTTGAATGTCTTGTCATATGAACTTGTACCGTGAGCAATGTTTATAGATAAAAGGGCTTGGTACTTCTGTTTGACAATTGCGGCAAAATAATATTTTCTCTAAACGAACGCTTTCGTTTCTCTTACTATACTGACCTTGCTATGCTGTCTTGTTTTCTAACTTGTACAGTGATGAGGCCCTTCATAGAAACCAGTGGTTCTGTCCCAAATCACGACAGTTTGCTTGGGTTTCTTGAAATTCTGACTTGCCACAAACTTTTTGCATTCCATCATTGCCATTCGTATCATTCTCTCCCTTAACCATGGAATGTTATGCTTAAAGATGGCCATTTTACAATTAAATATTGGCAAGTAATGTGCTCAAAGAAAGAGAATCTAAAATAATTAAAATTCGGTTAAAATGGACAAGATTCGATAGCATTAGATAGAAAAGGAAGTTATTAATAACTAACTATTCTCTTTCGATTTTTTCAAACGAATGCACTGTTTCCATTCTTCATCTTACTTAAGCAGAGATAGCAATACTTGGTCTGTAACAAGATATTGTCAAGTTATAACTGGGGATTTTTCTTTCTGTTTAATAATATTTAGTTGCATAACCGTTTAATGATAAATTTTGGAAACGGTTATTCGTAATTGTTTATTGAAATGGCAGACAAACATTCTATTAAAATAGTGTGTTTTTTGGTCCGCTTATTAAATAATTAGGCATTAAATTCTTTTAATGATTAGTAGTAATAGATTGATTAACTCAAAATTTTGAGGTGATCAACTAAGGAATTCAATTGTATTTTAAAAATGTTTGTTCAATACCTGTACCTTGGGAGTAATTTATATCGTTATTTATTAGAAATAGATTAATGCATAATTAAATAACGGAATGATTGTATTCCTTTTCACACTAGTAGAATTTCAGTTCTCTGTGGGTCAAAATCATAAGAGAAGAATGGAGATTATAAGCAGACATTTTTCGTGGCAAAGCTTACAACTAAGAAAAATATTTGAGACCTATGTCTAGAATGGGCATAAAATAGAAGTATTTTGATATAAATTGCAACATACAAAAAGAGAACGAAGAAGAATTAAAATATCTAAGACTATGATCTACAGTGACTGACTTGTGTATAAATTGAATTCTTCATTTAACATCACTAGAACTTTGCTTCAGGCAGATTTGTCTCTCTTGCGTTTAAGCGAGCTATTACCAACATTCAACCCTGCTTATATCATAATGGTGTGATCTGCTGATAATGTGGATCAAGGGGGCGTCTTAGTAATTAACCATACAGATTGAAACCCTGATTAGTAACGAAATGACGTCTTCCCTCTCACCACGTAAAATTTACAGCTCAATCTTATATTAATGTAAATAAATGAAACACAAGTAATTTTAATATATAATCCTCTTTTTCATCAACTGTTGCCTAGAAATCAAACATAGTAGGTTACGGTTGATCAGAGTGGTTGCGAAGAGTGGTATGTGATAATACTTCATTGAGCGTTGATGTAAATAGTGAAGATAGTGGATCGTGGTGTCAACTGGTGAGTGTTACTCGGTTGAAGGTTTTATTGTTAAACGATTATCGCATACACACGTCACCTTTATAAATATGGATTATGTTTGTCAATTTTCTAATATTTTCTTTATGTCCGATTAAAGTATTCAACAGAAATACAATACTAACCTTACTTGTTCTAGTCGTGATGTGTAATGTCTAATTTTAATTTTCTCACCGACATTT
Organism: Thermobia domestica; assembly: GCF_964235325.1. Classification (NCBI taxonomy): domain Eukaryota; kingdom Metazoa; phylum Arthropoda; class Insecta; order Zygentoma; family Lepismatidae; genus Thermobia; species Thermobia domestica. The sequence goes on from NC_137454.1 coordinate 390,589,440, forward strand.
CAGGTGGAAATCTCTAACTTGTTACGTTGAGATATTTTAAGCTCTTTAAAGGTGTTGGTTATTGGCATTTTATAGATGGCGCTTCGGTGGATTCATTTGTGGCTGATTCTACTTGTCATCTACCTTAACTTAACACAGTACTAACCCTATTCGTTCCAGCCCTGATGACTCATCATTGATAAGAGTAGATAGTAAACTTAACGAGTGAAATTCCTACGGTTGGATATTATATATTCCGCCTTTTCAGCAGTCCTACAGCGAATGAGGTTTTTATTTTTTTTTCTTCTACTCTTCTCGATTTTTAGCTTTCTCTTATAACTCTCAATGTTATAATTTTAAATAAACAAACAGTTATATTCTTGTTCTTTCTATTCCTCGCTTTTCTTCCATCTTTCCTTGTATGGTAGTATGAAAAGGAAAATTTCTGTTCAACATGTGCCCAATTCAATTGGCTTTCCGGGGGCGCGGGGGCTCAGTGGTAGAGCGTTCACCTCCGGTGCTTGGGGTCCCTGGTTCGATCCCAGCTCGCGCCGTGTGGACTTTGTGGTGGACAAACACCGTGCTCGTGGGTTTCCTCGGGGTTCTCCCGTTTCCTCCCACTTTCTTCATTCCACCATTTCACTCATGTCTCATCTTCACCGTCTCCTTTAGCCTAACCGGCATAACCGTGGGACGTAAAACTTAAAGATTTCACTTCATTTTTTTTCAATTGGCCTTCCTACGTGGGATGCCGGCTAATTATGCTAAATTTAGAATATGTTTTCTCCATTCATTTGGTGTTGATTTTATTCATAGCAGAAATTGTTTAGAATTGAAAATTTTACTTGTTCTGCAATTTTATATACAAGACTCGCACTTTAGACAGGAATGCTACAAATTGTTGTGTAGTGTCTATTTCCTGGACTATCAATTCTAATAAAATACGTATTACATAAGAATTATGAGTTTTCAAATGTTTCATTTCTACAATATTAATTTTTACTATAAAAACTCCTGTAAATATTACTACGCGCATTTTTCTCCATTGGTCAAACTCTTCTTTTTCATTTCATTTATTCTAGTCGTGTGTCAAAGATTTTATCTTACTCAACTCCCCTATATTATTATTATCACTAAAAGTAATAATAATATTATTGAAATCGACATTTATGATGATACTGGTCTGAAGTCGTTACCATTTACTTATTGTACACGTCTGTTATGACATCTCTACTTAACAACAGAAAAAAGTATCTGACTTTTTTGAGACACTTTTACACCTGGTGGTAGCACGTGGTCATAAGTACAAAAAATTCTTTGTTATTGATCAGTAAACGGAGAAACGAAAGTTAGTAAACACAGCTTTTTCTTATTGGTAAGATAGGGAACGAAAGGCAAATACACGATGGCTTTGATCTCCAGTTGAGCAAAAGAAATGTGCTATAAGATATATGACTGAGTTTGTGGCATTTTTTCCTGAACTTGTTATTGATGTCTACAACAAGAGAGTCAGAATAATTTGAAGCGTCTCTGAGTAAGACACACACTATCTGCTCCCTATTCTGACCAAAATTTCCCTCACAAATGCTTGAACTATCTAGCTCTGAAGTACATAACAGTTGTTGTATAATTGTTCACCAGTAGTTTGCCTACGGACAACAATATAGATAAAGTGTGAATGTGTGTTGGAATACTGGCTAATAGACAACTGGTGATGAATTTTTCTTCCATTGTTTTTTTTATTTGTAATTCTCCACCTGAATTCCACACTTGTGCTGGGAGTAATTGCACAGCATCCTTCGCACGAAACGGAGTAGTACATAATTTTAAACTGTTTGAAAAGGACGCTAACCTTTCAAAAGTATTTTCATTTCTAAAGAATTCTTCATTTGTTTTCGAGGAGGTCAAAATTGCTTTGCAGATATTCGTGTTTAATATATGAAAAACAAATATGATAATTTTAGCCAAACAAATTTGACCATCTATTACGTATATACACCTGGAAATAAATAAAAACCATTCGAAAACATAAAAGCAGCTCAAGTACTGTTATTTCTTTAATACGGATCAAATTCTGGAACATTACTTTCTGGTTTAATTATTTTGTACATATGTCGAAAAATGCAATGAATCCGGATCCAGTAAACCACTTTCTCTTTGAGTGCTGTTGTATTAAGCTTAATGAAACAGTCCAACATATATTGTCAACTGAACAAAACTGTCCAAATGCCATAGACGCACATTGGGCGTAACGAGGATTTGATTTGATTAATTTGAGTTAGAGTTCGGTTGAGCACAAGGTATATACGACGTTGATGTACAACTTAACCTGGTACACGAACCTCATAACATACCGCCGGGAATCAAACCTGGGTCTTCCACGACAATGTCGCTTACACTTTTTAAGTGTTAGCTGGTAAAGCAAAACCAGAATGAATTCGTTCGGTATAACTCTTCTTCAAATGTAACAAAAATATAATAAAGTAATCTGTTTCTGTGGTTCGAAACCAATGACGTGTGTTTAAATTTTTCTATCAGTTTTACGAACTGCCTTCGGGTATAATTTTCGTCTATGCTAAACAGTGCTATGGAACATTATTATAGTCGTCTTAGATAAATGCATTCGTTAAGTACTAGTATTCTTTCACGTCGTCTGGTCTTGTTTCGTATAGTTTTAATCAGTTTTTTTATATCCTTTCCCGATATTAAACAAAAATACAACAGTGGCGTATTTTGTGGGCGACCGAGGCTACCGTCTGTAGCCAGCTACATTAATAAAGAAAGTTAATATAATGCGTATAAAATAATTCAAAATAATTCGTTTACAAATTATTATCTTCTTTTCGTGGTACTGGTTTCTCAATATTTTCGCAAACGTGAATATGTAGAAACTTATAAGGCAGCCGTTAACGCTTAGAATGCAACGCAATTCCTCTTGCTTTCGTAGACACTGATGATTTGGCAACCTCGGGGATACCGTTCTTATACTACTGCCAGCAGAGAGGAACGTGTAACTGCTTGTGCGCCCACGTATGTTACACCACAGCAGTGAGGTAGCCAGTCGCGGCTGGCAACCGAGCAGGTAATCTCTCTGTGGATCGGTTTCTGTAGGCAGAGTGAGTAAATTGAAGTTAGGAACGGCATAGCAGACATTTTAGGGCTATCGGAGAATTTCGGGGCATCATTTAGTAGCGACTTGTATTAACGCAATGGAATGTTTGTGTTTTACTTTGCGATTCTTGCTGTAGATATAATTGCTCATTACGTTATTTGCACTGAGTTGAATCCGTTGATTTTGCACCAACCGTTACGAACTGAGGCCCGGAAACAGTATTGTAGATTGGAGGATAGGTTAACTTCCATTACTGTGGTGAGCATTGTGAATAAAAATTCAAACAAAACACACCAACCGTGTTTTGTTCTTGTCGTGCAAATTTTGTATATGATTATTATTATTATTATTTTTATTAGAACGTTACTGGTAGCCCATACATTCAAACCAGTATACGTCGCTGAAGTACAAACATCACATGTACTCGTAGAGAAATAAATGGGTACTAAAACAGTTATTAAAAGTTCTATAGGACTATTAGTTTGGGTTGGATATGATTCATATCAACAAGAAATGATTCTGTGAAAAGTATGCTACAAGATAGAATTTTCTGTTTTCTTGTTTTTCGAAACCACGAATATTTTTAAGGAGGGTTGTATATGTCTGGTAAACATCAATTTTCCTTTCATTTCGTTGTAACAACTATATTAAAATATTAGTAAAGTTAGTTTTTTATATCAAGTTCCAATGCCTATAATTATCTAATAATTTCAATGCATGACTAATGAATATTTTCTCTGGTGAGATTGGTTACGGATGAATTCTTGTATGTGTTTAAGAATAACTTTATTTTAGTATTTCTGGCATACATCAGAAAAACGATTTAAATATACGTACGTACCAGGTTTAATGTTGCTTATTTTGTGTTAACTGTATACCGAAACGAAACATATTCATAACATTTTTAGTGGAATAGATTCCTCATATATTCTTGTATGTTAATGCCCATTTTTGTAGTAATTCATTTTGAAATGCACTTATTGAACAATCTTCCGTTATTTTCTGTTCTTTAATAGCACTGCTCACGCACTTTCTTTTAAAAAAAACATTTATGGTATGTGCGGACGAATTGTCGTAAGTTATATTTGACTCGTTGCGTAAATTCGCGTTTCTTCCTATTCTTTTCATTTTAATTGTAATTTATAACTACAATTAGTACAGCATTTAATCTTTAGGATGGTGCACACATCCTTGTAAATTTTGGTCAAATGCAGGTTACAAAGACGCGTCTTATTCAGATATGCCTCTAGTTATTTTGTATTACTTGTTACTGTAATGATTAACAATAATTTGCACATCTACACTGATGCTTAAAAATTAAGGGTAATTGGAGATTGTGGCACTACACAAAACTGGCGCTAATAGCATAGGCACATTGTGAAGACAACATACGAACAAACGAAACAAATCGGTACCACGGTATTGATGATGTCCACGGTATCCACGGTATTGGTGATAAGTTGAGAAACACATGTGCTACACAACGCCACTGTTCTCTGCGCATGTACCCCGACATCAATATGGGATATGATCACCATGCACACGTACACAGGCCGCACAACGAGTTGGCATACTCTGGATCAGGTGGTCGAGCAGCTGCTGGGGTATAGCCTCCCATTCTTGCACCAGTGCATGTCGTGGTTCCTGAAGTGTCCTAGGGATTTGAAGACCTGCAGCGATACGTCGACCGAGAGCATCCCAGACATGCTCGATGGGGTTTAGGTCTGGAGAACAGGCAGGCCACTCCATTCGCCTGATATCTTCTGTTTCATGGTACTCCTCCACGATGGCAACTCGGTAGGGCCGTGCGTTATCATCCATCAGGAGGAAGGTGGAACCCACTCACCCCTGAAAAGGCGAACATACTGATGCAAAATGACGTTCCGATTACATCTGACCTGTGACAGTTCCTCTGTCAAAGACATGCAGGGGTGTACGTGAACCAATCATAATCCCACCCACACCATCAAACCACTACTTCCATACTGGTCCCTTTCAAGGACATTATGGAGTTGCTATCTGGTTCCTGGTTCACACCAAATGATAGCCCGGCGAGAGTCACTGTTCTGACTATACCTGGACTCGTCCGTGAACATAACCTGGGACCACTTTTCCATTGACCATGTACTGTGTTCTTGACACCAAGCTTTACGGGCTCTCCTGTGAACAGGGGTCAGTAGAATGCACCTTGCAGGTCTCCGTTCAAATAAAACATGTCTGTTCAGTCGTGTATAAACTGTGGGTCGGGAGACAACTGTTCCAGTGGCTGTTGCAAGGTCCCGAGCAAGGCTACCTGCTGTACTCCTTGGCCGTCTCCGGGCACTGATGATGATATATCGGTCTTCTTGTGGTGTTCTATACTGTGGACGCCCCGTACTGTAGCGCCTGGACACGTTTCCTGTCTGCTGGAATCGTTGCCATAATCTTGAGATCACACTTTGTGGTAGACGGAGGGCCCGTGCTACGACCTGCTGTGTTTGACCAGCCTCCAGTCACCCTATTATTCTACCCCTCATAACGTCACCAATATGTGTTCTATGAGCCATTTTCAACACACAGTCACCATTAGCACGTCTGACAACATCTGCACACTTACGCGCTTCACCGTACTCTGACATGTACCAACACACCTCTGCGTATTTGTACTGCTGCTAGCGCCACCGTGCGACGACCGCACCGCATGCAGCGCACCGAATGGTCAAATTCACTGTATGGTCATACCTCGAGGTGATTTCCAACCGAAAACCGCCCACCAGAGCGTTGTTTCACCATGTATCCGCATTATCCTTAATTTATGAGCACGAATGTAGTTACTTATGCCTAGTCATATACCTTGTGATATGACTTTTTGCTGAGTTCGGAATCAAAAATCGCCATTTCACTCGTTAAAGCTTTCTACTGATCAATAACACATTTTTTTCATATTTTCGTTTATCCGCTTACTGCTGGATATCGGATTTTTATTGGGGCCGCGGTGGCTCAGTGGTAGAGCATTCACTTCTCGTGCTTGGTGTCCCGGGTTCGATCCCAACCCCCGCCAAGTGAACTTTGTGGTGAACAAACACCGTGCGCGTATGTTTTCTCGGGATTGTCCCGTTTCCTCCCACTTTCTTCATTCCACCATTTCATTCATTACTCATCATCACCGTCTCCCTTAGCCTAACCGGCATAACCGTGGGACGTAAAACTCAAAGCTTTCATTTCATTTTTTCGGATTTTTATTATACGTAGACGATAGAACTTTCGAATTTCTGTTTTATATATCATCCATTAGGGAATTAGATCATTTCTGTTTTATCATTTAATGGATTGATTACTTTTGTTTATACAACAACGAGGTTTTAAGGACGATACAATCGGCTGTTTTCGTGGGCTCCGAACCACACTGCAATTACAGACTTGTGAACGATTATTGAGAAACTGCTATTCACTTTACTGAACATGTGACGGACGGTGTATAATAATTTATGTAGGTGATATTCCTTGCTGTAATCATGCCAGTAAAAATGGTTATTATGATAGGCCTATAACGCATCCGCATTTGTATTTTTTAACGCAAGAGCTATCAGTAATCCTTGCCATCGAGTAGGAAGGAGAAACTCCTTTGACTAAATTCTCAAGATATTCAAATTCAAGACCACGTTGAAAAAAGCATAACTTTTTCATCTATGTGGTCTTCAGTTAAGTCAGATTACAGTACATAGTGATACCATCAGTCTATTTTATTACGTAATTGGTTATTAACACACACGGGGGGATATAGGCACATTTTGAAAACAAAGTTTTCGGTAAGTTATTTAGCGTGACGTGAATTGAAAGAAAATTTAAATTTCTAATAAGCATAGTTGATGTTCAGAACAAGAAGAGTTCATATATTGTTACACAAATAATGAAATTGAAATATGTATGATATGTGGGTCACATCGCTTAAGTCAGTAATACGCATGAGCATTGCAAAAATTCTTTTTAAAGAAAAAGCTATATAGGTATTTGTATAAATTGATAAACGAGAAGATGTTATACAAGATCTCATGAAAGCGGGTAATATGACTACAGAATGATTTTTTTTTTCGGGATGATATACATTAGAAAAGTTATATTTCTGAGGCTCATAAAAATTCCGTTTCAATGAATTATACAGTGAATGGTTTTCGTAAATTACCGAATGTGTACTAAAGTTTAACGGTCTTCTTGGTTTTGCACTTGGTGCTAAAGTTGCCTAATGTAAATTATTGTCAGGCCTTCAAATGAAGGTCAGGGCTGTTGCAAATACTTAACTCTTTTCGGTCTTCGTTCATACTTTCGCGAACATACGAACTACGAATAATTTATCCGCTCTTAGCCACGAAAACGCACACCTCGTTACGAAGGTGCATCTTGTACAATAAGAATATCAAGAAAAGCAAAACATATCTTCAGATTTTCAATTTCACAAATCATTTTGTACATAAAATCTGGGTAAGTTATGCATGCTATCCTTGCTTCAGAACTTGTGCAGGTTTTCGATCATGTTACCTAAATGAATATTGAATAGTTCGTTTACACAAAAGAAAGCGGAGAAATCTTAACTCAGATAATATAAAAGAAATGTGTATTTTTTCGCTGAATAAGTTGATAAAGTAGGAGACACAAGATACATTCTAAAATGTTATATTAAATGTTAGTTCCTTTTCTATTCTAGTCCTTATAAGGGTTTATAAACGTATTCATCAGAACTTTTGGTATATTCTATCATTTATCTTTTACTACTTCAAGCGTTTGTTCTAAAAAGTTACATCGTGAATGGACATCAGAAGATATACATGGACATCACAATAAAGTACATAGATATATTTGGTGTAGAAAATTGACAAAATCTTTTCCCGTTAACAAGGTAGTGTAGTAACTCGTGAATGAAATATGTCATATGAGATGGAATTACGGTGAGAGAAATTGTGATTATTAGACATGTCTTTCTTGAAAACTACAATACTCCACATATGTAAGGGGATACGTCAGAAACCGGAAAATGACTTCATTTAGAAGAAACATAACAAAAATACTCTTTTTGCCTGAAGACATCTCTGAAGTCTTATGCCACAAGAGCCTCTGCAGTGTAAGACATTGCAAATGTTAAAATATCGAAACAAGACTGTATATTATGTTTAACATACAAGGGTTCACTGCTGAATATCACTTTATGAGAGCAACTTGAAACCTAGTTTAAAAAAAAATGCATGCTGGCGAAACTGACCTCTATACTTTATTGGATCATGTATGATCGATGTCTGTACATAATATGATGATTTTATATCATATGGTATTTTGATATATATTGAGAGAACTACGCAACTGTCCCTCTTTGAGCCCTTAAAGCGTACATTATTTGCCCATTTGCTTTTGGCAAAAATACTTTATGGCAAATTTCACCATCCTGACGTAACCCACTCGTTAAATACCATAGTTTTTGCGTACAATTTATACATGTTCTGTTAAACATAGCATCCTTATTCAATTGGGAAACTTTGTTAACTGCAGTATAAAATATAAGTTTAAATGATTCAGTCTGAGGTAACGAAAGACAAGTTAGCTACCGAAAAGTAATACACAGAAATCTTTTTTCTTAGGAATACAGTATTTCCCAAAACACTAGTGTACGAGTTTTTTTTTTTTTCATAATAAGCATGTGTACCTTAAGATGACAATTTTTACGTACATTTCTAATTCTGTTCTTTTTTATGTGTATATCAATAAAAGTAACACGATAGAAATCGAGCTGAAGGCTCACACTCATGGTGTTAGAAAATTATTCTAAAGCTCAGCTGCCTTAGCTTTATAATGTAAAGGCTAACATGCAGATTGGACCATTTATCTTGACACGCTCTCTTAACTTTTAAACTACTAAACATTAAACAAGGAGATTTTTCGTGACGATCTTAGCACACGTGAGACGTTGTTTGACATACCCTGCAATATTTGTGTTGGAACCCCAGTACAGAATGTTTTGTTTTCCTCCAATGGAATTACATCAGGTTATTATAACTTTAAATTCTAGTTGTTAACAGAAATGTAGAATAGAAGATCTTTTTCTGTGTTCCTACCCAAGCACTTTACGGCTTGAGAACCTACGAAACTCTAAAAGCTTCTAACACTGATAACTCAATTGAGAGGAACGGGGAAATGCATATCCTCATTATCTTGGCGTCGAATTCTAAAATCATGATCAGATTTCTTGTAAATACGTGAAAAGTTACAAGGAATTGAAAGCTCGACGTGTCTCAAAATATTTTATTTCAAAAATCTTCATTGAATTCGTTCTTCCATTTTCACCTATAACACAATCTTAATTCTGTAATATAGGATGTCTAGCTTCCTATGAATTTGAATTAAATATGATATCGAATTTTTAATCTAAACAACAATTCAGATATTAAACACAAGGGACATTATCGTCTTTCGAGAATAGAAATTGTACAGATACCGCTTAATTGTTGTAAATTCCTTATTTCTGTAAAATTTAATAACGTTAGATATGACGTGTGTTATTCCAGAAATATCACTTGTGAGTGCTTTGGTACCCGTTATATTTTAGATGCAATAACAAAGAGAGTAGAAACTAAGGATCTTCACAGAAGTGCTATACTTTCTATACCAGAATTGCATTTTATTGATTTAATATTATTTATTACTATTTATGTCTTTCTTGAACAGACCATATATCCATTTTCCAGAACACACATGTATATACCTGTACGTGAAAAAGCTCAGACTCGCCAGGAGCGTGGAAGGGGATTCAATCAATGCTCAAAATTAGAAAGGCACGTGTTATTAGATAAATGTGTAAAATCACACACATGCGTAGAATGTGGAAAGAGATTCGCCTACCGTTCAAAATTGACAACGCACATGTTCACACATACAGGTGAAAAACCTCACAAATGTCAAGAGTGTGGAAAGAGATTTAGTCAAAGTTCATCTTTGGCAACGCACATGATAATTCATACCGGTGACAAACCACACATCTGTGAACAATGTGGAAAGAGATTCAACCGACGTTCAAATTTGGCTGCACACATGTTCACGCATACAGCTAAAAAACCTCACAAATGCCAACAGTGTGGGAAGGGTTTTTATAAAAGTTGCCGCTTAGCAACACATATGTTAATACATACAGGTGAGAAACCACACACATATTCAGGTGAGAAACCATACTTGTGCGAAGAATGTGGGAACAGATACAATGAACGTTCAAGTTTAGCGGCGCACAAGTTCAAACATACAGGTGAAAAACCTCATACATGTCAAAAGTGTGGAAGAGGATTTAATTTTCGCTCAAGTTTGACTCTACATATGTTCACACATACGGGTGAAAAACTTCTCAAGTGCCAACACTGCAAAAAGGGATTCAGTCGACGTACAAGTTTGGCTAGACATATGTTAAGACATACTGGTATGAAAGAATTCAAATGCCTGGAGTGCGGAAATGGATTTGTTACAAAATGTGATTTGAGAAAACACGTTTCCATACATTCAGGTGAGAAACTTCACAGATGCCAACAGTGTGGAGACGGATTTGTTAAAAAATCTGATTTGGCAAAACATATTTTTACACATTCAGGTAAAAAATATCTCAGGTGCCAGGAATGTAGCAAGAGGTGTACTACAAAGTCAGCTTTGGCAAGACACATGTTGATTCATACAGGTAAAAGTCCTCAAAAAATTGGAAAGTGTGGAAAATAATTTAATAAACCTAAAATTTGGACACACATCTTGATGCATAGAAGTGCAACACCTCAGATGTGCCAATAGTGTGGTAAGGGATGTCTTAAACTTCCACATTGGCAAAACAAATGCGCTTATATATAGCTGTTAAGCCTGCAAGTGTTAAAATTGTTTTAATTTGTTAAAAAATCATGTTCATATAAATAGGTGAAAATCACCACTCATGCTTAAAGTGTAGAAGACCTTTGAATTTTAAAAATTGCCGAAGTCATATTTTGTATAGTAGTAAGGGGCCCTATTAAGTATTAATAAATTCTGGTGATTTTCACCATATTATGTTATAATAAATCCACTTCTTTCTCTTTCATGAGCAGAAAATTGCCAAAAATTAGCAAGACCACGTGTTTGCTTATTGACCTGAATTATCCTCTATAATGAGGTCTTGTTACTTCATATATTTATATTTGTATGTACAGAAGTCTGTTTCTTTCCGTAAGGCACAGTGAAGTGAACTTTGTGGTGGACAAGCACCGTGTACGTGGGTTTTCAAGGGGTTCTTCCGTTTCCTCCCATGTTCTTCAATCCACCATTTCATTCATCACTCATCATCACCGTCTCGTTTAGCCTAACCGGCATAGCCGTGGGACGTAAAACTCAAATATTTCATTTCATTTTACTTCCATAAAATATGTTCACCTCATGAAGTTCGGGAGTGGTATTTTGCCTAGCTCCCAAAGTGTTTCAGACATTCTAAATTTAAAAATGTTTACACAAGAGTAGGATCATGGTATGTACTTTTGTAAGTTTATTTAGTCAATATAGTTCCGTCTCATGGGTTAAAAATTGCTAAAATATAATCGTAACCAATACGTAACACGTAAAAGGTGTTCGAATAACAATTTTTCTTGGATAATTTCTTTTTATCGTAGATGCGAGTGCAGTGTTTCGTATCGTTTCAAACAGCAGGGGTACATGTATGCTTACCGTGGAAAGGTTACCTACGAACATTCCTTTCAATTTGGAAATTGTCCAAACAAAAATTTGGTAAGGTGGTTTGGTATTTAACCTTGTGTGTCGAATATTAGTACGGTCACGTATTCGATGACTTGGCTCTGATGAGTTTTTATTTCCATCGGCGATTAGGGTATCCAATCTCTTTGATAGACCAGGGTACAATTTGTAAATTGTAACCACCCCTGGTCATAAAGTAATAATTGATTAATATTGTCAATGCCATTAGTTACGAGTCAGGTGAAAAATTCGAACAACGTTCATCACCAGAGTTCTTGGTTTATATTGCACACTTCTTAAGGAGAATAATACTTTAAATCTGATAACGTTGAAACTATCTTCCTTCATGTACCGTACGGATGGTATATATTTGAATAAAAAACAAATTAAAAACTCTTGGAAAAACATCAATTGTATTTTCATTTTTTCAGGTTTCTTCTTTATGGTACGCTAAGCTATTAACAATGTTTGTAGTAATAGTTGATGCTGTTTCATTACAGATACACATTTGTATGTTGGTTCGCTCTTTATTAGATCTCCTCTTCTTGACTCTGATGATTTCTTTACATTTGTAGCATAGCATTGGTTTGCAAAGTTTCGTATTGTGAGTTCTGTAAGGGAAACGAGGGAAAAATATAATGGAAACAGATGATCATAAAAACGAAATATCTAAACGTGAACTCTCAATGATAAATATCATAAAATTATCTTGAAGGTATATTGAAGCTGTCTTCGTGTATTAACCGAGGGTACAGTTGTGAAGAAGTATTGAATTACGCGCAGAGGATTTCCTTGGGCTTACAGTATATATAAAAATTTATATAATGACCATATACGGTAGATCCAAACTTTGCATTTGATTATTACTGTTTATAATACATACTATAAAGTTTTAAGAAAATAACGCATTGCGGTACGTAAGGAAGAAGACCGTAGCTGTGAAATATTCTCCATAACACGATAACCAAAATAATTTGCTACTCAATGTCTTCTCAGTTTTCTCGATGGATCTGTATTCACAGTGATTGCCAGAGGGAGTGAATTACGTGACAGCAACTGATTGCTGTCAAACACACCGGTAGAATGATTTCTGAATAATGGACTACCGTTTAAGACACTAACTAAGTGTTGTGTATTCAACATCATGAATTGAAATGGTAAATAACCTAAACGTACCTTGTTGTTTAATAGTCCAGAATAATTTTGCGCTGGTGGTCGATTTCTACGAGTGATGAAAACTCCACATACACAATGCTGTTGGCAGGTGCTGGAAATTAATTTTTCTAGGAAATGCGCTTTCAATCAAGTTCCTGCATGTCGCAAATTCCAATAGCAACAAACTCCAACAGAAGAATCAGGAGTTAGCTCAAATACAAACACTGTATATCCATTCTTGTATTCGATTCTTGAAATTGTATTGTCAGTTTTGGTAAAATGTATTTCTGAGCCTGAGAACAATGTATGGTACGGTGAAATGTACATATTCTCTTCAAATCAGGGTTGCAATGATTTTCAAGGCACAGCTTTTCCATCCACGTATAATGTAAAAAAATTAATGTTTAGTTGCTGAAATTCAAACAAATTGCTGGCTAAGCCGTTAGTGTACGCGCCTTTGGCGCGGCAGATCCGGGTTCCATTCCCGGCGGGAGCTGATGTGGTTCGGATTTCACGTTAATCAGTAGGTTCACGTCTCATATAGCCTCGCTGGTGAACGGGACGCTAAATTAAAATCAAATCAAATAGATTGCTATAATATTTCCACAGGATGCTTCGTTCGATGTAAATCCTGCAATAGTACGATTCGACAATGTTCCCAATAACAGGCTGTCAAACGTTTTGGATTATACATCTTTCGGAATGGTAAGTGATTTCATTTGAACTCTTGTGAGAGGATACTTTGCCGATGCGGATTGTAAAATTTTGTTATATGCCAGTTTGACACTAGGGATACTGCTGACTCTCGTTTAGCGATGAATCTAGGATATTGATTTTTGCATTGACCTCACTTTCGCTCGCACTAAGACAAAAGTTTGGTTTTGTATGAATAAGTTTCACACGCAGTTCCACTCCATGAGTTTTAAAATTAACCTTTTTAACAAAATGTCACTTTAAATCCCAATCATATCGTATTTCATGCTTTGTTTTGTCAGTTCATAGCTCTGTTGAAATCCTTTGTTCTTACTGGTTGTTGCGTTCATATGGTCATCTATATCTTGCTGTTTGTAAATGTGTATTTTTACCTCCATCACTATAATTGAGCAGTTTTTCCAGGTACGAACGATATGGAAATGAAATCAGTTTATTGTTGAAGTAGATTTGTACATCACTAAACATGGCATTTAGAAAATCATTAACAAGTGCAATTGGTTTATCCGTTTCAGTGAATATTTAACCATCTGATTTCACAATTTGTGCTTGGATGTACAATAAGGTTTGTGGCAAATCAACATATTCATCGCTGCTATCACTCATTACAAATTCTATTGGTGAATTTTCAGCTATTGAACTTATTAGTTTGCAGGCAAGAATACGATTGTCCAAAACACTGGTTTGTGTGGGTAACGTTGAAAAAATGTCCAATTCACTTTTTACACATTCACACCAACCCCGAACTTCATCTACGTGGAAAATTTGATCGAGATCGGTCTGGTGGTTCAAGAGATTAAGTAATGACTATAGTTACTTTTAATTTTGTAATATCGATTAGTTCATCTATCATCGTGTGTGTGTATGTGTTTGTGTGTGTCCAAGTGGATAGTGCATATTGTGTCGGTTTCATTCTCCGTAAGTACTTCCCGTGGATACAAACCCAAGTAGTGGCTGGGATCAGTGTCGTCTGACATACCGTCGATGCTGGAAAGGTATTTTAAAATCGAATAAAACCATCCCGTTATTTTAATATTGTTTATATTGTTTATTTCATCCTTTGTGGGACATACTGTAAGATCCGAGTAAGAATTTAAATCTTACTGACTTGTATTCTAAACTCGGGAGGTTTGAGACAACGGAGGGATGAGACAATGGTTATAATTATGTTCACTTGGCAACACTAAAGTTGTTCTTCCTGCGTAAGATAAGGGCCGTAGATAGTCATTTGCTGAGTTGGAATCAAAAGAGGTGAACGGTACAATTTAGAGCGGAGAGTGAAAAAACTGTTTTAGGTAGGTCGAGTAAATGTAGACTACTACTTATTGAATATATTTAATTAGTATTCAACTGAATTGTGTTTAATTACTATATGTACATTGAACGACACGAATTCCAATGTTCTTTCCAAACACTCGGAATGTAATTTGGAAGGAAGTAATTTACACGAAAAAGGAAAAACTGAAATGGCGGGAAAGAAAGAGTTGAGACACCTTTAGGAGGGAGAATTGAGACATCTCAAACCTCCCTACCAATGACATTCTCAATCCTCCCATCGTTTTTTGATTGATATGTCTGTTTTTATATTATTTTGCTAGTAAGATAATATTGAATTTAATGCAATCCTAGTAAACAGGGAGAGAAAATAAGAATGTGAGTCTTGGTTAATAAGCATTTATTTAAAAAGTTTCCGTTAGATAGGGAACTATAGTTAATTTTCATGAATTGAAAATAATTCTTCGTTTTATCATTTTCATAGGTCACCGAGAGACAGACAACGAACCACCAAACACCCGGAGGTCAAAAATTCCAGTTAGGTTATGTTGGCTTAAAGTAGGGAAGGGAAGGGAGTGGAAGGTTAGGTCAAGATAGATTCGCTTAGAAATATAAAGTTCGCCTTGTCAGTGTTTTCCTTGTCGGGGTTTCACTGACTGCCTTTTGAGTGTTTTTGGTTGTAGATGTTTTAATCAGGACCTGAGATATTTCCTTTATTCACCGAAAGTTGAGTTTTAGTCAAAATTTTGCGTTAATGTAAGTAGACTAATATAAAATGACAACTTTGTTTACAGGGCATAACTAGCATACATGTGAAAGCAATTAACAAATTGTGATTTGATGTATTGAAACTGGGTGATTGGGATTGAAAATCAAGGATCTTTGCCCCATACTGTGCCCAGCACTTACTCATTCATATTATTGTAATATTAAAATTAAAGTCTTAAGTCTCTAATAGTATTGTTCCAATCTAAAAGTTACAGGAGGGATCCTCAGGAAATTAAAATGATTTGTTTTATTGTCACAAGTTTAGAGGGGAACTGGGAAGATATTTTATTCACCTTACTCGTAAGTCGTTCTCCAGATAGGCTAAAACATTAGTTTTAAAAATAGTTCTCCATACAGGCTAAAACAGTTGTTTAAATTAGTCCTTTAGCCTAAAATCAAAGATTTTGACACAATTTTCTCATTACGGGTAACGGTGTTAGAAACCTACTACAATGCCTTTTCGATGGAAGAAACGAACTGATCGCGTCACAGTCCCAAGACATGTCATGGAAGCTACTGTGCGTGAAGTAATTAATGGCAGGGGTCTACGATCAACCGTAAGAAGATTTGCAATAGATAAGCAAACTTTTTCTCGTTATGTGAAGAAAGCAAAAGAAAGTGCTCCCGACGAATCTATATCTTATGTTCTGAACAGGAAGTGTTCCCAGATTTTTTCTGATAGAGAAGAAGCACTTCTAGAAGAATAAGCTGCAGCAAAGAACCATTACGGAATTTTGATATTGGCTATGCGTGAGCTGACTTACGAATATGCTTTAGCTAATCAGAAGAAAATGCCACCTCAATAGGAAGAGAGACGAAGAGCAGGTTATGATTAGTATTTAGGGCTCATGCATAGACATCCCAATATATCGCTTTGAACTCCTTAAGCCACACGCCTATCTCGAGCTACTAGCTTCAACAAAGCTAGTGTTTCATCCTTTACGAATCAGAGCAAGTGTTGATGAGAGAAAAGATTAAGCCTCATCAAATATGGAATGTTGATGAAACTGCAGTTACACTATGTCACAAACCTCCAAAAGTAATTGCAAAAAAGGAGCTAAAGAAGTTAGTAAATCAACATATGCTAAAAGAGGTTCATTAGTCACAATGGGCCTTATGCAGAGTTGTTTTGACGTCTGATTAATGCCTTACTATAGGTTTGATTAACAGATGGTTATCAAAAGTGTATTAAGAGTCTCTCATTAGGACGTAGTAAACAACGGAGTTCATCACATGTGACTAATTAATGTAGAGCAGAGGGTACCCTTTTAGCCACGGTTTAGCTTGTGCGACACATTTCGTATTTCACGTATTTCCATTTTTACAAACTACGCATGCGCATATCTCTTTTCCGTAGTTGCGACATTTATTTTTCTCACCTGATGCATTGGGGTTATATTAGTTAATCATACTCAAATCAACTTTTAAGTTGTACTCAAAGTAGACTCTGAATACCAAAAAGTACCCCTTCCTTAGTGAAGAGCTAGTATGCCACTAACTAGTCGGTGACTAAAAATTGATTAACGAATTCTCTCTGAATACCGCCCAATGTCTTGCGCAGTGAACGCAACAGAAAACAGCATTCCCGCCTTTTTTGTTTCGTTTTTCATCGCGTTCACTTTAAACAACATATATTGTGTGGTTCTCAAGCTGGAAGTTCAGGCCCCGCTCACGTATCTGGTTAGATGACGAAGGATTTTTTTTTTTACATATCTTTGATCATTTCGTTAAACATTCAGGCTGTTCTCACGAAAGAAAAGTTCTGCTACTATTACGTAACCACAAGAGTCATATATCTATAGCTTCCATCCAGAAAGCGAAGGATAATGGTATAATATTGCTAACGATTCCTCCACACACAAGTCACAGTCTTCAGCCACTGGATGTGTCAGTGTTCTTTTCCTTCAAATCATTCTACAACAAAAAGGCAGACGAATGGCTGATGTCTCACCCTGAAAGTACGATTTCAATCTACGAAATTCCTAATTTAGTGGGAGCTGCATTTCCTGTAACATGTAAGCCTCAAACCAAATAATATTGTTAATGGTTTTAGTAAAACAGGAATATTTCCTTTCCATAGAGATGTGTTTGATGAATCGGATTTTCTTCCTTTCACTGTAACAAATTGTCCTGAATCGCCTCTCATTACTGCATATTATGAAAAAGCATCTACAGAACAACAACCAAACACATTTGTTTCCAATGCGATTCAGGTAGATCTTAGCGAGCAAGTAGCACCTTCCAGTACAACCATCAATAAAGATTTTATTATCAGTGGGCCTAGTGATTCGGCTATCGGAGCCGAAGACTCTCAATCTGTCAGTTTACAAATAATATTAAATGACGTAGAACCTTCTACAAGTTGTGAGAAAAAACGCAAGGAATTATTATTGTCAAACAATGATACCGGTAGCGTAAGTAAAGTGTGATATTTTCTCCAAGAGCATTTAGACCCCCTTCCAAACGCTACACCAAGAAAAAATATTCTAACAAGCGAAAATAAGTTCCAAAATCCTAACCGAAACTCCAGTGAAGGAACAAATAGAAGCAGTTGTACTTCTCTGGGAATCTCGGCAGAAAGAAACATTGTAAGTCTCAAAGAAAACGGTTGGTTCCAGCAGAAAAGAAAAGAAAACTTAGCAGAGTTACTCCGAACGATCATACTTCATCTAGTGAAAATCTTTCGTTTGATGATTCAAGTGATGAAATAGAATCAGAGGATAGTGGTGAACACAACTATGGTATGAAAGTGAAATGTATGGATGATATTGAAGTTGCTGACTTCCTTGTCGTAAACTAAGGACACGTGCATTCATTATGTTGGACATGTGCAAAGTGTTTCCCATGGTTATCAAAAATGTGAAATAAGTTTCTTACGACATAGGGACACAAGCAAATTCTATTACCCTGATGTGCCAAATGTGCCCTTGTATGACATTTTGTACAAGCTGCCACCTCCCTTGTGTTACGGAGAAACTAAGAGAATAAAGAAATATGCCATTTTCTCAATTTCTTTCGCAAAGGTTAATTTGTGATAATGAACGTTAAAGACGCACTTTTATAAATAAATCCTTGTACAGCAAGTAAGGTTCGCCTTCTTTTGTAGAATTGAGAATATTTGCGTTTGTTTTTGTGAACGCGTACAGATGGTCCCACTTGTGGAAATCATATCGATCCTTATAACCCGACGGGGTTCGATTCTCGTCCGTTCCAGTTCGGGATGGCATTCTTATAACCCGATTGGGTTTGACTCTTATGTGTCCCTGTTCGGGACTAGCCATTTTTATAACCGGACGGGTTCGGATTCCCATGTTCGGAGTATTGATTTTGTATTTAAAGCGGACTTAGTAGTTACAACGAACAAGTACTTCACCCTGCAGGTGGTAGTGGTTAAAGTATAAATCATGCGTGGCTCTTAATTAAATCACAAACCAAACTAAACTCATGCTGAGGTTGCACTCGCGCGTACCCACCATCCTTGACGTGTCAATCTTTTATGCTTGCAGAGTATACATAAATACCTGTACATAATACTAAGAATTCTTGTGGTGATTCATGTAAGAAATGTGGAAAAGATAACTGAAAACAAAACAAATGCATAGGATAAATTTTATTTGATCAAAAAAAGTAATTCACATGTTATATTTACTTACGTGCACCTTTTATCAAAATATTTCTATTGATAAATCTATTTCGATATATTTTCAAACCTTCTAGCCCATTTTGATATGTAATTTAAAAAAATGAAGGATTAATTTAAAATGGTATGATATATTATTGCCGGCTTATTTTAACATTGGTGATACACGACCACTTAGCACACGGTGGTTCACTGAACAAAGCACTGCACTATACACCAATTACCGGGGATTTAGGGGGGGGGGACTCAGAGTATTTCCATGTAGAAGAATTCCTTGCAGCTTCTTCTTATTCCGACGATGATGAATTTAAGTCTCCATCTGGATTACATTATTTTACGCTTCCTGTTTGCAGAATTTAATGTGAAATTACTTGATATACCATAAATTCAGAGTAACACTAATAAATTTGTATTTTTACAAAGCTTTTACTATGTTTTCATTAATATTGGGGCAATTTACTACTAGGATTTCTTTTGTTAATTGAACCGACTAGTACGTAATAGATATTCACGATGTATAATCACTGAGTTGTGCTTTTATCACATATCTTTTTTAATTTTCACTAAAATATTAAATCCGTATCTGCACTAAGTCGAGAAACTGTTTATACAATATATTTCACTACAGCGTGAAGGATTATAAACATTGTCACGGATTTTCTTCAGAATCGCTCTACACGCTTGCTTATTTATTTCATGATGGCGCCCCAGTGCTAATCTTCGCGCCTTCAGCACAAAACGTCTGTCTTCCTACGCCTATTAATGACAATGAGAAACCTTAAAATATTATTGGAAAACATTATTTTGTAGGTAACATGCACACTAATGAGTTTTATACTTGTTTGTCATTAAAATAACGGAATCAAAGTACCAAAAACAATAGAAACAAACGTCGATGACGATAAGTTTTATTAAACTATTTTTGTATAACATCATAACCACTTCACGTCTGTTAAATTTTGAGCACGTAATGCAAGTCACCACGGCAAAGCATTGTCAACACATTGAGAAAGACAGCACCATAATATAAGGTTTGCGTCAACGTATTGTGCAGAGAGCCTTATTCCACTTCAGATGAGGCTGACTGGGGAATTTAAACAAATGGAATGAGAGTGAGGGAGGACACACGCTCACAAATGGCGCGCGAGAGGGACGATGATCTTCATCGAAGATTATCAGAATCCTGGAATCTTGAGATATTCCTCTTAACATATTTTTCTGATGATAATTCCTCTTCTTTCTCGCAATATTAATTCTTGATATATTATAGTTTATTAAATGGACTATTTATTTTTATGAGCTATTCATTTTAAATGCTTTTTTTTGTGTAAAATAATATCTTTGGTCATACCACAGTATTTTAACACAAATTGAATAACATATTGATTATATATTATGTTTTCCTTTTGTATAACTTATATATACTTTTCATATATTCATATTGAATGACCTATATATCTCGTACACCATTATATAGATCATAAAATTTCAACCTTTTTTTTTGTATATGCAAGTGTCTGACTCGTGTTATTATATCTTAAACTAAACATTTTCATTATATTACACTAAGTATATTGAATTTTCAACATTTTGAAGGAAATGTAACATACAAACTATATATTTTAATGTGCCTATGTACTTATTCATACCTAATTTTCAAAATAGCTTTTAATAAAATATTCTTTTCATTATTCAAACGACATTTAAACGACATAATATCAACTTATTGGTTAACTCCAAACATTATACAATAACACAGTAACGTGAAAATACGAAATAAATTTTATTAGTAAATAAATTATCAAAACACATTACATACTTTATTTTCAACATAATATTGAATAATATACTTTTGTCGAGATTTAATAAAAAATCATCGGCGTATTCAAGATCCACAGCTAAATTTTTACAATGTAATAATTCAGTTGTGCTTTTTTTTTTGTATATGTATAATTCTTGAACTCGCTCGTTCAATGACAGGTAAGGATTTACTAAATTTACCAACGCAAATTCCAATACATCGGATGAACATAGATTTTTACAGTTCAAAAAATTCAAGTATTTGTCAACATCCAATATTTTTTCTAGAATTTCGTTTATCCGCTTATTATCACTTCTAGACTTAACCTTTTGAGACAAACATACAGGCACTGTGGTTAGTGCATTGCAAAGAACAGTTTCAACGCTGCTTTTTAAATCTGAATTTTTAAACTTACTTGAGATTACATCGTGATACTTTTCAAAACTGTGTTTTACAGCTAAATCTAACCAGAATTTTTAATTAATGAATCAAACAAGTTAATAACTTTGTCGAGTTCTTATGGGGTTCAAAAACAATTTTTTTTATAATTTATATATAATTTTCGAAAATTTTATACATCGCTAAGGTCAAATTTCCAAAATGTACACAGTCCGTTTTTTTTTTTTTTTTTTTGCAAACATATATTTTTATCCTATTCCCATTCTTGGTTTCTCGAGCGCAACAAGAATTTTGAATTTCATTCTAAAACATGTAATAAACATGTCTTCGCAATTAACTGTATGGTTTCTGCAACACATATTTACTTTGATAAACACTGACTTTACGTACGCATATGATTTTTATTCATCGACAATGACGACACCGAATTGTATAGTGGCAGAAACTTCAACTTTTGACTTACCACTTTACTTCACTAACTTACGATTTCCACTTTTTTGGTAATTTTGTTCACTGCACTTATTTCCTTTCAAAGTTTTATTGCGGCAAATTTTCTGCCTGATTTTGAATGAAACACTGAATTCACTTTTCCTGATCAAACTGGTTTTTCACTTACCCTGTATGGTTACACACTGGTACTGTAACCATATGTCTGAACTATCTAGCACAAGTTCGTTAGACTAACCTAACTGGTTTTCCTGCCACATTTGTTCTGAATATTCAACGCTTTCTACAACATGCTTTTTTCACCTGATTATTACATCTTTCACGCGAACTATCGTGGTTTTTAACGACTAATTTCAGCATGTAGTTTCCTTCCCTTAAAAGTTAACTTTTAACTTTTTGAACAACTTACGACCCTTACTAAATTTTGACTTTTTACTTTGCTTTTCACTTACCTTTTCTGACCGTGGTTTCTTTGGGATGATTACACTTACCTTTTCATTAATGCTTGCCACCATGCGATTGCATTTGCGCTGACATTGGCTTTTCTTAAAATTCCTGCGAACACATCTTGAGATTTTTTTTAAAATATCGCAATATTCTGTGCATGTTCCTTATTTTTCTTTTTAGGTTACACAACTTTTGTTTTTTACATTACTTATGTTTACCGCGCCGTGACCAATATTTGTACAGGGTGCGGCACGTAAAACCGGCCCGTCGTAATATTCTGGTATATTGTGCTTTTGGCAACACTTAAATAATCTACCTTCCTACCAAGAGATGGCGTGTCGAAGTCGGGTCGACTTACGTGACCTGCAGCAGTCACGTGCAGCCGCAGCCAGTGAAACTTGTCGAAACCAGTTGAGAAAAAGGCCTCGTTGTGTTAAGCCGGGTGAGTGTCAGTGTGTGATAATGGCGTATTCGAAACGCGAGCGTGTTGCCATTGTTGAAGGGTTCATTCTCACTGGATCTTTTGTGAAAACAAAGAATATGTTTCGGGAGAAATTTCCAGGACGTTCTGTGCAAGCAAAAAGCACCATTCAGGAATTGATTGAAAAATGGCGGCGTACAGGATCGGTTCAAAATGCTCCCAGGAACAGACGACCATCTGTCTGCACACCTGAATTAAAGATGCAGGTGGAGGAGATAATGACAAGAAGTCCTGGAAAGTCAACCAGGAGATTGAGTCAACAGGTTCATGCGAGTGAGAGAAGTTGCAGACGTGTTTAATGGGGCTGAAGTTAAAACCGTACCGGATAAGTGTTGTGCAAGAACTAAAGGAGCCTGACCTGCAGAAGAGGGTGCATTTCTGTTCATGCCTGTTGAGCAATGTTGCCAGTGGTTTCTTGGATCCAATAATGCTCATCATGAGTGACGAGGCGTGGTTCCACCTGTCTTAGTACGTAAATTTCCAAAACAACCGGTATTGGTCGACAGAAAGTCCACACGCAATCCACCAGGTACCCTTGCATGATGAGAAGATTGGTGTTTGGGTGCCATTTCCGCTACACGCGTTATTGGGCCCATATTCTTTGAGACGACAGTGAACAGTGACGTGTATATGGGAATCCTGGAGGAGTTTTGTACACACTTGACCGAAGAGGAGCGTCAGTTATATTACTTTCAGCAGGACGGTGCAACATGCCACACATCAGTTGCATAATTGTCCCTTATGCATGAGATGTTTACACCAGAGAGGACAATCATCAAAGGCTTGTGGCCTCCTCGGTCACCAGACTGTCCACGTGTGACTTTTACTTATGGGGACTGTTAAAGGGAAGAGTATACGAAACAAATCCACGCACAATTGAAGAACTCAAGACCAGGATTCAGGATGTCACCAATAGCATTACAACACAAGAACTGACAAGGGTATATATGGATCTCCTCAATCGTGCTCACATGTGTGTTGAAGTGGGCGGAGGACACTTTCAGCACCTGCTGTGAAGGTGAGTAATCATATTCAATACATTACATTTCGTTTATGTGTTGTAGTTAATCATATTCAATACATTACATTTCATTTTGTGTTCACTTTACGGGCCGTTTTTACGTGCCGCACCCTGTACTTAACCCTTAGTTGGTAATATCCGTCTCCCAGGAGAATACACGATATTTTTTTTCAGAGTTGGTACGCATATTCACGGTCTGATCTGATAGTTCACCTATGCTTTAGTTGTGGGTTGACTATGATATCTTGTGCCGGTGGTCTCGTGTCTAGCTCATTGTTGCAAACTTCGAAGTGTATAAAGTTATTGTACGCCGTCTCGCAAGCGGATATTACTGTAAAGGTAATATATTTTGTCCGTCTAAGTGACGGATATTACTTTATACTGACAACTATTAATATTTGTTTTTTCTTTCGTTTCGAAAATCAATATTTTAAGATGTCAAGTAGAAAGGGTATACCACAAAGGAGTAGGCTATACTACAACTGGCTATAGAACAATTACAGATGGCTGTAATCAGAAACTGATTATGATTACAGATCCGATTATTCGTATGTTCCTGAACAAAATCATCTATCCACAACAGGTCATATCAGCAATCCAGAAATAGATTTTAATTACGTCACGCTAACTTTTTTAAAGGCAGTGCTGAAAACTTCGTGTCACTTTTTTCAACTGACTGCACTGGACTTCATTCTTTTCGTGCAATTATCTCTGAAAAGATGTAAAGTTTTGCTGGCGGCTCTTAGGTTTGATGATACAGCTACTCGTGAGCGAAGGAAATGAAAGAATTCTCCAGCATCAGTGTGTTTGTTTTAATGAGATTATTTCTAATTGTCAGAAGGCATATTTTATTGAGATGCAAATATGTGTTGATAAAATTGTACAAGATATATGCTTAGAAATAGTTTCTCAGCGGTGATGCATGTTGTATTGAAGTCATTGGTACATACACAAGTGAATTAGGACGTGCTTCACTATTCAGTTAATGCATTTTGTTATGTAAAATGAATTCTCTGGGTGTAACTAAACCTTATTGGAAACTGACTTACACCACTTTGGCTTCAAACCTCTCAGTTGTGTGTGTCCGTCTCTGAGGCGGATATTACAGTTATAGCTTATTTTTTTGGATGTTACCAACTAAGGGTTAATAACAAATTTATTCAAAGTGTATTCCAGCCTACCAAAACTATTTTGACAGATTTCAATTTGTATGTTTCACCAACATTATTCTCATTAATGCTACATGTGCCTGAACTGATTTCGTCATTCATTACACATACTTAGGAACATAGAAAACAATAAAAGGTTATGCACTTGAAGTTCGTATCTCTCACATTCGTCAGGGGTGCCCACAAGGGGGGGCTATGACGCAAACTACGTCATTGAAATATTTGGGGGGGGTTAAAAATCTATATAAATATGTTTGAGAGGGTGTAAAGATTATCGAAAAGTTTTTTTTCATGGAAGAACACCTACCGATAGGCAATTGAGGGGGGTGCGTCATGGACATGAGGGGGGTGGGCACCACTGCATTCGTTAGTACCAAGTTAGAACTATTACCGCTATTTTGCCTATGGTTTATCTGAACCATAACTATGTTCACGAAGTACGAACAAATGTCATTACTTGGAATACATACTAACCTATCTGTTAGTAACGTGCTCGGGACGCATTCTAGCTCCATTAAATTCAAAATATGACTAATGAGAAAGGAGCGCACTTTCTTGCCTACATTAATTAATATTACTACATTAGTACAACTGCACGCACAAAACCTACCAGTGCATTTTTTCCATGACATGACAAATACTTTATTTTCAAAACATCTATCTGCTGTTTAGATTTAGAACGAACATTAGGCCTACATGACATAACAGTTTGGCTAACTGAACGTTTACCTTTGTCTGACACTAGCTGATTACTCATTTGTTTAACAGTGCAAGCGTTAGCAACAATTGAATCATGTACAAATTCTTGGCACCCTTGTTCTACATCTGCACGAATAAACTTTTCAATTGGCGCTTCGATCGATTCATTTTTTCGTCATTAGGTATTCGTTCATATTTACCCCCAAATTATTTCCTTACTAATTCTAATTGTGCCTCGAGTTTATCGTCAATTTGTTTTCTTGTTGCTTCAGAGATTTCTAACATTTTATTTTCTAAAGATTCACTTACCTTAGTTTGTTCACTAACTTCAACTATTTTGTTTTCCAAAGATTCGCATAACACTTGCATTTCATCTTTATTTGCTTTAAATGCGTCCAACACTAACTTAACCCTGGAATACACAGGGGGTGCTGGAGCATCCCAGATGTTATACTCATCGCCATTGTGGCTCTGTTCTCAACCACATTGGTTGGTGCTTCCGTGTATTCTTATTTTGGAGCATGACATTTATGGTGGTGGGTCTGAAGCAAATTGTCTCGTTTTAGAAGAGAATATATTCAAGGAGTGGGCTTCTCTAGCACCCCACCTGTGTATTTACGTATGTGAAATTCAAATTTTACGAAATTGTTTTTAGATACTTTGCGTGCATATTTGTTTAATTGCATCATGGCGAAAGTGTGTGCAGGTTCAAGCAAGTTTACAGACTTTGTAGTGAACACATTAGAAGATTATGATTCTGAAGGTAATTTCAGTGATTCCGATGACAATATTGAAGTATAATCGGAAGTCGATGATGAAATTAGTGGAAGTGACACGGCTGACAGTGAGGGTAACATCGAAAATGATTCAGCTATAAGTGGAGCCTCTATATTAGTAAGAAACGGTCATAAATGGAATTCTCAACCATCCGTTGAAAGTTTCTAAAAAAAACTAGGGTTGCAGTTACCCTACATGCTGGAGCGCTTCAAGAAGAATCTTCCAACTAATTTGTCTATTGGTATCAGAAATATCCTTGGAATTCAAAAAGAACTGTCACCTGTAATTGATTCAACATGTCTGCCAGAGCAAGCATGACATCGAATGTGCCCTAGGAATAAGGACAGAAAAACTAAATCTTTGTTGTTCCAGATGCAAAGAGACTGTTTGTGCTGAGCACAGAAAGGAAGTCTGCATTTCGTGCAGTAAGGAAAATTTGTGTCTGTTTAAAAATACATACAAACTCCTATTGTGTATTCTTGTAACTGCTAAAGTAAAATGAATATATTTAAGTTCATGTATTATAATTTTAGTAGCGTTTAATTTTATGGGGTGCGCTGGCACCCCACCTGTGTATTCACGTAAGCTTTTTTGTCTGTGTATTCCAGGGTTAACATTACTTTCACCCATTTTCCACGAATAAAGAAAAAATTCTAAACACCAGTCAGACTTATCGTTTACCTTTAGGTTTCTAAACATAAATCACTGCTTTCAATTTAACGATTCAGGAATTCTGTCTTTGTTCGGTGCGCTTTTCCCAACAAGGTTTGATTCTCGTCCGTTCCTGATCGGGATGGCATTCTTATAACCCGATTGGGTTTGACTCTTATGTGTCCCTGTTCAGGATAAGCTATTTTTATAACCGAACTGCTTCGGATTCTCAGGTTTTGGGTATTGATTTTGTACTTAAGGCGGACTTAGTAGATGGAAGGAACAAGTACTTCACTCTGCAGGTGGTAGTGGTTAAAGTATAAATCATGCGTGGCTCTTAATAAAATCACAAACCAAAAGAAACTTATGCTGAGGTTGCACTCGCGCGTACCCACCATCCTTGACGTGTCAATCTTTTATGCTCGCAGAGTATACATAAATATCTGTACATAATACTAAGAATTCTTTGGTGATTCATGTAAGAAACGTGGAAAAGATAACTGAAAACAAAACAAATGCATAGGATAAATTTTATTTGATCAAAAAAGGTAATTCACATGTTATATTTACTTACGTGCACCTTTTATCAAAATATTTCTATTGATAAATCTGTTTCGATATATTTTCAAACCTTCTAGCCCATTTTGATATGTAATTAAAAAAATGACGAAGGTTTAATTTAAAATGGTATGATATATTATTGCCGGCTTATTTTAAGATTGGTGATACACGACCACTTAGCACACGGTGGTTCACTGAACAAAACACTGCACTATACACCAATTACCGGGGATTTAGGGGGGGACTCAGAGTATTTCCATGTAGAAGAATTTCTTGCAGCTTCTTCTTATTCCGACGATGATGAATTTAAGCCTCCATCTGGATTGCATTATTTTACGCTTCCTCTTTGCAGAATTTAATGTTAAATTACTTGAAATACCATAAATTCAGAGTAACACTAATAAATTTGTATTTACACAAATCTTTTACTGTTTTCATTAATATTGGGGTAATTTACTACTAAGATTTCTTTTGTTAGTTGAACGGACTAGTACGTAATAGATATTCACGATGTATAATCACTGAGTGCTGCTTTTATCACATATCTTCTTTAATTTTCACTAAAATATTAAATCCGTGAATCTGCACTAACTCAAGAAACTGTTTATACAATGTATTTCACTACAGCGTGAAAGATTATAAACCTTGTCAGGGATTTTCTTCAGAGTCGCTCTACACGCTTGCTTATTTATATCATGATGGCGCTCCAATGCTAATCTTCGCGCCTTCAGCACAAAGCGTCTGTCTTCCTACGCCTATTAATGACAATGAGAAACATTAAAATTTTATTGGAAAACATTCCTTTATAGGTAATATGCACACTAATGAGTTTTATACTTGTTTGCCATTAAAATAACGGAATCAAAGTACCAAAAACAATAGAAACAAACGTCGATGACGATAAGTTTCATTAAACTATTTTTTATAACATCATAACCACTTCACGTCTGTTAATTTTTGAGCACGTAATGCAAGGCACTACGGCAAAGCATTGCGAACACGCTGAAAAATACAGCACCATAATATAAGGTTTGTGTCAACGTAATGTACAGAGAGCCTTATTCCACTTCAGATGGGGCTGACTGTTGAATTTAAACAAATGGAATGGGAGTGAGGGAGGACACACGCTCACATCCTATAGCTTTTGCCAGTTTTCGACTATTTCTTAAACAGGAAAAGAACCTAACTGGAAATCGGAGCCTCATTTACGTTTCACATATGGGCTACAAGATTTCTTTTTTTATCGTTTTTATAGAATTTTTAATCATACATATAAAGTATATAACCATACGAACATTTTAATTTTGCTTTTTCTCTCTCTCACCATCAACATTCTCTCACTGAACGTGGCCACATAGTTAATTTTGCATGTACCGGTATATATGTCTAAATTACAACGATAATATATATAAATATAATCACTGGTTCTTCGTTTTGATTTTATATTTGAGCCATTAAATAATACACACTTCGTCCCTTATATTGATTCCGTTTATTTATATTATATATATGGTTGCCCCTGACAACTAAACACCAAAAATCCTATTATTTTAAAACATATCAATATCTTCTTAAAATCGATATTATTTCTAACTAATCTTTTCTTCTTTTTCAAAAATAATCTAGTTTATTACATATATAAAATACTTTATCCCCACTTTACAAGTTTAGAAGTATTAAAAAATATAAAAATATACAACGTACCGTTGTATATAATGGCGCCAGACGGACTTTTCTTTTCTTTATTTATTTAATAAAAAGAAAAAATCTGGAATGTTTACTTTTACATATTCATCATTTGAATTTTCGAAAGCACCTCGTATACTTGAAAATTACAATTCACATATATATACATATATATCATATTTAATTTTATAACAAATATTATTATCATAGTTATCATCATATTTATTTTAAACTTTATCATCATCTTCAATTATTTCTACGATTCAACAATGATAAGGCACATTCGAAATTTGATTTACAAGCTATTTGATTTTAAGTCTTTTTGGGCCCATTTCAATGCTTGTTATAATCTAATATTTATTTACTTGGGCATCATGAAGGTTTTGAAAAAGATGATTGTGATATTCATATAGTTGTTCACCAAACATAAAATGATCAGATGTAAGACATAGTTAAACAAAATATAAATTAAGATTGTATTACGGTACAGCTTAGCGCACCCCGGTACGCACCATCTTTAGACGATTACCGTAGAGAACTCACAACTCTTAACCTCCAAATAATATAGCTTTGCACTATATTACTTGTAGGTTCAGAAAGTTCGTCCCTTCGACAATCGTCTAAAAGTCCAGGAGGGCACTATTCACCTTACCGTAACGGTTCAGATTCAGACGGAATCACCTGAGAGGAGACCTGAGGCGTGATGAAGAAAATAGGTGAGAGCATCACCCACTTTCACAGATCGATTAGAAGTAATTCAACTATCACGTTTTCACCTTGTCATGCAGCCTGAAAAAGGAACAAACAAAACTAAATACTTTCAGTGTCATTTATTATGAGTAATTGAACGTACCTGTAACATAGTTTAGATTACAATTTGCTTGCACCAATTTCGTAGTTGGTTCGTAAAAATACTTTGAAATCACTCACAAGAACAAGGTCTTAGTCCGTCAAACCACATTATTGTTCCAGATTGCAAATCTAAAGTCTTCCCATTTTATATCTGATTAATCTTCTTGCAATAATTGCCCATTATTTCACTTTTAAAGATTTACTGAGCTGGCTTCCCCGGTGAACGTGATGACTGCATTATATTGTGAGTTCAGTTGAAGAAATTGGCTTAATCAATAATCCTTTATATTAATCGGTGTTTAGACGTCAATTCATATCGTAGATGTAGCATAGTAGTTTATTTCAATAGGTATGTATTTGTCATTACTACGTGTTTTATATATTTGTACCCTTGACGAGTCTTATTCATACGCACGTAATCGTGCAATATGTATGACTAAAAAGACGAAATAAATGAATGAATGAATGAATGAATGAATTCTGTTAAGGTACACCTTGCCGAGTCCTTTTTTCAACTTACTGTCTCGTTCACAACCCCCTCTTTTACAAAGTACTATAAGGGGTAGATTTACTTTAATAAAATTTTACGAGATATTTGTCAAAACACTAATATTTGCATTACTATTTTTACAGATTATTTATAGGCAAAACTTTTGGATACACTTATAGATTTTCTAAAGCACAGCGCAATTCATATACTTTTAAAATGAATCTGGCGTTGAGGCTCGACTTCGTTCGAAAATTTTTTGTCGAGTCATTCTTCGCACACACAGATTTACACACCAAACTTCAGCTTTTTTGCGTCTGGAGTTCTATCTACTTTCTTCCTCCTTTTCTTCTCCTCCTCCTTTTCTCTAGTTTAGTGAGGTTGTTTGGGAAAGTGAAAAATCCTCCCTTGTTATTTATATGGAGATACCTTCTACAGCCCAAAATTATTAAAAATTATTAAGTTAAATGATGTAGCCCGAAGGTTAGAGTGATGCAGTTTGGCATGTTTGTAGCCTTCTGGAAGTAACTCACAAAAAAAATATCAAAAGTAAATATTTTTAGTTTTTAGGGTAATTCTAAAATAAAAAGAAATATTTCCGGTGCTATTTAAATGCATGTTTGTTTTGGACATAAAATCTCATGTTTTAGGTAATTGAAATTGGAACAAAAGCTTGAAATTCGGTATGCTTGCAAGCTTTTGATAGCGATATGCAAGTTATTGACCAAAAATAATATCTAATTATAGAGGGATTTTTAAATTTTTTATTTTTATTTATTTATATATTATTTAATTTAGAAAACTGAAAACTCACAGTTATTTAATATCATATCTTCTATATCTCAAAATGCTTAGACTTTTCCTGAACTTCTGCGGATGAAATTTGGCATACTTGTGGGTTTATAAGGTGCGAGACCGTAGTCGGAGTAAACGGTGATCTAGGTGCGAGACCTCCAGCTAGCCGAAGGCTAGTCTTCAGTAACACGCACAGCTGCTGCACATGTTGGAATTGGAAGTCATCGATTGCGAGGAAAACAGAGCTAGTTGACATTTGCCTTCGAGTTTGACCGGGTTACTGTTTTTTCTTGAGGTTGAAATCGAGCTCAATAGTACCAGTACCCTCAAATTACTTTATTCCTTTTTTAAAAAAAATAGTAGGGGTCATCGTTATTCCACTTTAAACTTTATTTGTTGAGATTATATATTAATGAAAATGTCTGGCCATATATCCTTATTCAACAGTGAGGTTATGAAGGACGGGAAATACAGTTTAAGGTTGGACCTGAATCACTACTCGGTTTACATCCAAGAGAAATTGTTCTTCACCTGGACTTGAACTCGGGATCCCTTGATTAGGAAGGCGATGAGTTTATAGACTAAACCTTAGGACACGTGATAGAGATATGTTTAACCGATTTGCATACTTGTGCATATTTTGCATCACTTCAGGACAAAAACATACACAACTGCATAAGTGAAATCACTTTACAGACTTATAATTGAAATAAGGGGCCACGGTGGCTCAGTGGTAGAGCGTTCACCTCTGGTGCGTGGGGTCCCTCGTTCGATCCCAGCTCGCGCCAGTGGGCCGTCTGTCGGACAACACCGTGCGCGTAGGTTTTTTCGGGGTTCTCCCATTTCCTCCTACTTTCTCCATTCCACCATTTCAGTCATTACTCATCATCACTGTCTCTCTTAGCTTCGGTGTATAAACGTGGCACGTTAAACTAAATATTTCATTTCATAATTGAAATAAATGGACAATTTCAAAAGATTATACAGATTACAGAAGATTACTTTAATTCAAGTAGTTCACTGCATCCGAAGTACAGCGTCCTAATTTAAATTGCTTAGAAGTAAATAAAGATACTAATAATTTGTGTTCACTCTGGCTGTGAACCATTTATTTTATATTTTTGGCTTAAACCAATTGGATTTTTTAAAAATTTAAACCATCTTGGTTTACACCAACCAACTCTGATAGATAATAATCAAAAATACACACAGCTAGTTTTGTGACTGCTTCCTTGAGTTAGTTACGTTTTAATTATATTCGTTTCGTGCCTATTCATTATTGAGGGACTTACATATCCAGATAGTTTTGTGACCTCTGGTGTAGGGTATTTACGGTTAGGTTATGCTCGTATTGGGCTACCAGATAGAGATTTCACTTCCGAACCATAGTGCAGTCCAACTCTAAACGCAGTAAGATGTATTATTTCTACACTGCTCTTGTATACAGATCTTGAACAATCTTCCTGTACTTTACTGGAGTTCCATTTTCCTTTCATATACCTCCAAATTTCCTGACTTGGTACTCTGTCTTACGTCTTTGCCCATTCAGTAAATACTGCATCCTTATTGCTTTCCCTGACGCTTTTCCATTGTTTGCTTTAATAAGATTGCATCTACGGGCGTCGTTAGCGTGACGGGGACATGCCCCCCCCCCAATAATTTTCTGTGTCGTGTATAAAGTTTCCACCTGGCCAGTATTTTATTTATTTTTTTATTATTATTTGCACTGCATTAGTTACGGTATATCATTAATTTATTTCGATAAAATTAAACCAAATCATAGTATGTAATTAGAAAATAACTTGCACATGTGAGATATATCATGTGTCCCCCACCCCTAATATTTAAGAGCTAATGACGCCACTGATTGTATCAATTGTACTCATCTGTGGCATGGATTCAACTGTTGTTTTTCTATTTAATTTCCTTTCTAAATCTTCATCGTCCAAGTGTTTATTGTATGTGGCATCAGCTTGATTCCTCGGTAATTTTCACAATTTTGTACATCTTCCTTCTCTTTGTATATAGATACAGTACTACTCTCTCTCCACTGACTTGGCATTTTTCCTTTGTCTGTAAACTGTTTTCATTAGATCCCATAGTAGGCCTATGCGGTAGGACAACTTCTGGTCCTAAGCACAAATGTTTTAGCTTGTAGTTGCTTTCCCTGTCTTCATTTTCTTTAAAGCATGTTCTACCTCTTCTCAGCTTATTTCTGAGATCACAATACCTGTAACTCCCAAGATTTGGTGTTCCATTACAAAAGACCTGTCTTTGGTTTTCTTACTTTAGCAGCTGTTTCTTTGTTGATTCTTCTCCATCAACATACAGGCCATAACTGCGGTACATGAAGCTAGATTTTTATACTTCATTCCTGGTTACTCAATTAAAGATATTTTTGCAATAGTAATTATGCTTTCCTCATTAGCATTGACAGATCCTTCATTCCATTCACATATTGAAGTCTTCAAAAGTAAGATTTTCCGAAAGACCAAACAAATGAAGAAATAATATCAAGAAAAAAGGCACAGAACAGTACCTCCTTAGTTCTAGTTAGCTCTAATACAGACAGACCTTCAGTTATTTGTATCCCAACTTCCAAGTAGGATAAATACTTTTTGTACATGCAATCACTAAGCTGTATTTCCGAAGACTTTTTTTTTAAGAGCCATTTGGCTGAAAGAAGCTGACCCACAACTGAAAGATAGGAATATGGGAAAGATGTCGCTCAGGACCTATATTTTAAGATGCTAACCGGTTTGAATGACATTGAAGAAAATAGCTAAGATGTGACAAAAAGTTGAACATATTTGTATAATCTGCCTAATTTTATCATGTCGTTTTATAAAATTAAATTGAAAGAATGAAGAGTTGCAGGATTCAATTTTTTCTTATTTCAGGGAAGTTTTATTCATATTTCTTTATTTCCTTAGAGCTTCTTCACATCCAGTTTGTTTTGCCTAGCGCTTGTGGTGTGAGGAGTGACGGATTCGATTCCCGAAAGCAGCTCAAAATTTATGTTCACCCAGCTTCGTGTACCATAAATTCCGACATAATCTTTATATTGTTCGTTAAATAGGAGCTTTGTGCAATCTGTATATTTCATTGAATAAACATTTGTTATTATTTCAGAGGAAGAAATCGATGATGAGGCATTCGAAAATTTAACTGTGGATGCAATAAAGGAATTAATTCCTAAAGTTGGACCACGAATGAAATTTATATCAAAATATAAATTGTACAAGGAACAGAAGATGAAATCTCCTACTTCTTCATCCCCTGTGTCTTTCCTGTCACACAGCTCAGAAGGCAGTACCTTTAGTGATAGCGAGGTAGAAATAACTGATATCTTATTATTTTTCTCAAATATAATCGTACTTTGTTATCATTGTACCTGTAATACCGTATTCATAGGTGTATTGTCAACCGTATTACGATTTTAATCGGTACAGAAAGTGTTGGGTATAATACTCACTATTTTTTTCAGCAAAGTGTTTTACTTGTAAATATAAACACCTTACAGTGCCCAAATTAAAATATACTCGCCTTTGGCGTGGGAGACCGGGGTTCGATTCCCGGCGGGAGCTCATGAGGTTCGGATTCCTCGTTAATCAGTAGGTCCACTTCTCATATAGCCTCGCTGCTGAACGGGACGTTAAACTCAAATTAACCCAAATTAAAGTATCTTGGTAACAGTTTCAATGTACTTCTGACACCATCCTCAAATAGAGGAATAGAATGAGAAAAGGCTACCACTATTTTCCCATTCTATTCCCTCTCTGAAGATGGTGTCAGGAATATACCGAAACTGCCAGGGAAGATGTAATTTTAATTATTACAATTTAATGTTTTAAAATTTGTCTTTTGCGTTCAGTTACTTATTGTACTTGCATTCTGTAAGGATTAGTCCGTGTCAATGTGTAAGTGTAAAAGTTGATGCTTCGCAAAAGAAAGAAAAAAAATGAAAACAATTTTGTACGTTTAATTCACTCGTAAAAAATATTAGCAAGTTTTTTCCAAACCCAGTCATACTATTACTAACTCAGAACAAAACAAGGAAACTAATGATTTAAATCTTTTCTTTGTTACCCTCCTAGTTTTTTCAAACTCGAGTGCACATACGAGGTCTTCAGTGCTTGTGTGGATAGTGACGCGCCTTTGGCGCGATAGACCCGGGTTTCATTCCCGGCGGAAGCTCATGTTCCGATCCGATATTAAGCTGTAAGTTCACGTCTCATATAGCCTCGCTACTGAACGAGACGGTAAACTTAAACCAAGAAATCGAATGCACATGCTTTCTTCACCGGCAGTAAATTAATATTCTGAACGAAACGTTAAATTGTAATCCATTTCAGATGATTCCAGGGAAAAAAAATCCGTAAAAGAGACAATGTTTAAAAATATAATAATTATCCATGTAATAATGTTTGCAATTTAATACTTAAATTATAGCGCACAGTGCAGCAGTTTTACATGTATTTAAAGATAGCAGAAAAATGTAAATGTAAACTTAATTGTAAGTTTGGTAAATGAAGGAGATACAAGAACTTACGAGTACGAATATCATATTGAGAGCCCTAAATGTAGCGAAAGTTCCGAAATGACGGTTTGATTTGATTCTCTAACAGGTTCTTCTAGTCTTAATAAATATATCTCTGTTTCACCAAGGTATGTCTCTGTCCTTAACTGCATTCGACTTGATAGATACCAGATTGTTTCAGAGGGTCAATCCTCTGAGAAATATATTATGTTTTCTGAAAGAATATCGGAAGCGTCGATGAAATACCTTCTGAGAATAATTTTTATTTGGTTAGATAATATTGGAAAATATGGAATACCTATCAAATTTCTAGTTAGTTTAGTTTCATTTTTACAATAACGCAAAGATTGAACAAGTTAATACAGCCAGTTTTTTCAAGGTGCGGTGATCATATCAATTTTCATGCTCGATGTTGTATTGCAGATCGTGATTTTGGGTACTTAATGTAACAGCAATCAAAATAGCCAAATGTTCCTTTTTACTAAGTTGAAAGACATAGATTTGGCCTTAGTGTAAGTTATTTAGTTAATTGTAGTTAAATGTCCCATTTTAGCATTGACGCTATATTAGACGTGAAACTACATTTTAAAGTGAAATCAGAAACACTGTAATGTGTTCGTTGCTCTTCCACTGATAATTGAACCCGAGACTGCGTGAATTATTCACGCACTCTATTCACTAA
The DNA here is from genome assembly GCF_964235325.1 of Thermobia domestica. Lineage (NCBI taxonomy): Eukaryota > Metazoa > Arthropoda > Insecta > Zygentoma > Lepismatidae > Thermobia > Thermobia domestica. The sequence continues at coordinate 390,626,287 of NC_137454.1, forward strand.
CAGGCGAGGAGGGCTTCAATGTAAGTTTTGGCATGATGTTACTAAAATGTATTGTATTCCTCTATCCCCTTTTCATCATTCTCTCCATCCATTCTTTATCCCCATCTCTTCTCTTCTTTCCTACGACTTTGTTTGTTACAAATATTACTACTTGCATCGACATGGTATGCAAATTCTGTCGGTAGTGAATACAGTGTGAAATGACCTAATAGCTATTTTTCCATCGTCCAGAAACCAAGAAAGTTATCTACGTAAAAATGTATTTCTAATTATATGAAAACGTATTCTTTCCACTGGTTATGGTTCCAATTTGGTGTGGTTTGGCAACATAACCATTTTGAGATACGAAGAGCATTCATTTTTGACATCTTGTACTTTTCCTTTTTATAAGATCGCATGTCCCTAAAACAATCTGTGCTTCAGATTTGAGGTTTTCTTTATTCTATAGTACATCTACCATTTTTATTTATTTCAAGTATCAGTCTACTAAATTGACTTCATACACCGTTGTCACTCATTACACTTGCACACACACACATACACTTTGTTTTATGCAAACTTTGTGAATTTTATGTACAAATTCTGCTCATTCATGGGAATTGATGACTAAGTCTCTCTCTCAGGTAGCAAGTTTTGAAGTTTGTTAAACCTTTCAGTGAACAATGACAAGCACTTAAAAAAAGTACTTATTGTTGCTGTTACAAGGGTTATTTTGAGATAGCCGGACTACAAAGGACTAATCTTCATTTTTGTCAGGTGACATTGGAGCAAAAGTTTAAACAAATTATAGATAGTGGAGTGGGGACCATTGGTTCACTTAACATGAAATGCCACAAACTGAACTAAAATGCATTAATAAAATTGACATGAAACTGGTTATGATCAGCACACGTTCAAGAAAAGGCATCTTGAAGTTGTTGAATCTGTGCGTTGTAATAAGATAACAAATAAAAGTAACAGCAATGAACAGTTGTTAACACTTTAAGGGAAATTACGCGCGTACGCAGTTGTGCTATGTAATTATATGCATTTATATTTTTTAATCATTGTATTTAACAGTAGCGGCTCGTAGTCTGTACAAGCACCGGTTGCAATGTTGCAATATCAAAGGTATGTAGGTACGCGCAAGTGTTCCCCTCCCCCAGCATTCTTGAGTCCTATCCAAGAAATATTCAGGAAATATGAAGAGGAAAGTCTTTTAAGCTCTATTTGTATATTATTGATTAAATTATTTCTCGAATATTAATTTAATATATAAGCTATTTCCTTTTTTTCAAACAACCACTATCAATGTACGTTTATACACTATTTATATACAAAACCTCTGCACTCATGTTATTGGACACGAGATAAATCGAATATATAGTATGTGCTGTAAGCCATGAATGATGGCGTTAATCCGAAAAGAAGAAAAAAAAAGCAAGAAAATTGCATGCACGCAGTTAAACAAAATTATTTAATTATATAAACTATGCATTATTTTAGAATGGAAGGTCTTTCTTCGATCTTTCGGGCTTCAAATTTTTCTATGACTTTATTGAAATCTGAAATGCTGTTCGCCAAGTTTCTCTGAATAGAAAGCATCGCTACCGCAAATATTTTCCGCTTTATTTTCTTTGGGGTTCAGAAACACCTCTCTCCTCCGACAATACGCATTTTGTTAGCATTTCTTTGTACAGTGGAGTCTCGTTAATTCGAACTTGGTTAATTCGAAATATTGGATAATTCGAACAGAAGTCCATTCCCCTTGAAAACTGTATTGAAAACAATATTAAAAATTCGTGGATAAATCGAACTTTTGAACCTATGTTTTGGATAAATCGAAGTAAATACAGTTGAAATTTTTTAATGTTGGACATGTAAACAGAGAAATACAGTTTTAATGTGTTTCCAGTTATCCAGATGCAGCCATAGGGAAGAATAACATAAAAGATAAATAGAAAATATTATGTAATAAATGAAGGTGAATTGGAGAGAAGTGTGCCAATCTCATCTTGTTTCAGAATTGATTGAAAATTTTAGATGAATTATTGATAAAGTCAACCAAATGTTATTGATATCGTATTCCACGCGATACATGAAATTCAAGATTTATTGACCGTACAAAAACAATCAAATTTAAGCAAATGAGGTTTACGATTTCTTAAAAGGAGAACAGACTATTCAAATTGTTACTGGTGTTTAACTGTTTGGGCTATTCAACGTATGTCGTAGTGTTGTACGTAAATATATTTTCCATTGTCAGTGGCGTATTTAGGGGGGCTTCCGGGCTTAAGCCCCCCCGAAATCTTACTTACTATAGTAAAGTATATGAAATATCTTGCTGAATTTTCACATTTTCAGGCAAAGCCCCCCCGAAAGTTAGCAAAGCGCCTCCCGAAACAAAATCGTAAATACACCACTGTCCATTGTACACGTAGTTTGAATTATGTGGAGTCAAAGTCGTTTGTTAGTTTGCGGTATTCGATCACGCAAATAATAAGCTGCTTTAAAGGTAAAATCTTCACCATATAAATATGTTTTAGATGCACAGTACCTTGGTTCGTTCGTTGTTATATAAGTGAAAGTGAATGTTGTTGGATAATTCGAATTTTGGATAATTCGAAGTTTTTTCGTGTCCCCTTGGACTTCGAATTAAAAAGAGTCCACTGTATAAATATACGGAACAAAAAGTCCATTTTCAGGAACCACGTATTTTTTGTCTGTAAAGAAGCATGAAATCTAAGATGTTTTCCTTTGAAAATTAAAAAAAAAAAAATAGTTTAACATTCCAGCAAATTAGGCTAAAGAAGACAGATGAGTATTGGAAGTGAATGATTTGATATTAATTTATGCTCTCCGCCGGAAATCGAACACGGAATCATGTGCACGAAGGACACAGAGCTAGGAATTAGACCCGTAGTAAGACATTTTCTTCTTGGAGACTCGATTGACCCCCCTTCCCCCCCAGAATAGGATTTTTTTAAAAAAATAAATCTTATCCCAAGAATTTTCACCTTTGTATTATAAATGTTAAATAAAATCTATTGACTTCGAACGACCGCCCCCCAAACTTTCAGCCTGGATCCGTCCCTGCTACCACCAGACTTATATTTGTTCTTTGCGAGTTTATGTTTTGTGAATAACTTCTTTCTTCCACGCGTCTGTATCTTTCTCACCCTATCAACTGAGTCAAGCGCTGCTAAGCGGAGGAATTCGTAACTATTACAGAAGCTGACCAGTTGCGGAAAAAATGCAACCGTAAGGGACCAATACGGGAAGATAGGAGCGTTGCAAGAATAAATCCACTTCCCCATGTTAAGAGATAGGAGCTCGCTGCCATATGCTCAATGTTACTGCTTCCAGTGGCAACGTTCGCTGCCACTGGAAAGGTAAATCTCTCTCTTTCTTTCCGTTTTTTAATTGACTTTTTTCAGAAATGCATCAATACTGTTTTGCGCTCAAGAGCAAAGGTTTATTTTTTACTGATACACTACTTTAACACTTAAAAATATTTTTAGTATTTAAAAAAATATCCGGTTGCACAACCATGCAACATATAGTACCAGCCGCCACTGGTATTTAATGAAGCTAATAATAAACTTTTATTCCAGGTGACAACTATTTCCTTTTTCCCTAGTGTTGGTGGTGGAGATAGGATAAGCAATGCAAATGGAAGCACATTGTATTGTTACGAGGAACCTTGTGAGTAGATTGTAATTCTATCTCAATGACTTACGTAGAAAAGTATTTTTAATTAGACACATCCAACTAACACCGCTAGAAAACATGTTTAAACATTTATTTTCGGATTAATATTTATCTGCTTTATTGCATGAAAATCAAGAATGAGCAGGGAAAAATGTAATACTTAAAGATAAGCATTTTGTGTGCTATTGCAGTTAGTAATTAACCGAGCGAGCGTGGGTGAGTGGTTAGCGTATGCAGAGGTCCCTGGTTCGAATCCTGAGGCAGGCCATCGTAACAATTGTTTTCCAGGGTTTTTCTAAGTTTCATTAGGCATATGTCTGGATGGTACCTTGAATATATGACCCGCCTCGCCGACTTCGAAACTCCTTTCCTTCCTTTGTTGTTATTTGTTTCAATGTGAAATGCCTTTCGGCTCTATTTGGAATGTTGTTAATAAATATGTAAGATAATTAAAGGGTAAGTGTCCCAGTCGCTCGTATAAATTGAAATTGCCCTTATTTCGAGAACTTTCCTACCGTCCTCCCGCATATGAGAAACTTATTATAAAATGCAAGTGACTTTTAACTGAATTTTTTTAAGAAAAAAGGAAGAAAAGAAACAATATATACTATTTTTCTTTCTTTAAACAGATTCCATGATCAAATAATGAGGTTGCTGAGATACTTTTCCTCAAATTGTTAAAAAAAATGGTGTAAGACACAGTGAAGCGATGAGCATTCACAAGTGAGTTCAATTGTGTCTTCAAATGAATATATAAATATTGTTAATTTCTTCCTTACTTCTTATTTCTTACCTTGAGTTGAACATCTCTCGCATTTTATAACATGTTATTAATACACAGAAGATTCGCATGAACATGCCAGTCGAAAAGCTCTTGAAATATTACACTATTATTATATATATTAGCAATTAGGACAGTGGTAAGTTGCGTATTCATATTTTATGATTTTAAACTTTTAATTATATATTCCAGTAGAGAAAATTATCGTTTTTCGGATGTATACATTATGTGAGTTCCCTTGAATTTTATTTATGGCCCTCTGACTGGGACAGAGGTGTAGTGACCTGGAAATATTTCAGTTCTTGCTACCATTATCCTAGTACGACTAAGGAAAACCTCCATCAGAATGGCAGTCCGAGCAGGCCACTTTTGTTTCAATTCACTTTTATGGCCCTCTGACTGGGACAGAGGTGTAGTGACCTGGAAATATTTCAGTTCTTGCTACCATTATCCTAGTACGACTAAGGAAAACCTCCATCAGAATGGCAGTCCGAGCAGGCCACTTTTGTTTCAATTCACTTTTATGGCCCTCTGACTGGGACAGAGGTGTAGTGACCTGGAAATATTTCAGTTCTTGCTACCATTATCCTGGTACGACTAAGGAAAACCTCCATCAGAATGGCAGTCCGAGCAGGCCACTTTTGTTTCAATTCACTTTTATGGCCCTCTGACTGGGACAGAGGTGTAGTGACCTGGAAATATTTCAGTTCTTGCTACCATTATCCTGGTACGACTAAGGAAAACCTCCATCAGAATGGCAGTCCGAGCAGGCCACTTTTGTTTCAATTCACTTTTATGGCCCTCTGACTGGGACAGAGGTGTAGTGACCTGGAAATATTTCAGTTCTTGCTACCATTATCCTGGTACGACTAAGGAAAACCTCCATCAGAATGGCAGTCCGAGCAGGCCACTTTTGTTTCAATTCACTTTTATGGCCCTCTGACTGGGACAGAGGTGTAGTGACCTGGAAATATTTCAGTTCTTGCTACCATTATCCTGGTACGACTAAGGAAAACCTCCATCAGAATGGCAGTCCGAGCAGGCCACTTTTGTTTCAATTTACTTTTATGGCCCTCTGACTGGGACAGAGGTGTAGTGACCTGGAAATATTTCAGTTCTTGCTACCATTATCCTGGTACGACTAAGGAAAACCTCCATCAGAATGGCAGTCCGAGCAGGCCACTTTTGTTTCAATTCACTTTTATGGCCCTCTGACTGGGACAGAGGTGTAGTGACCTGGAAATATTTCAGTTCTTGCTACCATTATCCTGGTACGACTAAGGAAAACCTCCATCAGAATGGCAGTCCGAGCAGGCCACTTTTGTTTCAATTCACTTTTATGGCCCTCTGACTGGGACAGAGGTGTAGTGACCTGGAAATATTTCAGTTCTTGCTACCATTATCCTGGTACGACTAAGGAAAACCTCCATCAGAATGGCAGTCCGAGCAGGCCACTTTTGTTTCAATTCACTTTTATGGCCCTCTGACTGGGACAGAGGTGTAGTGACCTGGAAATATTTCAGTTCTTGCTACCATTATCCTGGTACGACTAAGGAAAACCTCCATCAGAATGGCAGTCCGAGCAGGCCACTTTTGTTTCAATTCACTTTTATGGCCCTCTGACTGGGACAGAGGTGTAGTGACCTGGAAATATTTCAGTTCTTGCTACCATTATCCTGGTACGACTAAGGAAAACCTCCATCAGAATGGCAGTCCGAGCAGGCCACTTTTGTTTCAATTCACTTTTATGGCCCTCTGACTGGGACAGAGGTGTAGTGACCTGGAAATATTTCAGTTCTTGCTACCATTATCCTAGTACGACTAAGGAAAACCTCCATCAGAATGGCAGTCCGAGCAGGCCACTTTTGTTTCAATTCACTTTTATGGCCCTCTGACTGGGACAGAGGTGTAGTGACCTGGAAATATTTCAGTTCTTGCTACCATTATCCTGGTACGACTAAGGAAAACCTCCATCAGAATGGCAGTCCGAGCAGGCCACTTTTGTTTCAATTCACTTTTATGGCCCTCTGACTGGGACAGAGGTGTAGTGACCTGGAAATATTTCAGTTCTTGCTACCATTATCCTAGTACGACTAAGGAAAACCTCCATCAGAATGGCAGTCCGAGCAGGCCACTTTTGTTTCAATTCACTTTTATGGCCCTCTGACTGGGACAGAGGTGTAGTGACCTGGAAATATTTCAGTTCTTGCTACCATTATCCTGGTACGACTAAGGAAAACCTCCATCAGAATAGCAGTCCGAGCAGGCCACTTTTGTTTCAATTCACTTTTATGGCCCTCTGACTGGGACAGAGGTGTAGTGACCTGGAAATATTTCAGTTCTTGCTACCATTATCCTGGTACGACTAAGGAAAACCTCCATCAGAATAGCAGTCCGAGCAGGCCACTTTTGTTTCAATTCACTTTTATGGCCCTCTGACTGGGACAGAGGTGTAGTGACCTGGAAATATTTCAGTTCTTGCTACCATTATCCTGGTACGACTAAGGAAAACCTCCATCAGAATAGCAGTCCGAGCAGGCCACTTTTGTTTCAATTCACTTTTATGGCCCTCTGACTGGGACAGAGGTGTAGTGACCTGGAAATATTTCAGTTCTTGCTACCATTATCCTGGTACGACTAAGGAAAACCTCCATCAGAATGGCAGTCCGAGCAGGCCACTTTTGTTTCAATTCACTTTTATGGCCCTCTGACTGGACAGAGGTGTAGTGACCTGGAAATATTTCAGTTCTTGCTACCATTATCCTGGTACGACTAAGGAAAACCTCCATCAGAATGGCAGTCCGAGCAGGCCACTTTTGTTTCAATTCACTTTTATGGCCCTCTGACTGGGACAGAGGTGTAGTGACCTGGAAATATTTCAGTTCTTGCTACCATTATCCTGGTACGACTAAGGAAAACCTCCACAGAATGGCAGTCCGAGCAGGCCACTTTTGTTTCAATTCACTTTTATGGCCCTCTGACTGGGACAGAGGTGTAGTGACCTGGAAATATTTCAGTTCTTGCTACCATTATCCTGGTACGACTAAGGAAAACCTCCATCAGAATGGCAGTCCGAGCAGGCACTTTTGTTTCAATTCACTTTTATGGCCCTCTGACTGGGACAGAGGTGTAGTGACCTGGAAATATTTCAGTTCTTGCTACCATTATCCTGGTACGACTGGAAAACCTCCATCAGAATGGCAGTCCGAGCAGGCCACTTTTGTTTCAATTCACTTTTATGGCCCTCTGACTGGGACAGAGGTGTAGTGACCTGGAAATATTTCAGTTCTTGCTACCATTATCCTGGTACGACTAAGGAAAACCTCCATCAGAATGGCAGTCCGAGCAGGCCACTTTTGTTTCAATTCACTTTTATGGCCCTCTGACTGGGGACAGAGGTGTAGTGACCTGGAAATATTTCAGTTCTTGCTACCATTATCCTAGTACGACTAAGGAAAACCTCCATCAGAATGGCAGTCCGAGCAGGCCACTTTTGTTTCAATTCACTTTTATGGCCCTCTGACTGGGACAGAGGTGTAGTGACCTGGAAATATTTCAGTTCTTGCTACCATTATCCTGGTACGACTAAGGAAAACCTCCATCAGAATGGCAGTCCGAGCAGGCCACTTTTGTTTCAATTCACTTTTATGGCCCTCTGACTGGGACAGAGGTGTAGTGACCTGGAAATATTTCAGTTCTTGCTACCATTATCCTAGTACGACTAAGGAAAACCTCCATCAGAATGGCAGTCCGAGCAGGCCACTTTTGTTTCAATTCACTTTTATGGCCCTCTGACTGGGACAGAGGTGTAGTGACCTGGAAATATTTCAGTTCTTGCTACCATTATCCTGGTACGACTAAGGAAAACCTCCATCAGAATAGGCAGTCCGAGCAGGCCACTTTTGTTTCAATTCACTTTTATGGCCCTCTGACTGGGACAGAGGTGTAGTGACCTGGAAATATTTCAGTTCTTGCTACCATTATCCTGGTACGACTAAGGAAAACCTCCATCAGAATAGGCAGTCCGAGCAGGCCACTTTTGTTTCAATTCACTTTTATGGCCCTCTGACTGGGACAGAGGTGTAGTGACCTGGAAATATTTCAGTTCTTGCTACCATTATCCTGGTACGACTAAGGAAAACCTCCATCAGAATAGCAGTCCGAGCAGGCCACTTTTGTTTCAATTCACTTTTATGGCCCTCTGACTGGGACAGAGGTGTAGTGACCTGGAAATATTTCAGTTCTTGCTACCATTATCCTGGTACAACTAAGGAAAACCTCCATCAGAATGGCAGTCCGAGCAGGCCACTTTTGTTTCAATTCACTTTTATGGCCCTCTGACTGGGACAGAGGTGTAGTGACCTGGAAATATTTCAGTTCTTGCTACCATTATCCTGGTACGACTAAGGAAAACCTCCATCAGAATGGCAGTCCGAGCAGGCCACTTTTGTTTCAATTCACTTTTATGGCCCTCTGACTGGGACAGAGGTGTAGTGACCTGGAAATATTTCAGTTCTTGCTACCATTATCCTGGTACGACTAAGGAAAACCTCCATCAGAATAGCAGTCCGAGCAGGCCACTTTTGTTTCAATTCACTTTTATGGCCCTCTGACTGGGACAGAGGTGTAGTGACCTGGAAATATTTCAGTTCTTGCTACCATTATCCTGGTACGACTAAGGAAAACCTCCATCAGAATGGCAGTCCGAGCAGGCCACTTTTGTTTCAATTCACTTTTATGGCCCTCTGACTGGGACAGAGGTGTAGTGACCTGGAAATATTTCAGTTCTTGCTACCATTATCCTGGTACGACTAAGGAAAACCTCCATCAGAATGGCAGTCCGAGCAGGCCACTTTTGTTTCAATTCACTTTTATGCCCCTCTGACTGGGACAGAGGTGTAGTGACCTGGAAATATTTCAGTTCTTGCTACCATTATCCTGGTACGACTAAGGAAAACCTCCAATCAGAATGGCAGTCCGAGCAGGCCACTTTTGTTTCAATTCACTTTTATGGCCCTCTGACTGGGACAGAGGTGTAGTGACCTGGAAATATTTCAGTTCTTGCTACCATTATCCTGGTACGACTAAGGAAAACCTCCATCAGAATGGCAGTCCGAGCAGGCCACTTTTGTTTCAATTCACTTTTATGGCCCTCTGACTGGGACAGAGGTGTAGTGACCTGGAAATATTTCAGTTCTTGCTACCATTATCCTGGTACGACTAAGGAAAACCTCCATCAGAATGGCAGTCCGAGCAGGCCACTTTTGTTTCAATTCACTTTTATGGCCCTCTGACTGGGACAGAGGTGTAGTGACCTGGAAATATTTCAGTTCTTGCTACCATTATCCTGGTACGACTAAGGAAAACCTCCATCAGAATGGCAGTCCGAGCAGGCCACTTTTGTTTCAATTCACTTTTATGGCCCTCTGACTGGGACAGAGGTGTAGTGACCTGGAAATATTTCAGTTCTTGCTACCATTATCCTGGTACGACTAAGGAAAACCTCCATCAGAATGGCAGTCCGAGCAGGCCACTTTTGTTTCAATTCACTTTTATGGCCCTCTGACTGGGACAGAGGTGTAGTGACCTGGAAATATTTCAGTTCTTGCTACCATTATCCTGGTACGACTAAGGAAAACCTCCATCAGAATGGCAGTCCGAGCAGGCCACTTTTGTTTCAATTCACTTTTATGGCCCTCTGACTGGGACAGAGGTGTAGTGACCTGGAAATATTTCAGTTCTTGCTACCATTATCCTAGTACGACTAAGGAAAACCTCCATCAGAATGGCAGTCCGAGCAGGCCACTTTTGTTTCAATTCACTTTTATGGCCCTCTGACTGGGACAGAGGTGTAGTGACCTGGAAATATTTCAGTTCTTGCTACCATTATCCTGGTACGACTAAGGAAAACCTCCATCAGAATAGCAATCCGAGCAGGCCACTTTTGTTTCAATTCACTTTTATGGCCCTCTGACTGGGACAGAGGTGTAGTGACCTGGAAATATTTCAGTTCTTGCTACCATTATCCTGGTACGACTAAGGAAAACCTCCATCAGAATGGCAGTCCGAGCAGGCCACTTTTGTTTTAATTCACTTTTATGGCCCTCTGACTGGGACAGAGGTGTAGTGACCTGGAAATATTTCAGTTCTTGCTACCATTATCCTAGTACGACTAAGGAAAACCTCCATCAGAATGGCAGTCCGAGCAGGCCACTTTTGTTTCAATTCACTTTTATGGCCCTCTGACTGGGACAGAGGTGTAGTGACCTGGAAATATTTCAGTTCTTGCTACCATTATCCTGGTACGACTAAGGAAAACCTCCATCAGAATGGCAGTCCGAGCAGGCCACTTTTGTTTCAATTCACTTTTATGGCCCTCTGACTGGGACAGAGGTGTAGTGACCTGGAAATATTTCAGTTCTTGCTACCATTATCCTGGTACGACTAAGGAAAACCTCCATCAGAATGGCAGTCCGAGCAGGCCACTTTTGTTTCAATTCACTTTTATGGCCCTCTGACTGGGACAGAGGTGTAGTGACCTGGAAATATTTCAGTTCTTGCTACCATTATCCTGGTACGACTAAGGAAAACCTCCATCAGAATGGCAGTCCGAGCAGGCCACTTTTGTTTCAATTCACTTTTATGGCCCTCTGACTGGGACAGAGGTGTAGTGACCTGGAAATATTTCAGTTCTTGCTACCATTATCCTGGTACGACTAAGGAAAACCTCCATCAGAATGGCAGTCCGAGCAGGCCACTTTTGTTTCAATTCACTTTTATGGCCCTCTGACTGGGACAGAGGTGTAGTGACCTGGAAATATTTCAGTTCTTGCTACCATTATCCTGGTACGACTAAGGAAAACCTCCATCAGAATGGCAGTCCGAGCAGGCCACTTTTGTTTCAATTCACTTTTATGGCCCTCTGACTGGGACAGAGGTGTAGTGACCTGGAAATATTTCAGTTCTTGCTACCATTATCCTGGTACGACTAAGGAAAACCTCCATCAGAATGGCAGTCCGAGCAGGCCACTTTTGTTTCAATTCACTTTTATGGCCCTCTGACTGGGACAGAGGTGTAGTGACCTGGAAATATTTCAGTTCTTGCTACCATTATCCTAGTACGACTAAGGAAAACCTCCATCAGAATGGCAGTCCGAGCAGGCCACTTTTGTTTCAATTCACTTTTATGGCCCTCTGACTGGGACAGAGGTGTAGTGACCTGGAAATATTTCAGTTCTTGCTACCATTATCCTGGTACGACTAAGGAAAACCTCCATCAGAATGGCAGTCCGAGCAGGCCACTTTTGTTTCAATTCACTTTTATGGCCCTCTGACTGGGACAGAGGTGTAGTGACCTGGAAATATTTCAGTTCTTGCTACCATTATCCTAGTACGACTAAGGAAAACCTCCATCAGAATGGCAGTCCGAGCAGGCCACTTTTGTTTCAATTCACTTTTATGGCCCTCTGACTGGGACAGAGGTGTAGTGACCTGGAAATATTTCAGTTCTTGCTACCATTATCCTGGTACGACTAAGGAAAACCTCCATCAGAATAGCAGTCCGAGCAGGCCACTTTTGTTTCAATTCACTTTTATGGCCCTCTGACTGGGACAGAGGTGTAGTGACCTGGAAATATTTCAGTTCTTGCTACCATTATTCTGGTACGACTAAGGAAAACCTCCATCAGAATAGCAGTCCGAGCAGGCCACTTTTGTTTCAATTCACTTTTATGGCCCTCTGACTGGGACAGAGGTGTAGTGACCTGGAAATATTTCAGTTCTTGCTACCATTATCCTGGTACGACTAAGGAAAACCTCCATCAGAATAGCAGTCCGAGCAGGCCACTTTTGTTTCAATTCACTTTTATGGCCCTCTGACTGGGACAGAGGTGTAGTGACCTGGAAATATTTCAGTTCTTGCTACCATTATCCTGGTACGACTAAGGAAAACCTCCATCAGAATGGCAGTCCGAGCAGGCCACTTTTGTTTCAATTCACTTTTATGGCCCTCTGACTGGGACAGAGGTGTAGTGACCTGGAAATATTTCAGTTCTTGCTACCATTATCCTGGTACGACTAAGGAAAACCTCCATCAGAATGGCAGTCCGAGCAGGCCACTTTTGTTTCAATTCACTTTTATGGCCCTCTGACTGGGACAGAGGTGTAGTGACCTGGAAATATTTCAGTTCTTGCTACCATTATCCTGGTACGACTAAGGAAAACCTCCATCAGAATAGCAGTCCGAGCAGGCCACTTTTGTTTCAATTCACTTTTATGGCCCTCTGACTGGGACAGAGGTGTAGTGACCTGGAAATATTTCAGTTCTTGCTACCATTATCCTGGTACGACTAAGGAAAACCTCCATCAGAATAGCAGTCCGAGCAGGCCACTTTTGTTTCAATTCACTTTTATGGCCCTCTGACTGGGACAGAGGTGTAGTGACCTGGAAATATTTCAGTTCTTGCTACCATTATCCTGGTACGACTAAGGAAAACCTCCATCAGAATGGCAGTCCGAGCAGGCCACTTTTGTTTCAATTCACTTTTATGGCCCTCTGACTGGGACAGAGGTGTAGTGACCTGGAAATATTTCAGTTCTTGCTACCATTATCCTGGTACGACTAAGGAAAACCTCCATCAGAATGGCAGTCCGAGCAGGCCACTTTTGTTTCAATTCACTTTTAAAGCGTGGGTGCAAGTATTACTTAAGCGCAGCCGTTACACGGGTATATACGGTCCACTCCTGGTTGTGATTTGTAAAAGAAAATATGTCAAAGTGTGAAGTCCTAACGACAGCATGCATTTCTGTTTGCTTAGGGTGATTGCTTTTACGTGTAATGAAAGTACTTCAATTAATTTATTTGAGAGAGAGAATAAGGATAGGTTAATATAGAATTCGTACAGCATTATTTTATTTATTTATTTATTGTGTATTCCAGTTGATGTAGTATGTGCTTCGGCAGGATCAAGAGATACATCCACAGATGTAGATATCTGCAAAAATAGCCCGTTGATGGAAGACCCCCAAGTGAATGAAAGTGCAGCGAAAGTGGAATTCGTAAGTTTTCACAACACATTGTTCCTGGTGTAAAATTACCTTGTATTGCACGTAAAGAGCCCATGAAATTGATGAAAATTCACATCCAAAGATATATTTTCACTTGAATGGTTCTTCACAGATGAAATAGACAAATAAAACTGATTGTAAGTGTCCGTTTATCCTCAAAGAGACTACCTATTCTTCGTATTTCCATAGAAGATTTACGTATATATAACAATGTTGGTATAGCTTGTGTAACCGTTACTGGATTTAAAGTTTAATTTTCCAGATCGTAATAATCAGTTAGTCACACATCTTTTATGACCGCAAGAGTGAGCATGTGTTTGGTAGGACGAACTCAATGTAAACATAACTCATATTCTTTATAACCTTATTTAATGTACTCATTTGATACCACATTCATTCAAATCGGCTCTTGGACTGTTATTAAACTCTTCTACGTGTACGTTATCAGGCATGGCGTGGGGGACCCGGGTTCGATTTCCAGCGGGAGCTCATGTGGTTCGGATTCCACGTTAATCAGTAGGTCCACGTCTCATATAGCCTCGCTGCTGAAAGGGACGCTAAACTAAAAATCAACTCAACGTTATCAGGCAGGACGGTCGCCCTGCAAGCAAGGCTTTAAAAAAGTAGATCGACTAGTGCTTACGCTTCTAGAATACAAAAAAATGGCATTTCGGCGTTGTTCGTTTACGAAAACTACGAAACAGATATGAATGAAATTTAAAACATTTGTTTTCTGGTAGAAAAGATTGCAAGTGACATCAAAATAAAATTTCCATGTGAAAATTTGTCAAAGTTGTGATGCGTTGAAAATGAAATTCTTTTTCAGGTAATCACCAAAGATAGAAACAAAAAAAACTGCACCCATTTCGACGAAATTGGGACATATGTGTACTTTTACACATACATGCTCATGCTAGTTTTTGTTTTTCGTAGAAAACAAGAATTTCTTTTTGTAAATTTTTGAAATAAAATCCGTCTGGTTATACATATTCACGTTTATGTGATCTTAACATAAGTGATATCAAATTATTTTATAGTTTTGCTTTTGTTGTTTAAGTTTTGTTTTATTTCAAATTCTATTATCACAAGTACCTTGTTCTAGGACTTGCAGAAGATTCTGAATAGTTCACTGCAAGGAAAAGAAGTATTATCTACGCACAAGAATTTGGGACATCTTAATAGCAGAGCTCGCAGCTTATTAACAGATGTCATCGTTCGATATATTGGCGCAGATAAAAGGTACAGACCGTTTCGTTAAATTTTGTGGTATCGTACGTTAAAGATAATGTATATGCAATAGTCTTAAATATTAAGTAATTGCTGTCCTATACATTTATCGTCTTCACTAAGAATTCCGAGTAGAATCTCGTTTTCACATGGCACATATTCGACGGTATTGATTGCGTTTATCACCGTGACAGTATTTATCACTTATGATCTATATTACAAGTATGTTTGTAGTTGTGTTTTTAGAATTCATTTGGTCTCAAAATGCATTGAAATTATCAAAGCAAAAGTTCAAACGCATTAATTCGTTAGTTGCTCATTGTGGTACACAACAATATGGATCAGTTGGAATTTGAAAATGTTCTGATGACTGCATAGCACCCTTTGGATTGATTAATAGCTGTTTGCAGTAACTTGGAACCAGGGGCGGATCAAGGGGGGGGCGATCGGGGCAATCGCCCCCCCCCCAGAAGAGGAAATTTTCTTATTTTTTATATATAAATAAAACTCATCCCAAAGTTTAGAGCCCTGAAAAGTAGCAGTATGACAACCCACCGCTCCCCCCCAGAAGTCGGTCCTGGATCCGCCCCTGCTTGGAACACGTTGAGTTGTATTAAATATTACATTTCGTTTATTTGCCTGACTTTATGAAACTAAACATTCACTTCTTTCTTTAGTGCAAGTGTTACAACATTTATAAACAAGTGTTTTTTTTTTTTCCTCCCCAATGGAGCGTCGTCTCTTAATATTTATTCAAGCTTCTATGGGAATTGCTTTGTGAAATTTCATTTTCTGTCTTACAGGACCAGTAGACAGTCATTCATTTCAATAAGTGAGGCGATTGTACGATTGTTTCCGGCTGAAAACAAGGTTTGTGTAAAATTCAGTTAGGTGAGGGAATTCTTGTATATTGCTATTTCTTCGTTTTTCTTTGCGTTCACTGGAAAAAATTTAAAAGTCGCGGAGTATTTTATGATTCTTTGAAGAGTGTTCGGAAACCATACTGACAACTTTTGGAGATAATAGCTGATGTACTTCTAAGCAAAAATGATCCCATAAGAATATGTTCAATTTTCAACGGTCTGATAGTTACAGGTTGGTAAATATTTTATACAAATTTGTTCAGGACAAAATTTTATTACTCATCCTGTATGTACTTTAGAGAGATGACGCATGGCGTATTTGAACGGCAATGGAAGTACCTTTCCACTGATGTATATATGACGATAGTGGAGTTGGAAGGGAAGTTGTGGAGGAAGAAAAAAAAACTTTCTTCATTTTAATAAAAGTAGTTCGATTGTATAATGACAATTTTATTTTTTCTTTCTGTTACTGTAGTATATATATATATATATATATATATATATATATATATATATATATATATATATATATACCGGGTGGTGCATTTAAAATTTGTCACCCTCTATATCTTTGAAACGACTGCGAATATGAGAAAAGGCAAAAACACGTCTATCATTATTTTAAAAGGCTTGAATTTTGAGCTATAAAAAGTCCACCCCAGGTACCCCCTCATGGAGGTACGTGCGTCGACTTGAAAATTTTAAATGGTAAAGGGGGTCGAGTGATATATCGTTGGAAAGGTCTCGTCAAGAAAAATATTTTGCCGAAAGTTTTAAGTCTTTATGCTGACCCTATTCTAAATGGCGAGGGTTCACATTTTGTGTCCATAAAGTCCGTTGGCACCCAGTGTATCTTCGAAACGACTGTAAATATGAGAAAACACAAAAACACGTCCATCACTATTTTAAGGAGCTTGAATTTTGAGCAATAAACGGTCCACTCCAGGTACCCCCATATGGGGGTACATGGGGTCAGCTTCAAATTTTTAAATAGCAAAGAGGGTCGAGTGATATATCGTTGGAAAGAATGTGAACCCGAGCCATTTTAGATGGAGTCAACATAGGGACTTGAAACTCTCGGTAAAATATTTCTCTTGTCGAGACCTTTCCAACGATATATCACTGGACCCCCTTTGCTATTTAAAATTTTCAAGTTGACTCCTGATACCGCTATATGGGGTGTTTAGGGGGACCTTCTATAGCTGAAAATTCAAGCCCCTTAAAATAATGATGGACGAGTTTTAGTGTTTTCTCATATTCGTAGTCGTTTCGAAGATATAGGGGTGGCAAATTTTAAATGCACCATCTTATATATATATATATATATATATATATATATATATATAAATTTTGCGACATTATTCAGCATAAAAATTGAAGTTGATGCGTAATTTTTTTCGATCATATTTGGCGACAGTATTGGCAACCGTGTTCCTTGAAGCTCTTGGAAGAAAGATATTTTGTTCTGAAAATTAGCTTCATGAGGCTCCTTCCAACGCAACTATCGTCACATGCCATATACCCTTGGAAAGGCCCAGTGGCGTATTTAGGGCGGTGGCTTCCGGGCTTAAGCCCCCCCCCCGAAATCTTACTTAGTATAGTAAAGTACATGAAATATCTTGCAGACTTTTCACATTTCCAGGCAAAGCCCCCCCCCCGAAAGTTAGAAGAGCCCCTCCCGAAACAAAATCGTAAATACGCCACTGGAAAGGCCATTCTGTCACCATTCAAATGCATCATAGATGACCTTTAGAAAAAAAAACAGGATGAGTAATACATTTTTGTTTTGGAAAAATGTACAGAATGGTTACCCACCTGTAGGTGTCAGGCCGCTGAGAATCGGATATGTGTAGAAGCTTTTTTGCTTAGAATTACATTAACTATCATCTTCCGATTTCGCCGGTGTAGTTTCTGAACACCCATTGAAAATTAGACTTAATTGTATTAATATTTATTTTATCATTGTCTTCAGAACAAGGAGAAATTTACAATTTAACTTACAAATGAACGTTTTCCATAACTTGTCAGAATACATTTTTCAATGCTCATTTTATTGAAGTACTAAAGGAATCCAGAAAAAAAAATTCCAATATGTCTAATTTACAGCATATATATACAGTGAAACTTGTATAAGACGGAACGTCAAGGAACAAATTAATTTTCCGTTGTATGCAAATTCGAAAAGTTAAGTTCTGTAACAATAACTGCTGGTAAAAATAATCTCGTAGTACTATACCTAGGTTAAAATGGTTGAGGTGAAAGATTAATTAACACAAAAATGTATTTACAACATAAACTCAATTAACAAAGTGAACTTATTTGAATAAGACAGACGCTTAAAGTACAAACTACAAGTATGTATTATTTTATTATGTATTTCCTCTCACATTCCTCTTTACATTTTCACCGCCTTTTAAGGATTGTTTTCATTTTCTGGGTTTCAGTGTTGGAAATTTGCGTTTGCAACATTTGAAATGAACTTTATATTTTACAAACATTGTCTCTTTTTTCTCTCTTCAATAATCGTATTGTGTCCTCCAAAGTAACAATAACATTTGTTTTTGCCGTATTTGTGCACAACACTGGGCACACAAACACGCCACACTGAAACCACATTTTCTGCAGCAGAAACAATGGAAATTTTCAACAACTGGTCTAAATTTCTACCATTTTTTTTTTCAAAAATGACCGAATTCTTGGAAATGCATGTGTAATGACGGAGTAGCAAGCAGTAAGTCTTTAATTTATAAAGAAAGTTTTGACAGTAGAAAAGTGATTATGTGTGTATCAACAAAAACAGGAAACAGGTAACTTAAATAACAGAAACATTATCTCCATTCTTGTTCACGGCCGAAAGATCTTAACTATTGAAAAGAGAAGTTCAGTAGTAACGCCAACGCAGAGACAGACAGACTACAGTGCCCCTACGTTTCGAGCTGGCAATCAGTTAAGAGAAAAATCTTTACCATATGGCAAATCAGACAGAGTTGCCGGGACTAAAAACTATTCATCTTCGGCAAATTTTCAGTTTATATAAGTTTCGTTTTAAACAGGTTTCCATGTATTTTGTTTCTCTGTGGAAATAATATAGTTTAATTGTAATTTTGTGTTGTGCAATAGGATATCAGGACTGTATATTATAACAGTGATTTGTTTTTCAAATAGCATACTTACTACGTCCCCTATAAAGTTGCTCAAGGGAAGAAGGTTTTGGCAAGAGGGAAACTTTGGGACAGATATTGCAACACAAGAAGGTATTTGCGGCAAAGTGGTGTTTTGCCTTTGAGAAACCGGTGTGCAGCTACAACTTCTACCGAAGTCGATTTAGATGGTGCGTTCATAGTTCTTTTTCATTTATTTACTTTCATGTTCATAAATTCTGTATTATAATTTTATCAGTAAATCACGATGCATAGTGTTTTATGCTATCTTATATTCAGACAAGGGTACAAAACTTCCTAAAAGAGATGCGTGCCGATTTTTTACAACATGGTTACACATATTCACGTATTATGGTCAATCAACAGATTCACAGTTCAAGGGCACTACCTTCATTATAAATGAACAAATTTCCGTGAATTTGTGCAATCAGTATATCTGCTGTTCATCTGTGTGTAAAACTCTATCACTGCTTTCATATATTAACGGGACGTTTTGTAAATACATGTTCCGAACACCTCATATGACAATTGTGTTCAGAAGTATAATACTGTCTGTTTCACATGTTTATTGAAATGTTATTTCTTGTACTTCTGTCCTAGAAATTAATACATATGTATTTACGTATACTGAGTATGTACGTTTCTTTCACACTGAATTATGTAGATGGTGTCCTTTATTTTCAGAGTCCACTGATGAATTTGCCAAGGAAGCTCTCACGTGGTTGAGAAATAATATAGAGCCATGGGAGAAAGTGTGTGATCTGTGGAAACAAACGACATTAAATCGGAGAGCAGATTACATTCAGTCAGAGAAGGATATCAGCTCCTACTTCAAGGAATTTCCTGCTTTAAAACAGCCTGTTGGATACACACTTGTAAGTGTAGTGATATTGCTAAGAAGTTTACATCTTTCTATTATTATTTTATGAATGTAACCGAAGAAAGAAAATACCTTTATATTATTTTATAGAAGTGTAATTCCGTATCACAGAACGAACTGTACTTAAAGGAAAATGAAAAAAAAAAAACATGTAACAAAATTTAATGAGTTAAAAAAAATCATGAACATAAGGGTCTTATGTTGATGCTATATATAAATTGCGAACACGACAGTTTTTCTTTGCAAAAAAAGCACCTAGCATGAGGCGAGAGAGTTTATAAATGTTTTTCGGTGTATGAAGTTGTACCCTGTCTTGCACTATGTTTCGGAGTTTTTCGGTTCTAATTTTTTCCTGTGAGTAAGCTGATGGACGAGATGGTGCATCTTGTAGCAGGTAGAACGTTTAGTAATTCTGAGAAAATCAACCGGATTTTCAGTACACCAAATCCTGTATAGATTCAGAAATAATGAAAATTGAGAGTTAAAAAGTGCGAGTGGGCCGAAAATAGATCTTGTGTCTTCGACGTACAATGCCAATAAGTTAACCTCTACGCTACCCAGCCCGCTCCCCGATCAGCCCCACATCCTCACTCTTGTTGATGGTGTTCCTATGAAAACATTTAATAGTTTATTTTAATTTACAAATATACCAGCATCAGCGGCAGAAGGTTCAGAATTATGTAAGCTTACGTTAAAGACACGTTTTTGTGTAATTAAAAACCAACCAATGTATAAAACAGTTACCAGAAATTAGATAAAATACACGTGCAGTACATGCGCGCAAAGATTTAAAAAAAAAAAAAAAAGCTTGTAAGAGCTTTCACCTTTTATGACTTTGTTAGGCAGGGAGAGAAAGACGAAAGTGGAAGAAGAAAGATACAGAGTAAGACGAGTTACGCCATATTTCTGGGGGGGCGCGGTGGCTCAGTGGTAAAGCGTTCACCTCCGGTGCTTGGGGTCCCGGGTTCAAACCCTGCTCCCGCCGTGTGGACTTTGTGGTGGACAAACACCGTGCTCGTGGGTTTTCTCGGGTTCTCCCACTTTCTTCATTCCACCATTTCATTCATCTCTCATCATCACCGTCTCCTTTAGCCTAACCGGCATAACCGTGAGACGTAAAACTCAAAGATTTCATTTCATTTTGCCATATTTCTGCTAGGTGCTATGGTGATCATGTGATCACGTGACTGCTGTCAAGTACTCATACGAGAAAGTAGAGAACCTTGTGGAGAAATCACTGTTGGTGTAGGTGCGGTCCTTGTGTCTTTCTCTATTTCTTATTCCACTTTCGTCTTTGCGTCCCTGTATGACGACTCCATAAATGCGAAAGCGCTTGGAAGTTTGTTTTATATTTGCGTGTATTTTATCAGTTCCACTCTAAGTAATTGTTTTTTACATGCCTACTTTGGGATTTCTTTTTCAATCAGACATAGTATTTTCTGAAAATGGATACTATAATGGGGTGAATGCCATTGCTGTTCATAACTTGATTAAAAACGCTCTGTTGAAACAAAGATTATTTAATGAACTTCAAAGAAAACTATACTACCAAACTTTTGTATAAAGAGAAGAAAGCATAGAACATTATATCATCAAACAGCGTTAGGTATATGTGACAACAATTTCTTTTACTTTTCAGATAGACATTGATTTTGGCCAGTTATATCCTGGGAAAGATATAACATTTTTTTCAACGTGGAATGCAGACTTAAAGAAGATTCAGCATATACTTACCACGACCAAACAAACAACAAATGACGGAGCCACATTAGTAGAACTTTTGCTGCAGGAGAACATCAGGGAAGGTAATTATTTTTCTTATTAAAAGAAAATATTGCACTCAGATCTACTATAACTTGAACTTCCGTATGCGAAAGGTGTATGCCGGCACCTTTATCTTCTGAAAATCTTGAAAAGAATAAATTAAACTTGTCTGCTACTGAAATGTTATTTCTCATAAGGTACTTTGGTTTGATAATGGGTGACTTAATCCCCGAGGAAAATATCAATGGAAATTTTATATTCTGCTAAGAGAAATAACAGTCATATTAACATCAAAAGTTATTCACGTAAACACTTCTGAATTACTTTGTACATTAATTGAAGAACATCATGAGATATACAAATCTTTTTTTCAGGATACATTAAAACCTAAGCATCATCATATGGTTCACTATCCACGTTTAATGCGACATATAGGACCACTTGTTTTCACATGGTGTATGAGGTATGAATCCAAACACCAACCGTCCAAGATTGCTGCCCGTATTGCATATTGTCGAAAGAATGTTCTAGAAACTATAGGTTTGAAACACCAATTGCAGATATGTTATAAGTTCTTTCAGAAAAACGGTTTTTCATATTCAACAAGAAATTGGACCTGGAGCAAAGATATACCTTTCACAAGATCAGAATTTTCCATTGTTTTCAATGTGTTTACCTCCTTCGTTGTTGAAACTTTGTCGGTCAGTAGCTTGGTGCATATACAACGGATTTGTGTTCAAGTGTTGCATGGTAGCGTTCGAAATTCATGAAGATGGTTTAAACTTTTATAATATAAAAAAAAATTGTTAGACGAAGAGTCGCACATTTTCCTTCTATGTAAGAAAATGAAAACAGTTGGCTATGACGGTCACTACTGTTCATATCATTTGTCTTTCACGCAAGAGTGGATCTGCATACCAGTAAATTTGAATTTTGCAGGGCCTCCTACGTATTATAAGATAATCGATAATGACAACATATATGTTTCTGTTTCGGTATGATTTTGTGTTGCATGTGGGGCAGTGTTTTCTAACATAATCGTAATAGGGCTCGAGCATAAGAAAATGTTTCCTAATCCATGTGATTTTCAGTCAAACAATATTATATCCACTAGCAAAGCATTTGCAATGAAGCATACATTCCTGTACTACTAGATGTTTTGCCTGCATGATTCTATGGCCACCGAAGTAGGAACTAAACTTTTAAAAAACATGGTTGGTTCTATGTAAATTTTATACAGATTTTTTGTTCGGAATAGAAAAAGGTTACATATCGAGTGTAAGGAAAAGATCGCACAGCTTGGACAGAATCTGACTCTACAGCTGAAATGAAACGAAAATGTCTTACGATATTTTGTCCTCCGAGGTTCCCTTTTGAAGTGACAGACGGGTAAAATTTGGACTATGAGGTAACACCTTGCGGTACTCTGCAGAAACACGTGATATCGGCTTTGGAGTTTAGTTTAAACTTCTCCGTTATATAAGGTTTTTCAAATCAGTTTTTTTTTTATTTTAACAACAAAATGGCTAGATTTGAAACGGCATGTTTTGTCATGATCTGGGCACAGAAAGCTTCCTTTTGTACGACATTTATTCAATTTGACATTTTAAATGTACGTTTTCATCTCTTGACATTTTCCCGCCACATTTCAGACCTTTTGCTGCATCCGATATTCCATACTTTAAAAAAAAAGAAGAAGAAAAAGAAAAATGACAAAGAGCTTTGAAGTTAGGTACCTTCGTTTGAAGTACGGCACTTTCCTCTACTCCACGATAAACACCATTCCAAAGTCGCTGCTATCAAATCTTGTTACCGACAACCCGTGCGATATTGCCATATCGACCAAACTTTACCGGTCTCTCCCTTCCAAAAGGGGGCGTTAAAAGACAACTTTATAAAGACATTTTCGTATCGTTTTAGCTGTAGAATCAAGTCTGTCTGCCTGTACTACCTTTTCCTTACACCCGATATATATAAAACCGCTTTGGAAAAGGAATCCGTGTACCCAGTCGCAAAAGTTTGTATGGGTTCTGGTTCCTTTATAAGAATGTAACTTGGATTTGCTAATGAAAAGGATTTAGTGTTACCGAAATGGGTTTAAAACAAAAGGTTAACAATATTGCGTGAAAGGAAGGTAAATCGTTGTCTGCCATCTTTAATTCTAAGTATTTTTTTTTAATTGGGAAGGATGTCATGTGACACTAAATTTAAACTACTAAAAAGATATTTATGAAAGCAGTTTTTAATGGGTTTCTGCAATTCTAATATAAATGTGTCAAAGTCAAGAACCGTATCTTGGGAAGGTGTCCGTCTTAAGAAAAAACATATGATGCCATTAAATTCCGATTAATATTATATGGAAGTATGATGTGTCGTACGTCGAAAAGAATAGCTTTTATTGATTGCAAATACATTGTTAGTGGTCATAATATTTCTTCATTCAAAATCTCACTGAATTACATAAACCATTTACTATAACTTTTACTGAGTTCAAACTATACTTTGTTCTAATTTTAGAGTTGAAAATATGCTATTGGACGTAAGATTGAATCCAGGACGTCAGCCTGACGATTCCTGTTCTGATCCTTGGTGCACTAACAAAATTTTTACTCCTTAAAATGTAGATACTTGCAGGAGCTGCCCCAATTTCTTTGTTATACATTTTGTCTCCTCATTTTATTTTAAACTTATAAAAATAAGGAAAGCTTCAAGGAGAAATCGAATACTATTAAGGAATGAAAACCACAGGCGTGACGTCGCGAAAATCAAATGCCATTAACTCTTAAAAAGAGATAGGTACGGAAACATGTAGTAAACCTATGATAGAACATGAATCAGTAGATATTCTTTCGTATTGTAACGTTTATATTATGTGTTACGAAACGTTACGCTAACGGTGGTCCCTTGTATTTAAGTATTTTATTTGTCCTTGTGCCTTTTCTTACAAGTCTTATTACTGCTTAGCAAATACTTTCGTATTATTGTTAGATGCAAATAATGCATATTGTACCAAGAAAATAATTTCAGAAAATGTAAAATAATAATAACTACTTCTAACGGAAATATTCGTCGTGAAATTGTGTCGTTTGTAATCCATTCTGTGTGGGCATCTAATGTAAATTTTTGTTTGCGTTTATCATGTTAAATAATGTCATGTGTATGATGGGGTACCCAGTTTCCGCAGTCTGTACAGTAAAATTCCGGCAGATGGCTTCTCGTGCATCACTTGGTGGTCAATGCTTAAGCGACTTTTTGCTAGAAGATCACGTTTAATTTTTGCATATATTTCCACTCGTGTGTTTCGTGATGGCAGTTTCGCTTGAGTGTTGCATACTGTTAAATCCTCGGCCTTGAAGTTGATTTCCATTCTGAAGAAGAAGAAAATGTTACACGGTGCAGAGTTGGGTAAATCCGATGGAAAGTTAGTAGTATAATTTTTTTCACAGTCTTTACAGCAAGTCTCTACACAGCCTTTACAGTAATCCTCCCATGTTCTCTTCGTGGTACAAAATCCTATGCCGATTGACGGGTATCCTGAACGGACATTATTTTCAACCGATGTTCTGTCACTTTTAACATGCTCTTACGTTTGACCATGGCCTAAAGCATCTTTTCCAAATGTTGACTTCAACATTTCATGTGTTTCTGAAGCAGATTTTCTAGCTTTACCTAGTTTCATAAATTTCGTCACCTTCAATTTCGCTGTTACTCAGCGCATAACTGGGGGAAGATACGCTTAAAAACTAAATGCGACTTCCTAGGACAAAGCCGCTTAGGGCACTGACTCACAAAGGATGTACGAGGAATTGCTTGGTGGTGTTTAATCATTCTAGCTTAAACTTCACGAGCTGCAAAACTATTCTGAAAACTTTTCAGTACTCCGTTATATACGGTACACTTTAGAAAGAAAGAAAAAAATGAGAGATTAAATGATATTAGAAATACGCACTACCAACTCCAAAAAGCTTTTTGAAAAATAAGTAATAATAAAATGATAAGGAAAATTCAGTTGACATAGCGAAACACTAATTCAGTTCAATCTTCTAAGCTTTATTTTATGCATGTTTCCGTATTATTTATCAAACGTAGGAAGAAACACATTTATTATGATGTAGGTATTGACACTAAAGAACTACATGGTAGTTACAAAATTTTCCATTTAAAAAAAAGCAGTCTTGTAACATGTTTTGTATTTTTTTCATATTATTTACAATTTTAATGGAAACGGTTACCAAGTTTCAAAAGAATTGTGTACATTTGTTAAGTCTTGACTGGAAGACCCATAGGAAAACGACCATTAGGAAGACCTAGGTGCAGATGGGAGGATAATATTAAGATGGATCTCGCAGAGATAGGAATACAAAGTAGAAACTGGATGCAGTTAGCTAAGGATAGAAGTCAGTGGAGAGCTTTTGTGAACGCGGCATTGAACCTCCGGGTTCCATAGGCCATAGAGTTAGTTAGTTAGTTAGTTTTTTTTTTTTTGTTAAGTTGTACTCATTTTTTTCTTCTTGGTTTTCTGTCTAAGATAAAACTTAGCAGTTTTGGTTGAAAAATGATTTATTGTATCAGTATTAGGAATGTGGAAAATAAATTAAAAATAAGTGCAATATGATCTTACAACAATAAAGCATTAGTGTTAAATTCATTAATAATAAAACGAATCAGCCATAAATCGTAATATAATATATTCATTGTCAGTAAAACAGTAAGTCTGCGTCTAATGGAATAATACATATATATATTTGTTTTCTTCTGATTCCTGTTCTGTGTGAATCAGTTTAAGCACAAATACTTGCCACTAAATTTTTAAGTTTGAATTTAGAATGTGAAATGAATCAGCATTTAATTTCATTTGATATTCATTTACATGCTCCTTACTAGAATCAATATATTTCTTGCTTGTATGCATACCGAAGTCGTAAGGAAATGAACTTTAGAACACTAACTCCTCTACTATGATTGACAGAGTTGATGTACCATATTCCGCTCAAGGGAGTAAAACTTTCAAATTTGAATATTTCATAATTTTGTGTTGAAACGTAACGGATATGGTGGAGGCGGATTGTCCTGCCAAGAACGTTTTTCTTTGTAGTTTTAAGGACTTTACGAGGACCAGGGTGTTCAAAATTCATTTTCCTGCGAATTCGAGTTCTGAATCACCGTGTATATATGTGTATTGTATTAAGTGAATCTTGATTCTTCAAAACTTCTAGTTTATGTAATTGGGCTAATTCTTAGTATCCAAATTAGAATTATATCTTGTCTAACAGTCTGGTTGTACACCTGACAGCATCTTCAGATAGAGAAAAATAGGATGGGAAAAGAATGGATTACAAAATTGAATGCTTCGAGTTCTTCTCAATTTCCTTACCCACTATTTGCCATCTTATTTCCTCTCTCTGAAGATGGTGTCAGATGTACACTGAAACTGTAAGATGAAAAATAATTCTAATTTGGACACATCATCAATATGTGTCTTCCGTGTTCAGTTACTTGGAATAACTGTTATTTAGTAACATCCACATTTTATAAAATACGTGTAAAAATATTAAGAAAGAAATGTAAATCAAAAGTATGTTAATATAATAATATATGTCTGGTTTACTATTTTTTTAAACCGTATATTTTCATTGCATGTATTAAAAGATTTATATACTTTCATAACTGCATTATTGTAAAGTTCCTTTTTTGGTATTACTGTGCTGCATTTCTAATTTTTCTGTAATGTATACTTGATTAAAGGAAAATAAAAGTAGTTGTTATAAATGCTGTGTAATTTCTGATCTACATTGCATACCACCTCAGTTCCATTGTTATAGAAACAACACTGCATGGTTACGATAGCTATAAACACACCACCTTGATTCTGCTTCATATCAAACTTCACAGAAGATAAGACAAAGGTATTATTAAAAACATTTCCATTAATCATTTAAAGAAGTATTGAAATGGTTACTGGAACTGTTTCTAATACCTTTGTCTTATCTTCTGTGAAGTTTAATATGAAGCAGAATCAAGGTGGTGTGTTTATGCGTGTTGTTTCTATAACAATTCCGAAATTGTTCCACACACTATGCTAGATTGTTCTGTCAACAATCTAGCATGGTAACAGCAAACATACTTTATCTTCAATATTACAATACGGCATGGCTACCATAGCAATATAATATGGTTATAGTACCTATGCAGGTTGTTCCATCTACCATCTTACATGGCTGCTTCAACAAGACGTTCTTGTTCACATAGCTGTATTGCAACTACAGCAATATAGTATGGTTACATCAAGTATAAAATTTGGTGCACCTACCCTGCTATATGGTTGTCTCAATACGACAGTATTGTTAAAATAGCCATACGGTATTGTGGGTACTGTAATTTAGTCTTGCAAATACAACAATATATAATGGTTACAATGACTATACGGTATGGTTGTCCACCTGTTGTCCAACCATCTAGTATCTTTGCAATACCTATACGGTATAGTATTCGAATGAATATGGTATTGTAGGCAGAGCTATAAAGGTATAGTTGGGATGTAGCTGTATTGTAATCTGCATGGTAATATTGACTATTAACTCCGATTATAGTTAAATTTACAATACAGAAATATGGTACTATTGCACATATGTATGGTAACAATAACCCGGATTTAATAGCCATACCTGTATGCTATTACTGGCCATAAGCATAGCTGTCCCTATGTAAGCAATACTATTCTGGTATTATTAACCATTTAATGGTTATGCCAACTATACCATTTTTTAGGGTGTACCTACTGGCGTTGCTCTTCCTCTTGTCAATTTACTTAATAAAATATGAAATACAATATACAGTATTTAAACTGAAAAAGATAGTATCCTATTAGTTATATAACCTTTCGTCAAACAAAATATTAGAAGCAAGCAGGAAAACTAACATTTATATGCAAATATTCAGATCATGTCTTGCCTCCCCACTTTTAACGTCCAACCGCCGCCACTGATTATTACTATATTATTAATATTATTATTATTATTATTATTCATAGTGAACATACAATTTGGCTCGATGTAGCTCTACTTAACAGTATTAAATGAAATTATAAAATAATATTCTTACTTTCTTCATTCTGAGAATTCCGTTGCATTCGCTCCCAGTCTGGAACAAATATCGCAGCCACTTCTCTCCACATTTTTATTTTTAAATCACGATTCATGAAGTTCGGAACTCTTAAATCATATAGGCATGCGCTTTTTTGTATTTCGATTATAAACGCTTCTGTGTTAAACACACTAACCATGATTGGAGATGTACACAGGACACGTTTTCAAACACAACTGAAAATGTCTCTGTGATTACACTTGTGGTCAACTGCTTCGGGGGTGAGTTCGAGCTTCAGAGATAGGAGCTCAAATTAAAGTTATTTCGTTGTTTCATCTTTTGCCTAAAGCCAAATATTTTGCTTATAGATTACCATGGCACCATTTAACTATCAATCAGGTGTAACACGAGAAATAACCCTATTGTGTTACACGGATTTTTCTCTGATTAGCTAATTTTTCGGAATTTCCTTGTATTTTTGTGAATTTTCTTTTGTTATACAGACACACATACTTCATAATAGCAGAGTTGCAATCTATGCACAAATCGTCTTCCAAGCAGCTGTGTTTTGCTACAATCCCCTTGCCTGTCAACACATCTTTCCTTTTTGTCCTTCCTTTTGAAATCTTTTAAACAGCAGGCGGTCTATTGTTCCGAAATGCACCAAATACGCTCGAGTTGACGTTTTCTCCGCGTTTTTATTGCTTTCGCGTTTGAGATTAGCCACCTACATTTAAATAAATGGTCAGCGTATTCCAAGCGTACGCATGAGCAATAAATACGCTTTGCGATCGCCTTAAGTAGCCGGGTTCTAAAGTTCGGAAGTTTTATAGAACGACTTTCTCCGTCCGTTTGTCTGCCGTTATGTTTCAGAGAAACACCGGTAAGAAATATCGAGCTGAGGTCAGGGGCGGATCTAGGACGGACTTCTGGTGGGGGGGGCGGTGGGTTGTATAGTGCTACTTAGAGCTACTTTTAAGACCTCCAAACCCTGAGATGGGTTTAGTTATATTTAAAATAGGCAAGTTTCCTCTTCTGGGGGATGGCGACGCCCCGATCTCCCCGGTGGATCCGCCCCTGGATGAGGTATTTTACAGTCGATTAAGCGTCCCAAAACAGGTTAGCCCAGCATTCTCCATTAACTTTCTGTCCAAGCAGAAATGCATTCTCCATTAACATGACTGGTTTGAATATTTATCAATTATATTATAGAACAAAACTGATAATAGATAGCGACAAACATTTTTCTGCAGTTGATTCTGGGCAGTGTTGGGTACGTTACTTGTAAAAATGAAATGCATTACAGATTACTTTATTTTCCCTTAAAATATAACGCGTTACTTGCTCCCAAAAAGTAATTGTTACCCTACTTCAAAAGTAACGCGTTACTCTTACATCCGAAACTTTGAGTATGTGAAAAAAAATCTTACTACTTAAATTTTCTGTGTTATTACTACTACCACCACCACCATTATTATTATTATTATTATTATTATTATTATTATTATTATTATTATTATTATTATTATTATTATTATTATTATTATTATTATTATTATTATTATTGCACATTCTAAATCACTTTATGCAAATGCAAGAACAAGTTCTTACTTGAGAGCTACATGAACATTTTCATATAGGCTAATGTAAAACTGACTAAAATCCCACACTGCGTTACTTTTAGGGATTAGCAGCACGAGCGAGCTTTCTTCGAAACCCGAGCTCGACTCGAATTCGGGTTGAATTTCGTGTCGAGTCGAGCCAAATCCATTGTGTAGTTCCAAATACTCTCTTCAAGTAGCCTACATTGACAATATAGTTATTAGCAATGATACTACTACTAGAATTTATTATTATTATTTACTATAACAACACTGTGTATAAACATAAAAGATAGGCAGATCGTATCTGAATACTAAGAAACTAGTTGATTGCTAACCTCGGCAGTTGTAAAGTCTAGGAGTCAAGAACATTGTTCACGAGCTTCTGAATTTGTGTTAGGGTCTAGGTTGAATATTCGAGCTCGAGCCAAACATTGTTCAAAGTTAGAGGGCACTGACCAAACATGTTCAAAACTGCTCGACCCCGGTTTAGAATTGTCAACGACTCTAACAGCTCGGCTCACAGCTCATTCACTATCGAGCCGTACCGAGAAGTGAGCCGCGCCAACAGCTCACCCAACCGAGACGGCTATAGCTGTCTGCTCAGTTGAGCCGAACCGAGCAGATGGCTCATCGCAACCAAGCCGGCTCAGTTAAGCCGAGCCGAACTAAGCTCATTATACAAATCTCTTGTGGTCTCGTTATCGAGACGAGACGAGATGCAAACAGTGTCCCCTCTAGGAGCAACACTAAAAGTATTCCATATTACTGCTTATATTTCTTATAGCTTTCGCTTTTCAGTGTAATTAGGCGATGATTTCAAAACGAGTTAAAACGAGCTGAACGAACGAGCCAATTATCAAACTCAACTCGACGTCAAGAACAGTAAATCGGCTCGGAACTCAACTCGTGCCCGTTCCTACGCATAGGAAAAATGCCTATTTATTATTATTCTCCTAACTAATTAGGGTATATATAATAATAACTAGGGCAAGGAAGTTAAGGAAAAATCCTCTCTTTTACGAGTGCCCAAAGACGAGACTTAACATATGTTCATTTTGCGTCATTGCAGGCCAGAAAACGGCTTGATTTTATTTGTCCTTTTTTGACTTTTCCGGCTTTTTTTGTTTTTTGTTTTTTTTTAAGCTTTTCCTAGGTCTTAACGTCCTTTCTGCCCTTCATCTTTCGACAATAAATTTACTGGCCATGAACTCGAATCACCACCACATCTTAAACAACTTTCCTTTAGTAAAGAAAATTCAAAAGATAAGACATTCTTCAACGACTGGACTGATAAGACCAGATCTGCAACAATCACAAGTTAGATAAGGAGGCGTAACTATGTCCTCTAACAGGGGGCGAGGGGGGAGTTCTCTTATTTTAGTTTGAACTTCAGTTTGTGGAACTTCAGTTTCATTACATGTTACCATGCGTTAAATTAATCCTAGTAACACTTCCTTTTTGTGTCACTTGTGTCTGAATTTATGTAATGTGTTGAATGGAATATAGGCCTATATAGATAAATACTGTATTTCCCGCTGGGGCACTTCGAACACTTTACTTGTAAATTCTGTCTACCACCATCCTCAGCTTTTAAGAAAAAAGTATTCTTTCAGATGTTCGAAGTGTAAAATATTTTAGTTCTCCATCTTTATAAAAACAACACCAATCAAAGTAAAATAGACTACCAGCACCATTGCACTCGTAGTTCACTCACTGAATGTACAGATTTGTAGCTGTCAAAATCTAACAAAATCTTCCAGGTGCTTCTAATCAGTACATGTGATTTCCCTGACAAGTAAACGGTCCAAATGGATGAATCGAGTTGCGGATGAGACATAGTGCGCCTGATACAGGATGTGAAAATATGTGTATGTGGAAAGTTATAGCGGCTGAGCACCATAAGAAGCGGAGGGGGAGGGGGTTAAAGTGTGCATAAGAAGGGCTATGCTATGTTATTGAATTACATCAAATAAACTGTTGAATCGTGAAAATAATGAAAAATACAGAACGCAACCGGTGGTAGTTTCACATATTGGCAAAAAAGAATTGGAGAGTAGATCACGAACCTCCGCCGCCATCTTGAGATCCGTCATTTTGAAATATGTGATTCAGAGCCAGCACGTTCTTAAAAACTCTATTATGTACTTAAGTGATCATTAACTGTACTTATTTGACAGATTTAAGATCATCTTTATAGTTATTTCCGAAAATTTAGGAGACTGATACTCATATGCTGAAAGTTTGGATTATCACAAAAACATATGTAAGTTGAACATATCTACAAGCCAAGAAAATTTACAGTGAAATTTGATATACAAGTTGTGTATTATTACATAATTATTTATGACATTATTCCAATTTGCTTCATATAGAGCCGAAGAGAATTGTTACGGTCTGGAAGAACCACTTCCGCTTGACTTTTTTATTTTTGTTTTGTTTCATTTCGTTTCTTGCACTTTTCGCCGAAAACAATGTGAAATTTATATATCTTTTGTTAAATGACATGTTTACAAATATAGACCATAACACAATAAAATCTGATAGATTGGAATGCAATTATTACGTACTGTACGTAAACCACACAGAGAGAAATCCGTTCTCCGGACAGCGGTATATTGTACAAATATACGGTATCTTCTTGCTTGCTACATAAATCAGTACGGAGCATACGTTATCCGTATTCTACATAGGCACTGCTCTTAGATGTTACATCATGATGTTGCAGGATGTCTGATATCTAACAGTTTTCCGTATATCGCATGCATATACTTATGTTACCTTCGTCAGCTACATGTTGTATACGCTCATTTGTATGTAAGATCCTGACAGCCTACATTGTTTCATACGGAAAGTACGTATAGATGGAACACTTATACACAGAAAGTATTATAAAACATGCGTTTTCAGTTATACGTCTGCTGTACGTTGTCCAGAAACTACAGGAATTACACATGTAATCTTCTTTTTAAGTACGCCATTTACATTTTTTTCTCAGTGCACATTAGTTTTTACCACTTGCTATAGTTTTCACTCAACTTTCTTTGTCCACCTTCGTAAGCAATGGAAACCTAGGATGAGTGTAACATGTGATACCTAAATTAAAAGTGGACTACTGCAGTCGAATATAACAATGAAGTTGTAGCGGAAAATAAGTTATCGGGTGAGGTGGCTTTCTCGAGTGTCTGTCCTGTCGCATTATGTTTGATCGATTTGTTTGAAATATGAAGCCTTCGATTATTGTGACAATGTTAGCACAGGACACGATTATTAAGGGAGCCGAACCGAGAAGTAGGGATGCGCACGAGTCAAGACAAACTTGTTTCTCGACTCAAATTTTTCAGTCGAGACACGAGTCGAATCGAGACTGCTCGTAAAAATCTTGATTCGACTCGAATCTCTCGACAATCTTTGCTTATGTTTAAAATTATTTCGAAGTAACTAATCACACACACAGCAAAAAATGAGGTGTTGAAATAACACAAAATGACTACCACTTTAGCATGTTACTTGTGTGTCAATTCAACACCACCCACATCGTCTTCAGAGCATATCAGAAATACCTCGTTACTGGCTGTAAGTATTTGCATTGTTTTTATTGTTTGGTATGAGCAAAGCTTTGCGAAACATATTTCGCATTTATGGCAAGTAACTAATAACATTCTATTGTTACGATACTATACGTCGGAGGTCCCTGGTTCGAGTCCATCGACAGACTTTTGAATTTACGACATCTACTTCGCTGGATTATTTTATTTTTTCCCTCGGAAAATACAATTATGTAGTCTTAAGCTTCCTAGAAGCATTTTTGTATACCTTTGTGTTTTATTAAAACATAAGTGCAATAGCAGATTCCTTTAACCTGATATAAAGTCAATACCCTTGTTTTTTCCTACCTTTGTGCAACTTATCAACTTTCTACTTGTGTCTGGCTACGTTTCCATTTATTGGCAGTGTCACTAGTCTGCGTTTGAGGACATTGCTCACATTCAACTTATTTGTAAATATTTCGAGCGCCCAGTTAGCTCTTCTCTAGCTAACTCAATGGACTGTACAACGGAAATTATATATCTATTATTATTAGATAATATTAGCAGCAAGTCTTTTATAAGATATCAAAAGCTTACACTTCTTTTATTATGAAAGATGTCTACAAGTATCCACTACATCACAAAATATTTGTCGAATATATATATATATATATATATATATCTTCGTGTCATCAACTATCTATCTTCATGACAATCATACCTTCTTGACAACCTCCTCAACAACTAATCAACAAACCTTTTCTTTTTCAATATACATATTTCTGTTCAATTATTGCGCCTCTGATCATATACCTAAAACAGGTACAGATTGATAATATTACTTACATCGTTATATAAATTGTCGCTCGAACGGGAATTACGTAACAGTAATACTGTGAAGGAAAGAACCATGGATTAAATGTTTCCAACTATTGACCTTTTGAATAGCCCTCGCATGAATTTAAAATTGCATTAATACAACTATTTTTCTTATCTTTTCCTTATATATATATATATATATTCATATTACAATATTATATTCTTTTATATGTATTCTTAATCATATATTCATATATTAATAACGTCAATAAAATATCGTCGATAGGAGGACTATTCAGTTGGCTATTCCTTCCCGTATTAAATAATATAATATTATCTTTATCTACATTTAACATATTTATCCATGTCTCAGCAACGTTGTTTATGAATAACGATTATCATCTTATTATATGTTAACAAGATCAGAAGGGAATATAATATGCAAAGATTCTAGCAATCACAACACATAAAACAGGTACAGATTGTATAATAGCGAATTATGATCTGCAATTAATATAAAATTGTAACAAATATTTTAATTAGGATAAGACAAATAGAATTCGTTTACGTTAACTTTCGCCTTCTTATATGTTAGTATAACTTACGAAATTAACAAAACAACAACAAAAGAAAATATTCGTACTATCAACACAAAACAAATAAAATAGATTTTGATTTAAGATTAATGTCATGAACTTCAACTAAGCATACTCTATGTTCTTTTTGGAACATAAATTAACAACAACAAAAAATATGTAAGTCAATATGTACATTACATAATCATTTCATAATGAATTATTTATAGATGAGTTATTAAAGAAATAAATAAATTATTTCTAATTACTACCGAACACAATCACATAAAAGAATTAAATTATACATGTACTTTTAATTGCTCCTTTCTTCTTATGAAGATAAATTTCTTCTGATATTAGCTAATTTACGTTAGCTTTGGTTATGATCTCTTATAGAACCAAAGTTTTGACAATATTCATCCATCGTTTGTTTGTACCTTCAGTAGGTTGCCATAATTTAATCTCATCGACATTTCGTAATTCCAAAATTTTTCCAGTCTTTATATCCATAAGCTCGAACACCTTTGGATTTATCTGTTTCGTACATAGATAAGGACCAGCGTATAAATCACAAAATTTATAAATTCTTTTTAATGACAAGTCACTTTGTGGGTGTAACCTTACAAATACTAGAAATGAAACTTCTGAACCCTTCGAAAATGCACCATTCCAAAAAGATGTGAATAATCTATTTCCTTATTGACTCGTATTGAGTTTCATTTTAATTAAAATTAATATTTACATCGAATGTTTAAGGTTAGTTACATATTCAGAAAAAAATATTTTGGTATATTTGATGTTGACGTGGTTTTGAGCACCTCCACATCGGTCATAACTAGTTCAAATTACGGCTACCAATACTTTCCATTAAGTCGCATTGTATCCCGCACTCTTGTGTACTGTCTTGCCTTTCATAGGATGATACCACATTTTGATTTCTGTTCACGGAATTCCTGCCATCTAGGAACGCACTTCTTGAGAAAGTATCACGATTTTGCGCAAAAGGACGATAATTATTATTTCTGTTATTTGAGCGTTGATTTTGCGTGAAAGTACGTTGACTGCCATTTCTATAATTTCTATTGAAATTTCGTTCGTTACTCCTAAAGTTTCTAGAACTGTTTCTACAATTAGGTGTTGCCTGATCACCGATACTACTTTGATTAATAACCCTATCACCAAATTGTCGATTATTGTGTTGGATATCTACGTTATGGATTGATGCATAATTAACGTGAGTGCGAGTCAGATAGTTTTGCTTGTCCGGCCATCTATTATTATTTTTCATCGAAGATTGACTTTCGAAATTTTGTACGATCATAAGGAGATGGTTGAAATTAACACATTGTGCTGTCATCAACGATTGCTGCAACCGAAAAGGCAAAAGTATACGGATAGAAGCAATGATACGAGCTTCGGGATGGAACGGATTGATAGATTTCAATTCATTATATGTAGCCACCACGAAATCAGTAATACTTTTATGAATCCTCGGATTATAATGCCTTGATCGGATTAACGCATCCCAGTTGGCTAGAACAAAATCGTTCTCATAATTTGACAACAATGCATTTCTGAAATCGGAATACTTACGTAAACTACCTGTGATAGTCTTAAACCAAATAAGACATGGCGGCAATAACACATGAGGCAAAACTTTTAAAAATTGAGATTCCTCGACTCCCATTAAATTACATTCATCCTCGAATTTTTCCAGAAATGCGCTCGCTGATATGTCTTCGGATAACCCACTGAATTTGAAAGATATCTAATCTCACTAAAACGTAGACATTTACCCTTTTTCTTGCGTTTCGAGGTACCAACGCCTGTAAACACTGCCTTCTGATGATGAGGTAAACCATTATGTATTCCTTCCTTATCTGAACTGCCTCCACTGTAGCCAGATGATTCCAAATCACCGTTTACATTTTCCGGTATATTGGAAGACTGTTGTATACTGGGTAATGGAATTTCTTGAGTGTTCTCTGATTCGGTAAATTTAGAACGACGACACCCTTCTTGTAAAAGATTGAAGTCCTTCTGTAAGGTTTTAATCTTATTCGAATGTTCCGTTACAACGTTTTCAAGTATCTCTACTGTATTTTGTATTCCAGTAACTTCATGTCATATTCGTCCTACATTTTGGTCAGTTAATTCGAATTTTGCATTAAACTGTTAGTTCATTAGGTCTAACTTAGAATCAATTCGCTGCGTCAGTTGTTGAGTGATTTTTGAGACATCAACTGTATTTGATGACTTGTGTTAAGTTTCATTTCTTCGACTTTCGCTGTAAGTTGTTGACTTGTGTTAAGTTTCATTTCTTCGACTGTCGTTGTAAGTTGTTGCTTCAATTGCATCAACATATCCAAGATTGGGTTAGTATTTACCATTTGCGACACGGTTTCTTCTGTGTTATCAGTCGTTGACCTACCATCATTATGTATGTTGGCCATATTAGTCTTGCGCTCAATTTTTCTTCCACTACGTAAACAAGTATAATTTATGTTCATAAGTCCCTTGATATTAAAATTGAACCCTGTCTTTACTATTCTTCAAGACTTTTACAGGGTCCCCGGGATCCGGCACCATATACAACGGGAATTATATATCAATTATTATTATATAATATTAGCAACAAGACTTTTATAAGATATCAAAAGCTTACACTTCTTTTATTATGAAAGATGGCTACAAGTATCCACTACATCACAAAATATTTGTCGAATATATATATCTTCGTGTCATCAACTATCTATCTTCATAACAATCATACCTTCTTGACAACCTCATCAACAACTAATCAACAAACCTTTTCTTTTTCAATATACATATTTCTGTTCAATTATTGCGCCTCTGATCATATACCTAAAACAGGTACAGATTGATAATATTATTTACATCGTTATAATTGCCTCAAGTAAAAGTTATTGTCTGGTAACTACGTCGACGATTATTAAGTGTGTATTTTGTATTTTCTACTTTTCGCTGAGGTTTAGCTTCGCACTTGGAATTCCTCAGAAAGTACAATTCAGGATTTGAAGGTGAATTCCCCAGAGTGTGAGGTCTTCAACTTTCAAACGTTTTCACTCATGTGACGTCACTAATACGGTGTTAGGAGGAGTTGAGTTTTGGTGTGACCATATTTGGTATTGACAGGCACGTAGCCAAGGGGGGGGTCCAGGGGGTCCGGACCCCCCCCTTCGAGACAACAAATAAAAAAATAAGGAAGGACGAAACAAAATGAAATGAGAAAAAGAAGGAGCAGCGTTAAAAAAAACTATACGAAGCTTTTGGTTACTTTCTCTTATGAGATTTGTATTACTTGCAATACGTGGTGGCGAGGTGAGCATAATATCCTGGAAGAGCCAGGGAATTTGAAATTTCTAGAAATGTTACTTAATTCTCAGAATTTCTGCTACTAGGCAGGAAGATTTCAAGCTTCCGAAAACATAGTGCCGTTGTATAACAGTGTGGACATTTTTTATCATAATTTTTCGTCATCGCATCCTTGCAGTGTCAAACATGATATTTCAAAGCAATTTTCTACTGCTCCTTTAGCCTGTCATTTGGAACAGACACTAGTTGACGGAATAATGAAAACAAAAATTTATATGGAAAGAAAGTTCTGTTAACATTTGATTGAACAGAGAAAGGAACGCAGATTTGTAAAATATTTTAGAAGACATTATTAAGTATGTACTTTTTATAATAGTGAATATGTACTTTTTATAATAGTTGAGGTCATAATGAAAGGAAAATTGTTATATTTGAATAAACAGAAGAAGAACGTAAATACATTATAAAATCTTTTTCAATAATTTTTTTTTTAATTATTATTTTACTCGAGATTTCTTCATAGTTTGTTCTTAAAATACTTACCAACATATCCTCTTTTTATTGCCCTAACAAACCAATGTATGTTGATAGTAAAGTAGTTTAGACTGATCGAGTTCCTGGACCTTCAGAATTTCGTCACTTCCTCCCCCCCCCCCCCCCCGGTACGAAATCCTGGCTAAACGAACCAATATATGTTCCAGTAAAATAGTTTTCAATGGTCGAGTCCCTGGTGTGATGACCACAGTATTTCATGATTCGGACCCCCCCCCTTCAGAAAATCCTGGCTACGTGCCTGGTATTGAGGAAATGAGGAGATGTGGTTTGAGGCCTCAGTCCGGGAAACAAAACTAGATGGTGAGTGTTTCTCGGTACTTCGTTTGGAGTTGTAAGAACAGCAACCATCGAGAGAGGGAGAATGGAATTACAACAATTGAAGAAGGTATAGTTAATTACGTCGAAACAATAAGTGCCTACGCCAGACTTATTACTAATATACTAATTTTTCCTTTCCTTATCTTGTAACTGTACCAAAATTTTGCTTAAAATATTTTCCGTATAAACGCAAATTCTGCGTTGGTGCATTATGTGACGTTCATCTGAATTCGTACACTTTGTGTTGTACATGTTTCTCACTGATTGTGCTGCCGCCTAGTGGTGCTAAAAGACAGGGTAGAAGAAGAGGAAGAGGAAAGTAATGAAAAACAACAACTAATTTTTCAGTGTGTTGGTGTGTGTGTTTTATGCATGACTCAGCTAAAATTTGAGAATAATGCTAAATCGTGGACCCAAAACATTTTGAAGAATATAAATGGTAATATTCTTTTTTAAGAAAACTTTGATATTCGTGAATTCGCGTAATCATCCATTAAAAACAGTGCTGTTGATGTGGACGTTTTGGTAGTTTTGAAATAAGACATTATTAAAGTAAATCGACCCTAAATAATATTTCATAACGACGAGGTTATGGGATAGAGATTAGGTGTGGAAACAAGAACTTAGCAGGTTGCTCTTGATGATAATGGACGTACAATGACAGACTAAACCAAAAAACGTCCAAACTACTTGCTTCATCCAACGGTAGCTGTTGTATAATGCTATTGTAAGATCGACGAGGAGTGATCGTCGCCTAAATATATAAAATCGGAAGAAAGGACAATTTCTATACGTGGATTATTTTAGATTTGGTGAGTGAGCAGCAAAATGTGATAATGATGTCTGGCGCCATGACGAATTAGACTATTATCGTGGACGATTTTAACGCGTTTTTACGAATTACTACGAAAGAGGGGCTAAATATTCTAAATAATCAGTGTATCACAGGTATGTTTATCCATTGAATAAATGGCACAGTAATGTTTAAATTTGTTTGTTTTCTCTTATTCTAGATTGCATGACGAAGTAAGACTATGGTCATTGTGTCGCTTGTAAGAAATCTATGAGAGTAGGTGATGTTATCATCTATATTTCATAATCCGCTTTAGATCTTCACCCAGGTGGTTCCGTCCGGATCTGGACCGTAACGGTAAGGTGTGTCGCGCCTTCCTTAAGCGATAATCGTGGGGACGAAGTTTCTGAACCCTCAAATAAAATAGTGTAGAACTATATTATTTGAGGGCGAAGAGTAGAGAGAGTTCTCTGCGGAGGCCGGTTAAGGATGGTGTGCACCGCGCAGCCCTATGCTGCACCGTAATAGAATGGCTAAGCCCTTCACAGGGACTAAAATCTCTATCAGGAAGGTACGCGGATCGAGCCCGGATACCATATTAGAATGGCTTTGCCAATCAGGAACAGACAAGAATCGAACCCAGGTGCGTAATAGAAAGCTGCGCGAACCCAATACCGTAATAGAATGGCGTTTCCCTCCAGGGACGGATCAATTAATGATTATTCACGTTTTTATTAATTGATTCGTAACGGATGTGACATCTGGGAGAAGATCTAGGTGTTGTAATATTTGACAGGTTTTATTTCTCATGATATGCTATATGCGCTAAATTGGTATTTGTTGTGTTTGTATACTTGTAACTTGCAATCATGGCAGAAAGTGAAAATTTGAGTTTGCAAACTTTGCTTGAAGCTATTAACGACATTAAGCAATCACTTAATGATGCTGTTAACGATACTAAAGAACAAATGCAATCACTTAATGGTAGCGTAAATGACATAAAGCAATCACTTAATGGTGCTGTGAATGAAACCCGAGCTCAGATAGAAAAATGTCATAATAAAACCAAACAACAGTTAGAAAAATGTTTTGACGGTATTACAATTGGAGTATCAACATTACGGGAATCCTCTGTTGAATTGAAAAAGAGCTTAGAAAGAAGTGTAGACGAAATTAATCGTGCAGGGTCTGATAGTGTAAAACGACTCTCGACGCAGTTAAATGATAAGTTTGAGTCACAAGAGAAAGAAAGTAATCAAGTAAATAGTGTTGAAGTTACTAGTACTTGTACAGGTAAAGAATATGCGAACACTCCTAGTCTAGCTATTGACGAAAGTTCTTGTTGTCAGATTGCTGTAGCAGACACACCTAGTCTGAAAGTAGTTAAAAAGCGACAGGTAAGAGAAAATTGCGTGTTATGTGAAGGGTTGAATAACATTCACGAGCTGTGTGCATACCGTTTGGCGAAGAACAGCACTAATGTCGTCGTTTATTGTAATGAAATACGAGGCAAAGAGACCTCAATGCGCGTTGGTAGCTTGTTATCGCGAATACTTGAAAGTGTGTTGGGTAATGTACCGCTTAGTAAATTAGAATGTATCCCCGTCCGCACTAGTTGCTTTTACTTTGTTAATGTAACGATGGTCAAACTAGGTCATGTTGAAAGTAATCTGCACTGTTGTGAGTTAGTAGTCAGTCAAGTACAAGTTATGGAAATCAAACGAATAACTTTCTTTGTACTCATATGCACGATGTCTGTACATTCAAAAATCAAAGATAATGGTTCTGTGTTCAGTAAGCTTCCCAATTGTAGTAATAACTTTGTCTCATGGAAAGAAAAAAGCCTAGTTTGTTGTGAAATTTTCAGTAGCGTAAAGCATATGTGTAGCAAACTTGTCAAAAAGCGCATTCATTTATTAGCTTATAGTAAAAAGAATGAGAAAAACAAACGAAAGTTGCATAAAGTTCGTAAGAAAGTGAAGAAATTATTCCGCTTGTTGCATAACTTTCATAAATTTTCAAACAAGGTCCTGCGTTCCAATCTTAAAAGTAGATTTGAATACCATCGTAGTGTAATGATAGAGCATGGTACATGCAAAAATGATTCTGCTTATGTTTCTGAATTGTCTTCCAAAAGTTGTGGCACGAATGACAGTAATTTGAAATGTAGC
Organism: Thermobia domestica; assembly: GCF_964235325.1. Lineage (NCBI taxonomy): Eukaryota > Metazoa > Arthropoda > Insecta > Zygentoma > Lepismatidae > Thermobia > Thermobia domestica. The sequence goes on from NC_137454.1 coordinate 390,668,500, forward strand.
GATCATAGTAGATCATTAAGTATTGAATCAGCTGTTGTATTAGGTGCAGACCGCAGATCTTTTGTAAATGGTAAGAAACGTAAAGTTTTTCAAAAAACGTCCGTCAGGCTATTAAGTAAATCACACGCACTGGTAAGAACCAAAAGTAAATGTGAATGCAAAACGAAAAGTAGGTCAAAAATGCTTGTCAATGAAAAACCGTATGTTAATCGCGTCAGTACAATGAAAAAACCCAAACATGCAGGTGCGTCAAAAAACCGATCTAAAATGAAAAGTAAAATTAGTGATCGATCAAAATTTCGAAAAATGCTAGTAAAGCGTGTTGAAAGTCTTCAAAAAAATAGAAAAAATTGTGAAGATTGTGGTACAGTTCAAAAGTTAGTGAATCAATCTTCTAGCATGAATCAGTGTTTTACTTCACAACTTGGTATGCGATCCGAGTATCGATGCAGTGTTGCTATAATGCATAAAAAATTAAAAGATGCGAAATTTCATGCTAATAAAGTGAAAATCAAGCAGTTTAGTGCGTTAAAATGCAAAAGAAAGAGCAATATTTTATGCAATGTTGTCATCTGTAGCGTTGAAAAACAAAGTGCATGTATAAATATTGTGTGTTCCAAAAGTATAGCCATGATGAGAAACCACTTAATCATTTGCGATTTTACGTATATGATGTTTTGGCAAATGAAGCCGTACAAAATTACTTCTGAGTTAGAGAAACCAAAAATAGGCGTAGGTTAAATACATTGTTACCTTCTGCCGGATCGTTTATTTGTAATATATGATATTTGCAATGATTTTGGAACTGTCGGAATTTTAAAAATTGTTTTTAATGGTCCTGTTTTGTAAAAATAAAATTTCAGACAAAGTCTTTAAACTTGTAGATCCTTTAACTGGAGAATCTTGTGGCGTACATTCTATTGATCGTATGAGAGTGTGGAGACCCACTCAAAAAACTAGGAACATCTGGTTAGAATTAGCTAAGAAACATATTCATGAAAAAGAATTTGATTCTGTAAAAGAAAATAGTGAAAATACCGATTCTTGTGAGCCAGAAACTTTAGTAAATGTAAATTTTTTGAATATAATAAAAGTTAGTTTGTCTGCTTTCAACAAGAGCGAAAGTAATAAGTTCAATGTTCAGTTGTTATTGAAAGAGCTATTGAAATGTGATACATATTTGCAATATTTAAACGATGAGCTAGATTGTCGGTATCGTACTCTTGTGTTAGCTTTAAATCATTTGCTGAATCCTAAGCTAAACCGACGTGACGTGTAAAAAAAAAAAAAAAGTCACTGATATGTTTATTTCTTAAATGCTAATATGTATGAGAATGTTGTTCATTAGTAATCATATGTAAAGGAAACATAAAAAAAAAACTCGTTTACATGAATAATTGTGTTGTCTTGTTGATGCTTTGCGATAAGTTATCAAGACTAACTGTAAGATTTTAAAACACCTAATGTACGAGGTGAATTGTATAGCATTCATGTGTTATTAAGAATGTAAACGATGATATGCTCTGATGTAGTCAGAGTGAGAGTAAGTTTTTATGTGTCAGTGGAACACTGTGACACGAATATTGAATTATGAATGGCAACCCCCCCCTCATTTATTTTTAACCTTTGGGTTCATTTTTTCTATGTTGTTTTGTATTCCTACCTTACTAGAAGGTCTTGTTGCCATTCCAAAGGGGTGGGATGATAAGATAAATGTAATGGGGAAGGGAGACTTAAAAATTTAAGTGGATAGGCGCTTATCAGCGTAAAAGTGTGGCAGACTTACTTCTATCCGGCCCCACTCTTATTGTTCCAGTACAAAAGAGTGGTAATAAACTTGTTTCATGTAGTTATAATGTTTAAATAATATGTAATCCTTGTATGTGTGAATAACAATTTTGTTTTCGTAATCTCTTTGTCAGAATAGCATGAGAAGTGCAAGTATGCTTCGTCATTTATGCAATTTAAGTATAATGTGTGTAGAATAAGTTTGTTCATTTCCTTTTGTGGAATATGAAAATATATTTTTCAAATAATATTTGTTTTATCTATGTGTCGAAAAGTTGAGTTACTCATGATAATGATTTGTTCATGTTCTATAGTTTTTCATACAATATTATAAAGTAAGTAATGTGAATATTTTACGTCTAAATAATGCCATGATTACGTATAATGTTTGAATTATTTTAACAATAAGAGCGCATATAGTAATATTGTAATTCAAATATCAAAAGTATATCATGAGAATTTTTGTATATTAATTGTGAGTCATGCACTTATAAATGTTTAACTTAGCGACAGTGCCGAATGAAAAAAAAAAAAAAAAAAAAAAAAGAACTCTAAAGACTACGTGTAAAAGCTCCATAGAACTCTTACGTAAGTGTATAAATGCCCCACGCGTTTGTCGTTTTTCTACGTTAAATGAAACTTAATTAAACTTTTTCATTTGATGAGGTGTAATTCGACGAAAGTACTTATAAGCTTCCTTGTGAACTAGTGCTCGTCTTCACTTTGGAACAGTGGTGATTGTTGAAGTGAAACTACAGTCAGGGTTCTTGAACGTTTACCATTATCCAATGGTGCACGTACATTCCTTTCGACCGCCAATGTAACTGTACCAAAATTTTGCTTAAAATATTTTCCGTATAAACGCAAATTCTGCGTTGGTGCATTATGTGACGTTCATCTGAATTCGTACACTTTGTGTTGTACATGTTTCTCACTGATTGTGCTGCCGCCTAGTGGTGCTAAAAGACAGGGTAGAAGAAGAGGAAGAGGAAAGTAATGAAAAACAACAACTAATTTTTCAGTGTGTTGGTGTGTGTGTTTTATGCATGACTCAGCTAAAATTTGAGAATAATGCTAAATCGTGGACCCAAAACATTTTGAAGAATATAAATGGTAATATTCTTTTTTAAGAAAACTTTGATATTCGTGAATTCGCGTAATCATCCATTAAAAACAGTGCTGTTGATGTGGACGTTTTGGTAGTTTTGAAATAAGACATTATTAAAGTAAATCGACCCTAAATAATATTTCATAACGACGAGGTTATGGGATAGAGATTAGGTGTGAAAACAAGAACTTAGCAGGTTGCTCTTGATGATAATGGACGTACAATGACAGACTAAACCAAAAAACGTCCAAACTACTTGCTTCATCCAACGGTAGCTGTTGTATAATGCTATTGTAAGATCGACGAGGAGTGATCGTCGCCTAAATATATAAAATCGGAAGAAAGGACAATTTCTATACGTGGATTATTTTAGATTTGGTGAGTGAGCAGCAAAATGTGATAATGATGTCTGGCGCCATGACGAATTAGACTATTATCGTGGACGATTTTAACGCGTTTTTACGAATTACTACGAAAGAGGGGCTAAATATTCTAAATAATCAGTGTATCACAGGTATGTTTATCCATTGAATAAATGGCACAGTAATGTTTAAATTTGTTTGTTTTCTCTTATTCTAGATTGCATGACGAAGTAAGACTATGGTCATTGTGTCGCTTGTAAGAAATCTATGAGAGTAGGTGATGTTATCATCTATATTTCATAATCCGCTTTAGATCTTCACCCAGGTGGTTCCGTCCGGATCTGGACCGTAACGGTAAGGTGTGTCGCGCCTTCCTTAAGCGATAATCGTGGGGACGAAGTTTCTGAACCCTCAAATAAAATAGTGTAGAACTATATTATTTGAGGGCGAAGAGTAGAGAGAGTTCTCTGCGGAGGCCGGTTAAGGATGGTGTGCACCGCGCAGCCCTATGCTGCACCGTAATAATCTGCTGCACTTTTAAAAATGTAAATTTGAGTATAAGTTATGATTTCTAAATACCATGAGCTACATTTACCACATGCTTTAGTTGTGGAGTTATCTTTCAGATGATATTTACTTACATGTCCCAGTATAAATTGCTGGTGGTGAGAAGGTACTCTAAAATCTAGTCATCTATCGGTCACATAATGATCAAAGGGATAGATGAAATCAAGCTAAACATAACTGATATTCAGTCATGTTTCACTATGTTTTCTGTAATCGGTCACAATAATATTGTTATAAAACTGTGAATCATCTGACAATAGTTACACAGATAGCTGTGTTTCATCTGTTTTATCTGTTATTCTTGTGTCTTAGCATATATGAATATAAGATGGCAGAACTGTTGCCTATGTAACTGTTGTCAGACGATTCACAGGTTTACAACAATATTACTGTGACCGATTACAGAAAACATAGAACATTATTCGTTACTTGCAATAAGTGCCAAAGATATTTCTCAAAGCTTTGCTCATATTAAACGATAAATACGAATGCAAATTCTCTCAGGTAGTAACTAGTTATTTCCGATATGTTCGGAAGGAGATGTCCTGGTGCTGAATTAACACACAAGTAACACGCTAAAGTGGTAGTCATTTTGTCTTGTTTCAACATCTCATTTTTTATAATACAGAAACAGCTATTTGCCTTGAAACCAATACCGTACCAGCATTTATTACTGTGAAAGGTACAGTTATTTTTAAAGTTAATAAGGTAAACGCGCCTGAATTCGACAGGCACCCGAATTCGACATACCTGTGCTTAAATGTTGTGAAATAAGCGTAAGATGTCATCCCTGCGATCGTGAATAGAAGTGGCAACATTATGGGAGTGTCTTTTCTCGTGTCAAAAGTGCGGTTACAGTAGATGAGTCATACATATGGAGAAAAGAAGTACATTGTTGTGTGTGTGATACACTCTTCGAGAATCTTAAGGAAATCATAAGACGGCAAGTTATTTTCGTAAGACTTTTATTAAAGTTAGGTTTGCTTCAAGCAAATAGTGGTACTTTAATGTTGTAAAGGGGTTTCAATCAGTGCGTTTTGTTTTCTTCTGTGAGGACAAAGGTTGGGATGTAACATGAACGGAGGGTTGTCGAAAACACGAGCCTTTATTTGTAACGTGAACCGGATTTCGACAAGGTTGTCGAATTCATGCTCAGTAGTGCAAATATAATTTTAACTGAATATCTAAACGTACAAGTATGTTCAAAGTCTTTCATAAAGCTATTTCTTGCATAATTCTCCAATAGTTATAACCTCAGTTCGATACGGAATGTCGAAATCAGGTTCCTGCATGTCGAATTGAGGATCATCGAAGTAACTACTCAGTTCAGAAAATTTAAGTTGTGTTCTTTTGCCCGTCTGATAATTTCTGCTAAATAATAAACAATATTTGAAGCTGAGAAGAGATTACTACTACTAATAATGCCGACTTAATGTTTTAAATGGTTATAATTGAAGGTGTCGAATTCAGGTACCGCAACTGTCGAAACCAGGTGAAGTGTGTCGAATTCGGGTTCCATTGGCGAGTTCCACTTTCATAAAAAATTTTAACATTAGCATTTGAGCCTTGGAGTGACTTTTAGTATTATTAGAGACTGTACATTTCAAGGAAAAAAATGGGCCAACACCGACGAATATTATGGCCACAATAGGCAATTGATTTTGAAAAAGGTCCTTAACCTGTCGAAATCCGGCTCGTTTACTTAGTTAACCTTTCGCCAGTAAGCTTTAATATTCTTCTCATTTCAGTTCATTAAAACTAATAATTATGTCATGATATTTGATAGTACTTTAACTGTGCCAACAATAGTTAAGTATCTATCCAGATATCTATCTAATTTGTATAAAACTGTTGCGTTAAAGTGAACTTCATAAATTGTCTGAGTGAGTAATTGGCAGTCTATAATAATTTATTGGACTTAGGAAGAAGTTAGTCAAGTGCTATATCTGAAGCATTGGATTCATTCTGGTTTAATCTGGAGCATTGGATTAATTCTGATAAATCATTTTGATTTAATCACGATTTAAATCACTTGATTTTATTAACAATCAAGTGGTTATTTAAATCAAATTCCGAAATAAATTAATTTGAAGTGAAAATAAGTAAAATCCCGTTTCTGTTTTGTTATTTCGATTATGGAAGATAATAATCATAATACAATGAGACTCAAATGTATGTACAGCACAGTATGAAAACGAGTGTTATGCGGAGCATGCTTAGGGAAAATCCCATTTTGAACGGGTAACAGGGCAATCCTGCTTTCCTCTCTTCGTAGCAAAGTGCTTGTAAATCGTAAACTATTCCAATGGGAAAATCACCATTCGAATTTAAGACAAGAATTCCTTTATGTGCATGTTTGTTCCCAGATTTTTTTTTTTTTTTTTGTTTGTTTGTTTTTAGATTTTATAATTATAGGCGAAATTTATGGATTTTATATGTACCGGTATTTCGTGCCGCAAGGTAGTTCTGATCTTTTCTAAATACGCCCTACCAAGTATCAGTAGCTTTTGTGAAAAAAATGCAATGTTGATAAACGTTGCTGTACATTTTCCGTAATGCTTAAGAAACTTTGTTTCGGATTGAAATAGGTTAACGATTGGAGACTAATTTAAAATTGAACTCCGATACTTTCACTTAAATGGCATAATTAACATTTAATATTAATTCCTAATGTTTTTTTTTTCAGTTCGCGACTTGTAGTATAGGAGGAGAAATATTTGGTTTAAATAAAAAATATCGATTAAACCCGCGATCGGTCCGGCCGTTAGAAAAAGATCTAACAAAAATACATTTTTAGCTACAACTTTTTCTTTTTTTTTTACTTCAGTTATTTTTAAAATACCTCTCCTACTCCTACATTGTTGTATCAGTGCAATCGGTAGGGTGGGGTAGCTATACGTGAATGGATTTCTTGTTTGCATTAAAGATAAAATGGTGTGTTAGAAAAATCTATACACGCGACCGGTGACGTTATTCCATAAGGCGCGACTGACCGCGGGTTAAATAAAAAAATCAACAAAAATGATTTTTTCTATCCTGCAAAATTCACACGCATTTAGCATCTTGCATCTTGACTTTAGCATCTAGTCCAGATCTAGCATAATTTCATTCTCCCCTCTGGAAACGAAAAAGAACGAAAAATTAGATAGTTCAACAACCGGCGGGAATTATTCCTTTTCAGTATTTCCGTTCATGTATTGTTGAATTCACAGAAATGTTAAAAAATAAAAAAAACGTGATTCTACAAAAGACTGTTTACTACTTACCCATAGTTTCATTACTGTCAGCTGAAACCTGAGTGTGTGGTTATCTGGAATTTTCTGTCCCTTTTCAATTTACAACTTGAGAGGGGAAGGGTAAGAGCGTATGGGGAAAGCAAGTAATACACCGCTAAAAGAAATGCTTCAGGGCTATGTCGGAAGCGGCATGTTTTGTATATATTTCTTAAAATGTTATCCATTCATAAAATATAAATTCGCCCCTTCCTCTTTCCAATACATGGAACCGACTCTTTTGCTGAAGAAAGATGTTCGGAGAAAAATGAAACGCTTGTTTCGAGCAAAAAGTTTTTAATCGGACGCAATGAACGTAATTCTTTTAGTTCCTGAATGTATTCAGCTTACAGGTTGTGACAAGTTTGAACCCTCCATGAAAATGCTAAAACAAATGGCAAGTGCAAATATATATGACAAATCTATGGGTGAATCAAATAATGCAGACGAATGGGAAAATGATTGAGCTCATTCGCGGCTATGCGGTTAGCGTACCCACCTTTGGTGTAGGAGACCCGGGTTCGATTCCCTGCGGGAGCTCATGTGGTTCGGATTTCAGGTTAATCAGTAGGTCCATGCCTCATATATCCTCGCTGCTGAACGGGGTGTTGAACTCAAAATCAGCTCAGCTCAGCAAATCGGAAAATAAGGTCCCGTTCAACAGCGATGTTATAAGAAACGTTATTGGGAAAATGAAGAAGTTTTGTTTGAAGATAACACTGCTTAATGTAGCGCTGTCTCCCACTTGTAAGATAGTCTTGAAGTATTGATATTTGGTATGCGTGTATGTGTGTGAATACACTTGTTTCTGAGTATTTGTATACACTCGTGTCTTACAATTGTTATATTAATATTCACTGGATTAAGTGAAATATAAAACGGATTTGATGCCAGTCAAATTTACGTTATTTTGGTAAGCCATTAAAAAATTGGTAATATTAAATTATATTATAGTTTAGTGTCCCGTTCAGGAGCAAACCTGTATAAGACATCAGCCTACAGCTTAACGTGTGATTTGAACCACATGAGCTCCTACCGTGAATCAAACCGCGGATTCCCGGGCCGAAGAAGCGTACGCTAACCACATAGCCACGTGGAGGCTCAATATTTAGTAATATCTATTAAATTGTAAAATTGCATTTGCATAATTTTCATTAAAATAATCTTCACAATCTAAAGTCTCAGCTAGCACATTATCTTGTTTAAAATTAGAAAGCACATCTTTTGTGGTTCAGTCTTGGGTTGGACTGTAGGATTATAGAAATCCGAATGAGATACTTCTATTCTATTTTGTACAATACGTCCGTTCCTTGATAATCTCCGTGTTTGATAAGAATAGGTACGAATTGAAATTTAAGTCACATTCAAATGTATCAAACTATTCGATTAATCTGGGAATGTTAAGAAATTAAGTGCGTCTGCAGGTAGACTATTTCGCAATTCAGTGGATACAATGTGAATGTATTAAAAGTTTACTGATTCACCCATCAAATTTAAATCTTGAAAAAATATTCTCTGTGAATACTAAACAGGATATTTTTAAATCGATTTTTATGTCTTTATATACTGCTCACTAGGTCTCTATAAACTTTCTGTATGAAAACTTTGAAGTTCGCACCCAGGCTCTTATAAGGCAGGTTTTTTGAGAAAGGAATTCTAAAGGGGATAATTCCTGAGCGTTATTTAGGGGTAATTCCTGAGTTTGATATGTATAGATATATATATATAGTGCTATTTATCAATTTATTTTATTATCTTCGTGACAGCGTCATATTACCTTTGTACATGAATACAGTTAAAACACTTCATTAAAGTAATGAAGATAAGTAGGAGAGGTCTTTAAAATTAGTTTAGGAATATAATTTGAAAATCTGGCATAATTCAGGCCCATGTTTGGCATATTCGCAAGTGTCAAGTGTGGCAACCCTGATCTTTCCTTTTCGCTTTTCATTTGAAGTGCTGATATACCGGATGCCCATTTACGTCTCTTGTAAAAAACCAGCATACTATACTGGCAAGATTTCTCCTTCCGAAACGCCACAAAGCTAACTCGAAAAGCATCCTGACCAAAGCTACCCCCCCCCCCCCAAAAAAATGACAGAATGACTCTCTTTGTGTGTGTATGTTTGAAGAAAGAACAGCCAATGTTGTTTTCCTGAGCCTAATTGTTCAATTTGTCGCTGTGGTAAAACTCTCATTTCGCTAAACTTGACAAATAATGTAATAATATATAATGCTTTTCCAACAATGAGCACGGATTGCAGAGAAAAGCAGTAAACTCTAAAGTACCCCTATAGGCTCTCCCCAAAATTAAATGCATAGATCTATTATTTCCAATTAGAAGTCATTTTCGCTTCTAGGTTACTAGTGACGGAATTCTGCTTCTTTGTATCTTTGTAGTCAAGAAAATAATGATAATAATAAATTCATAGAAGGAATCCAATAAATACGAAATCACAACTTCCGTCATAATGAATGGAATTGTCAAATACTTTCGTATTTATTGGACTTCCTTTATGAATATATAATTACTCATTATAACGCATAAAATGCCCTACAAAATTTACAAATTGCGATAAAAATTGAAATTTGTATCTGCAATTTGCTACGTAATATGTAACTTATTTAAAAAGACGCTTATAGGGTCTATATATGGTATGTAAAGTTTATATATATATAACCTCGATCAGCGTCTTCTCGAGACGAGTCGAAACAGTCTTAAATCTCGCCTCGCCTCGTGTGCACCCCTACCGAGAAATGAGCCGAGACAACAGTTCAGCCCAACCAAGCCGGCTCGAGCCAATGGCTCATCCCAATCAAGACGGCTTGAGTCGGTGGCTCACCTGAGCGGAACCGAACTGAGTTGATGGCTTACCCCAACCGAGCCCACTGGAGCCATCGGCTCAGTTGAGCCGAGTCAAGCCGAACCGATGGACTCGTTTCAATGGAGCCCCCTCGAGCCGAAGGCTCACGTGAGCAGAGTCAAACTGAGTCGGTGGATCATCCAAACCTAACCGGCTCGAGCTATCGGCTTACTTGAGTCAAGTCGATGGCTCATCCCAACCGTACCATCTGAAGCCGTCGTCTAAATTGATCCGAGTCGATGGCTTATCCCAACCGTGCCGGCTCGAGCTGTTCGCTCAGTTGAACCGAGTCGAGACGGTTGACATCACTACCCGGGTTGGGCTTCTGCTTGGACTCAAAATTTCGACCGTGCAGGTCAGACTTGATGGTAAGAACTATAGTATATAGGCCCTACTTGTATTGATGCTCAAGATTTTTGAGGCTGTCTCGTTATAAAAATCTATTCGTCTCGTTATCGAGACGTGACGAGATTTGAACAATGTCCCCTCTCGTGAGCAACACTAAAAGTATTCCACATGAGTGCTTACATTTCTTATAGCTTTGGCTCTCCAGTCTAATAACTCAATCAGGCCATGATTTCAAAACGAGCTGAACGAGCGAGCCATTTATCAAAATCGACTCGACTCGTAACTCGAACTCAAAACAGCGACTCGGCTCGGAACTAGACTCGAGAAAATTACCATTGGCTCGAATCGTGCCCATCCCTATGTAAAAGTTTTAACCTGACCGAGATTAGAACCCGTGTCCGCCGAATAGAAGTTCAATACGCTAACCACTTACCTACAGTTTTTATTGTTCATGTGCTTGTCTTTATACAAAAAGTGTACAAGAACCGGACTGACTCCTAGTGTAATACAATACAATAGTTCATACATACAAGAAAAGGAAAAATGTAATGTACAATAATAATCCCTAAAAATAAAAGTAAAAACGAAACGATAAAACTACATCACGAGTTGTGAACAGGTCTTCTCGGGCTAGCAGCCAGGTAAATACTATTATATCTTGCGACGTTTTGAGGGCTGACATCGTCCTCATCTTCAGGCGAATATGAAGGTACATAAGAGTGTATGGAATATCTATACTCATGTATGTATGATTGGACTCTTCTGATTGGGGGTTGAAATGGCGGCTTCTAATTGATGCTTGAAATGGCGGAATATGTTTGGTGTTCATGTTTTACTCAGTTGGAATCCTGTGTCTCCGTTAAGGTTCATTTTTTCCTGTGTGATTGCAACGGCTTCTTTTGTCCTCCTGTCCCAAACTCTTGAGCATTTTGCTATTATTTCGGCATCTGTGAATAAAATCTTATGTTACTGTTTGATGCTATGTTCAGCCAGTCCGGATTTTTGTGGTTGGTTTAGTCTGATGTAACTGTTGTGTTCTTTGCATCTGGCTTCAATGGTTCGTCCTGTTTTTCCAATATATGACTTACCACATTCACATGGAATGCGGTAAACTCCAGGAGTTCGGAGGCCCAGGTTGTCTCTAGTTGGTCGTATTAAGTTCTTTTTATTTTTGCTGGAGGTTTGTGTATTGTCCTGATGTTGTACCTTTCAAATAGTCTGCTCAGCTTTCCTGAAGTGTTCCCGGTGTATGGGAGGCAGATTGTGTTTTTCCATTCTCCATTGACAGTTTCTCCTGCACTTTTGTCCTTGTTGTCAGTGTCCTTAGTTCTGGTCCTTTTCAGGGTCACATTTATTTCTCGCATTGAGTATTCATTCTGTGGTATGGCGCTGCGAAGGTGATTAGGTTCCTCTATTAAACAATCCTTGTCGGAGATGGAGAATACTCTATGTGCTAAAGTGTTGAGAACTCCAAGCCGTTGAGCTTTGTGATGGAAACTGTTTGCGTTCAGATATAAATCTGTACGTGTTGGTTTTCTGTATACCCTATGGCCTAGGCTGCCATCCGGTCTTCTGTATATCATGATGTCAAGAAATGGTAGACGTCCTTCTTGTTCAACTTCCATCGTGAATTTAATATTCGGATGCTAGTTATTGAGATGCTGCAGGAATTCCTGTAAGGAGTTGCGTCCATGTGGCGAGACGATGAACGTGTCATCAACATATCTATAGAAATGTGTGGGTGTAAGTGGTGCTTTCTTCAGTGCTTCATGTTCAAAGTGCTCCTTATAAAAATTGGCTACTGCAGGTGAGAGTGGAGAACCCATGGCGACGTCGTCTGATTGTTCATAGTACTGACCACGGTATAGGAAGAAGGTTGAAGGGAGAACATGTTGAAAGAGATCCACTATCATGAGTTGTTACTCTTTTCTTTTACGAGAAGGAAGGAGAATACTGCAACACAACTTCTAAAAACCTACTAAAATACTGCCTGTCCAACTCAGGGGAAAGAGCTTTCGGCGAGTGCGTTTTAAAAAATCCAAGTAGGTGCGAGCATCCAGCAAAAGGCACATGGCGATGGATATAAACAAGTGTACACGTCACTAGAAAAAGCGCAGCTTTGTGTTTGGTCTGTGGAAAATAACGAAAATCCGGAAACAAAATGTAGGATACTGTGAAGTGATGTGGAGGTCGTCGACAAATTCGTCCTAAGTGCGTTTGCACACGCCAACAATATCGGTGGAAGCGCCGATAATGTCGGCGGTGAAATCGACTTCAATGTACTCAAATCGTAGCTTGCACACGCCACCGATATTATCGGCCGATCCTCCGACACTCAGATGCTGTCGGCCAAGCTCCAGATACTGTCAGCGATATCGCCGACGCCGATTTTGTCGGGGGCAATATTTTCTTATGATTGGATGCAAACACGACCGATAATGTCGGCCGGCCAGTGGGTTAAATGAAGAGAGTGAGTGGCAAGGCGCTGTGTATTCTTGTTTCGTTTCTTGTCTTTGGAATTTTGTTGTTTTCATATTTTCAATTACAATTTTATATTATTATTATTATCTTGTCCTATAAACAAACTTCGGAACAGCTTATTATTTTTTTACAGTCTCTGTTTTGGAGTAGCTAATTCCCTTTATTAAATAGGTATAAAATGTGGGAAGTCGGAAGAGTACTGGTTTCCCTCTAAATAGCTATTACCAAATAGAATATAAGAAATTTAGATAATCAATTTCTTGATTATTTTCTACTCCTTTTTTATTTTTGTTCCTTCTCTCTCTCACATACACACTCTTTGATGGTATATATGTTAATCTATTAATGCATTTAAATTTTAGTACATTCTGGAAATTCATTTAAGCGTAATTTTCAAAGTTTGATAAACTGTGAACATAAGCATATGGAAAAAAACTGATTATTATTATTTCCTTTTATTTTCATCAGATTTGTGTGCAGATCGCTTTTCCTGGTCCCACTCAATAAGCAATGATTGAATAGAATATTTGTTGACAAGTCAAAGTAGAATTATTATTATTTTGAAACGAAACCAGCAAAATCATACACTCTTTGCAAAGCTCCAAGGACAAGTGACCCATTTGGCAGCTTCTTGATTGTGATCTCAACAACAGGGATGTGACTTCATGCAGATTTTTTTCTCTCATTTCCAAAACCATCCCAAATCCTCCATTTTTTAAAAGAATTTGTGGAATGGCAATTGAAAACAAAGACCAAAGCTATGTATCCAAGTTTCCCCTCTCATCTTTGCACCGGGATCGACCCCCTGATAGAGACTTGATGAAAAGGTTGTGTATTATTTCATTCTTACCTTTCTAGTTTTGCTTAGATTTTTAGAGATGGCAAGAATTTTTCCATTCGATATTTTAACCCTTATTAAACTTGTGGAATGTAGACCTTGCATATGGGATAAGATAACAGACTCTTTCAAAGACAGAAATGAAAAGCCAAAAGCATGGCGAGAAGTTTATGCAAGCCTTGCATAGGATTTTGAGTTCATTGACAAAAATAAACGAGAAACGACAGATATGTATGCAACAGCGCAAATCTGTCTTCAACATTGAGGAGACAGGTAAGATCGTTCCCATATTATATATAGCGATATTCAATATTTTTCTGTAGTCGAGAAACAATGCTGTGGAGAATCAGGGGAGCAGAGTTGTCTTCAACATTGGGAGGCGGGCAGATTTGAGGATTATTCTGAGTGGACATTAATTTCATCTCACTTTCCTTTCTGGCGACCGGACACAAATAATCAAATTTCTCCCCCAAAAAACACATTTCAAATCGGATTATTGGGGAGAAAGTAGTAATGGCCTGACCTAAGGATAACTTTTGGCCCCTGGGTCCCTGCCTCAGGACCCATGGTTCCTGGCCCGGGATCAATAACCTAGAGGTACCTAGTACCACCCCCTCTAGATTTTGGCAGGGGTACCATAGCCCACCCCCTAAATTTTGGCAGGGGTACATAGGACCACCCCCCTTAAATTTTGGAAATTGCCAAATCTAAAATATTGGTGTGGTAGCCTTGGACCATAGTATGTACCTCTATCAGTATTGGGGGTCTATGTCGTTCCCTTTCATGGGTAAAAATTGCCAAAAATTCAAATTTCGGAGGTTTTTGACCTAATTTATCCCCTTTGATGAGAAGTTATTACCTTATATGGTTATATGGGTGTATACAGGGGTCCATTACCTTTTATAAGACATATTAATGCACCCTTGAAAATTTTGGGAGGGGTACCTTGGCCCACCCCTTAAATTTTGGAAATTGCCCAATTCAAACATTTGGTATTATAGTACGGGACCCTAACATCTATTATGATAAATTTGGGTGGTCCACCTCGTTCCCTTCTAAGGGTACAAAATTGCCAAAATATAAACGTAAGCAATACGTTGTACCACGTGTTTGGTCTTTTGGCCCAATTTATCCTCTTGGATGAGGTCCTATTACCTTTTATGGTTATATGGTTATGTATAGGGGTCTATTCCCTATCATAAGACATAGGTACATTTGTGCACTTTAAAAATTTGGGAGGGGTACCTTCGCCCACCCCTTAAATTTTAGAAATTGTCCAATTTAAACATTTGGTATAATAGTATAGGACCCTAATGTATATTATTATAAATTTGGGTGTTCCACCTCGTTCCCTTTTAGGGGCACAAAATTACCAAATTTTACTACAACTACGTGTTTGGTATTTTGGCTCATTTTATCACCTTGGATGTGGTCCTATTACCTTATATAGTTATATGGGCGTATATGGGTGTCCATTTCCTATCATAAGACATACGTACATTTGTGCATCCTTTAAAAATTTGGGAGGGGTACTTTGGCCCACCCCTTAACACTACACTGCTCGCGCGGATTACTATTGTAGTCCAGTGGGTTTCAGTTTTCTGGTATCTGAGGGTTGGCAACACTTGTGACCTGTAGCGGTCGTCTACCTTCCTCCCCCATTTCTAGAACACCATTAGTCGAGTGATAGCACCCAAAGTCAACGCATTGATGTTATACAGATTGTTATTTTCTCATGGACTACTATTGTAATCCGTGCGAGTACTGACGTGATAGTTTGTTTCCTGTCTAACGTTTTAACTGTTCTTGTTTTGAATGTATTATTTCACATTATTCGCTCAAATATATGTGATATATGTTAGTTCAAAATGTCAGAGCAAGAACAGATACGACAGTGGCTAACAGAAACTGAAAGTGACGACGAAAGTGTTTTGAGCATAGAAGACTAAGATGAAATAGAGGAAGATGTTGTCGAGTAGTGGCTCTGAAGAAAGTGGTAGTGACGATTTGGAAGAAATAGAAGATGACGAAAGGAACGGTGTTATCCAGGAAGACAGGTTTCAGGGAGAATTTTGCATTGGAAGGGACAGAAATACCAAATGGTATATTGATCTAGTGCATCCAAGAAATACGCGAACACAGTGTCATAACATCATACCTATACTCCATAGTTATTAAGATAGAACAACACTAAATTTGGAGTTGACATATTGGACAAATTGTGTCGCCAGTGTGATACAGCCAGGAATTCGCAAAGATGGCTAATCACTCTCTTCTTGCACGTGTTAAACGTTGGTGGAGTAAACGCTCTCATTGTTTTCAAAGCAAATAACAATGATGCTTTGATCAACCGTAGAGCTTCCTGCAATCTGTGGCTATAGAACTTATCAAACCTTTTTGTGGAATATGAAGAAACAAGGGTACCCAAAAAAGATGTTTCAGGTGCAGTAAGTGGATCTGCTCTGACCACAAGCACACTCTTTGCACTGACTCTTATGACTAACACACCCAAAATTTTGCCTACTTTTGACCTTGTTTTCAAGTGTAAAAGTTAAACTTTCAAACAATTTAACAATTTCTTCTTACTTTTATAACAGTTTTTAACACTTTAAATGCAAATTTTCTCTTTTTATTTCAATTTTTAATCAAATACTAAGAAAATAAACGAACATTTACAAAATATAGTAAATTGCATACGCATTCTAAAGTTTTGTCTTCTAATTCTTTTTGTGCATTAAAAAACAAAATGTTTGCACTGAAATGTGTTCTTCATTGCTTGTGAAAACCCACAAAAATAATGTAAAAAATACCGATTGGATAACCACTAAGATATATGTATTTATCAAATGGACTACAATCGTAATCCGCGCGACCACTCATGTTTCAACAATTTCATGCGAGTACTGTAGTGTTAAATTTTGGAAATCGCCCATTTTATATATTTGGTATTATAGTTTAGGACCCTAATATAGATTACTATAAATTTGAGTGGTTCACCTCGTTCCCTTTCATGGGTACGAAATTGCCAAATTTTAGTACAACCACGTGTTTGGTTTTGGCTCAATTTATCCCCTTGGATGAGGTCCCATATAACGTGTTAAATCCTTATCAAACGGGGTCAATAACCTCCGAAATTTGATTCTTGGTAGTTCTTTACCCATGAAAGGGAACGAGGTGGACCATCCAAATTTATAGTGATACGTATTGAAGTCCTGTACTATGATACCAAATGCTTATATTAAACAATTTCTAAAACCGAGTGGTAGAGCCAAGATACCCCTCCCAAATTTTTAAAGGGTGCATCAATGTACCCATGTCTTATGATAGGAAATGAACCCATATACATGACCATATAACCATTTAAGGTAATAGAACCACATCAAAGGGTAGAAATTGGGCCAAAAACCAAACACGTGGTACAACATATTGCTTATGTTTATATTTTGGCAATTTTTTTACCCATGAAAAGGAACAAGGTGGACCACCCAAATATATCATGATACATGTTGAGGTCCTGTACTATAATACCAAATGCTTAAACTGGAAAATTTCCGAAATTTAAAAGATTGGCCATGGTGCGCCTCCCAAAAATTTAAAGGGGTGCATCAATGTAGCTATGTCTTATGATAGAGAATGGACACCTATACATAATCATATAACCATATAAGGTAATAGGACCTCATCCAAGGGAATAAATTGGGCCAAAAACCAAACACGTGGTTGTACTAAAATTTGACAATTTTGTACCCCTAAAATGGAACGAGGTGGACCACCCGTCTCTCGCAACATCGTGTATCTAACGCAAACTTAATGGAACAAATTCATCAATGTATTCCAGTGTGTAAAGCATGCAGTGGAAGTGTGCAACAAAACAAGTATATTCCTGAAAAAGTACTATTTTGAAAAATGTCATGCATATTGTAAAACATGTATCTAGATGTAAGATTTGAAGCTTTCCTGGCGGCGTATATGATAAAGTTCTTCTCGGGCGATCAGCCAGGTGAAAACTGGTGGATAGGCCAACGTTTCGAGAGCTGTCATCGTTCTCATCATCAGGGCATCATAACTGCCCTGATAATGAGAACGATGACAGCTCTCGAAACGTTGGCCTATCCACCAGTTTTCACCTGGCTGATCGCCCGAGAAGAACTTTATCATGTATCTAGATATTGTGATGGTTGTCAACATCGTTCGTGGGTGCATACCTGTATTGATAAACAGTTTATTTGTTATCAAATGGACATTGAGTTTCCGCCTATTGACATTGCAATAGACCTTAAAAGACCAGCTGGAATTAAAATTATATGCTAAAGACAAACTAGTGCAAGAAGTTCAAAATACATTGTATCGACAATATCCAGATACTATATCTGGTATGGATGTATGTGGAGTGTAATAAAATGATCCATTTCAATGAGTTGTGTTTTTTTTCATTTCAAGTACAACCCCATGATCTGACGTGTACTATTGCATCATGATAAACAATGATGCCAGATGTTTTTCTTCTAAACAGTTCCGGTTCTTTCTAATGAGTGCACAAACTTAAAAAAATGTCAAACCAAAAATTTGAAACAAAAATTTCAAACAAAAATGTTCAAACAAAAATTCTTAAACAAAAAATTCGAACATTTTTAAACTAAAATTTCAAACAAAAAATTTTTCAGTTTTGAAACGGAAAAAATTTTAAACAAAACATTTCAAACGAAAAAATTTCAAAATTTTGAAACAAAAAAATTACAAACAAAAAATTTTCAAACAAAAAATTTTGAAAAAATTTCAAACCAAATTTTCTTCTAAACAGTTCCGGTTCTTTACTAATGAGTGCACAAACTTAAAAATTTGAAACCAAAATTTTCCAAACAAAAACTTCGAAACAAAAATGTTCAAAAACATTTTTAAACAGAAAAAATTCGAACATTTTTTTAAACTAAAATGTCAAACAAAAAATTTTTTTGAAACGAAAAAAATTTAAAAATTTTCAAACTAAAAAATTTCAAAATTTTGAAACAAAATTTACAAACAAAATATTTCAAACAAAAGTTTTTCAAACAAAAAATTTTCAAACAAAAAATTTTGAAACAATTTTTTTTTCAAACAAAAATTTCGAAACAAAAGTTTTCTAACTAAAAATTTCAAACGAAAGAATTTCAAACCAAAGTTTAAAACAAAAACTAAAAAAAAATTTCAAACGAAAAATTTCAACAAATAATTTCACGTTTCACGGTTAACCGTCAAACTTTATCCGGTTTTTTACTATTCGATTAACAAATAAACGGTTTTGATCATATTTATCAATGAGTGCACATTGTTGAACGAAACCAAGATTTTTAATTGTTAAACAAAACAAAACTGAATGCAGCAAAGATTTGAAAATCATCAACGAATCAGATTGCACGAAAGATAGTGATCAACCAATCAAATTGCATCAACAATAACTTTGCCAGTGTTGTAGCATGTATTACCTTCCGTCTATAAGTCGTAAGATTCAATAAGGTAGCTACCAGATTTCTAAAACTCAAGGTCAAATCAACAACCACTAATGATATTAGACTATGAGCTTAACTAAAGTTCAATGTATTGTTCCAAATTTCGCGCCTTATGTTAAAATTCTGTTTATCACAATTCCCAAATTTAAAGAATACTTCTCTCGATATACCAAAGTCTTAGAATTAATCATATAATTACATGTTGTAGTTAGGTCTCAATTCGGTCAATTGTTTATCTTAGCAGAACCATCTGTTGTCTAGCAACGTGTTGTTTGATAATTTCCACGAATTTTGAAAAGGAAATTAATCCCTGTACACTACCTCATCAAGGTCACTCACATGGTACATCATGTTGCTTACGTTTATATTTGGTCCATAGGCTGAAATAATCAAAACCAATGACGTAATTTCATTTGTCAATTCTCAAATTATCCTACAAAGTTTAAATGTACCAATGTCCTGAACACCTAATCCCATCATAGGTCAATAACAGATCACCTGATCATACTAACATTGACAATGATTTACCCAAAGAAACAGGTACCACCCAATTCTAAGAACAATTACCAATTATTGATATGATAATAAGAAATGTAGCCTTCCCAAAATTTGATTGGTACACAAATACACCTGTGTCTTACGAAAAAGTAATAAATCCTGTACTCATTCAATTATATAGCCGTATCAAAAAATATAGGTCAATAAACTTCAAAATTTGAGTATTTGGCTATAAGAGGAACACCAACATTTACAATGGGTCCTAGAAAAACGTTTACCGAATTTTGTTATTTGATAATTCCCAAATTTAAAAGGGAACATAAAGATATAAAGGCAATAAACCTCTGTACATATCCATATAACGTGCTAAATCCTTATCAAAGGGGGTCAATAACCTCCGAAATTTGATTTTTTGGTAGTTCTTTACCCATGAAAGGGAATGATGTGGACCATCCAAATTTATAGTGGTACATATTGAAGACCTGTACGAAGATACTAAATGCTTGTATTAAACAATTTCTAAAACTGAGTGGATAAGCCAAGATACCCCTCCCAAATTTTAAAGTGTGCATCAATATACCCATATCTTATGATAGGAAATGAACCTATATGACCGTATAATCATATAAGATAATAGGATCTCATCAAAGGGGATAACTTAGGTCAAAACCAAACACGTGGTACAACATATAGCTTTATTTATATTTTGGCAATTCTGTCGAGGAATTTGAACCTTAAAATATATAAAAACGATAATCATGCCTGTTGTTCTGTATGTTTGCGAAATATGGTCGCTTACTCTGAGGGAAGAACATAGACTGAAAGTATTTAAGAACAAGATCCTCAGACGAATATTCGGACCCAAGAGGAACGGGAATGGGGAATGGCGGAAACTTCACAACAAGGAACTACGTAATTTATACGGATCAACAAATATTGTTAGGGTTATCAAGTCTAGGAGGCTTAGGTGGGCAGGTCACGTAGCTAGGATGGAAGAAAGTAGAAACTTTTTCAACGTCTTGACTGGAAGACCAATCGGAAAACGACCATTAGGTAGACCAAGGCGCAGATGGAAGGACAATATTAAGATGGATCTCTCAGAAATAGGAATACAAAGTAGAAACTGGATGCAGTTGACTAGAGATAGAAGTCAATGGAGAGCTTTTGTGAACGCGGCATTGATCCTCCGGGCTCCATAGGCCATAGAGGTAGTTAGCTTACGAAACATGAGCAGATACCTAGGCTGATACTACAAATAGATGAAATGCGCATTTACTGAAAGCATGGGTTCTACTGACATTGGGTATGCTAGGGCCTAGGGGAGAGGAGGAGATAAGATTTTACATGAGGTTACGTCATGCACAATCGCACGCCATCATTTTCATTAAAAAATGAAAAGCCAAGAGAAACTTATTTCATCTACTTTCCTTTGTGGCAGTCGGACTCAAATCATTGCACTGATCTGCAAAAAGCACTTTTCAAATCGGATTATTGGGAGAGCCTCCAGTTCCAATGTTGAGGACACATGTCCCCCCATTTCCCCGGAATTTGTGCCAGTACCTACAGCTGAGACAACTTTCCAGCATGAGGAGAGGGGCTTATCCTTCTCTGGTATTTATTTCAATTAGTGCCCAAGTATCGGAAGTGGAATTGATACATATTGATGAGAGTACTAAACGCACTACAACACGAAGTTCAGTTTGAAAGATGGAAAAGCCAAGATAAATAAATTTCATCTTATATTCCTTTGTGGCAGTAGAACACAAATAATCACACTTATCCCCCCCCCATAAAAAGCACTTTTCACGTCAGATTATTGGCGGCACAGTCGCCCCCAGGTCCAAGATTGGGGGATATGTCTCCATCGTCCCCACGGGATTTGCGCCAGTGGTTGGTAGCAGTGAGTCAGGTCTTTATGCAAGTTAAATTGTAAGTAGATGATGCACGAAACATTTCTCCATTCTGAGATGAATCTCTATGGAAGTGAAATCTTTGAGTTTTACGTCCCACGATTATGCCGGTTAGGCTAAAGGAGACGGTGATGATGAGAAATGAATGAAATGGTAGAATGAAGAAAGTGGGAAGAAACGGGAGAACCCCAAGAAAACCCACAAGCACGGTGTTTATTCACCACAATGTCCACACTGCGCGAACTGGGATCGAACCAGGGACCCCAAGCACCGAAGGTGAACATGAATCTCTATGATTCAGACCGTGTTTTCGAATGAACACCATATATTGATCTCAATATTGCTGTGTAAGTAATGTATTATTTCATTATATACTGTACGTTCAAGAAATAAAAACACTGACCACGCATGAATCAGAAAGTGCTTGAAAGTACAGTAGGTGAAAATATCAACTCTAGAAGAATTGCTGGAAATAAGCTTGTTTATCATTGTTTCCATTGACAGAACATCTCCAATTCTTCTCAATCCAACATATTTTTCTTTCTGGAGAGGAGGTCTTGCTTGTCATGCAGAGTGTGTATTGAAATTGAGATTGAAACTTTTGAAAAAGTTTAAACCTGGCCGCTATTTGAATCCACGTCCGCCAAATTTAATTTCAATGCGCTAAACACTTAACTACCGCGTCACTTTAGCTCCCGCTTAAATTTTAGCGCGTTAAATCGTTGCATGTAGGACTAAAGTCTTTCCAGGCTCAGAACAAAGTAGATGTAAATAAAGCGAAATGTATTACTCAGCGACTCACACGTGTTTCGGCAGCGAGAGACATAAACAGCAAGATCTTCTGTTGGCTCATTGTCGTCGCATAATTTTCAAAGTGTAACGCTCTGTTGCTTTGTATATAATTAACGCACTGACACTGACTACTGTTATGTTGGAAATACATATTTTCTTAATTCGTTATATAAACGAGATTACCTCTGTTCCTGTTGTTATTTTTTGTGTTTTATAACACGAGAGGAAGGTGGATAATTGTAACACTTTTTCGCTATGGAACACTCTGCATGCTACAATTTCAAATAAGTGGGGTCGGCGCGTGAACGCATACGCATGCGCAGTAAATGCAATACGTTCAAGGACGGGTGAGGTTGAAATAAAGCTAAAATTTTGAATTAAATTGAATACATATGTGCAATAATAAATGGATTTTTCTTTACCTTTCCGCTTGATTGATTCTCCTTGATACAGAAAATGATTTTATATATGAACTGAAGAGCAAAATTTGAGAGCCAATTGTCTGAATTTCGAGGTTATATGAGATGTGCACCTACTTATTAACGTGGAACCTGAACCACCGGTAATGGAACGCCGGGTCTGCCACACCAAAGGGGAGTACGCTAACCGTTTAGCCACGGGGAACTCGTTACTTCGATTGAAATGTGTATTCTAAGGGGGGAAGGGTGGCCAACATTTTAGGAAAAAATAGTTTCTCTCGATGTAATAAAATTATAATATTTTTGGCATAAAGTTGTAATATTTGCATTGTGTATTTTGATTCGTTTAGGCAGTAATTTGCATATAGTTTTTTTTCATTTGTGATGTATTTTCACACTTATTAACAGCACTTTTATTTAGTCTAATTTGTATGTCTTTTGTATCTGAATTGCATTTTTTGGTATATTACATTTGTTAATTATACCCTATAATTGGCATTAGTCTAAAATTGTAACTTCCTATGATTTTTTAAAAGTTAAGTTTATCAATAGCAGTGTGCTTGTAATCTAAAATTGGAGTTACACCTTTTAAATGTTTTATATTCATATTCATATTCATATTCATATCGTCTTTATTGCAGAAACTTCAGAGGACATCTAAAGCATTACAATCGTCAGATCTTAAAGTTACAGATTAAAATGCATATACAATATTTACAAAAGGAAAAAATTGGATACATAATATTTACAAATATGGATACAGAAAAGAAAGAAAATATATATATATATATATATATATATATATATATATATATATATATATATATATATATATATATATATATATATATATATATATAAAGATATAACTGTAATACATATCAATTGTAATTCCAATACAAAGAATAACGATCACAACACAATACAATAGATAACTACTCGTACTATACATGTCTATTTATTTCTCTCATAGTTCTTCAATTTTTCACTTTAATTGCTTTGTAATTTCGTAAAACTATTCTATATCATATATTGGATTATCTAATAAGAGTGATTTGAGTTTACTTTTAAAAGTACCCACTTCGGTATCTCTCAGTGCTTTTGGGAGAGAGTTAAATAATTTTGCGGACGTGCCAATAAAACTCTTTTGTGTTTTGGTATAATTGTAATACACTGCCATTATATTATCTTTGTATCTTGTGTTATATGAATGATACCTGGAATGTTCAGGGAAGTTATCTCTATTCTCTTTTACATACATTAAACATTGAAAAACAAAAATAGCAGGAAGAGTCATTATTTTGAGTAGCTTGAAACTAGGTTTGCAGTGACTACGAGAAGGAAGACTACATAACAATCTGACAGCTTTCTTTTGCAGCTTTAAAAGCTTATAAATGTTACTAGATCCACCCCAAAGAATAGTACCATATGATAGAAAGCTGTGGATTTGGGCAAAGTAAACAATTCTTAAGATTTTCAAACTAACGCAACTTCTTAATTTTCTCAACATGTATATACCCTTTGTTACACTAGCTGCCGTGATTTCAATGTGATTATACCAGTTTAATTTTGAATCAAGTTCAAATCCCAAAAATTTAACTGTAGAATAGTTTTCTGTGTAATCTAGATTGTTATATGTAACATTAAGATCTTGTATTTTACTCAGGTTTAAACACAAAAAGTTTGCAGTACACCAATCCTCAACTACGGTTGTTATATTTTGGGTTAATTGTTCTCTTTCGATAGTTGATTTAGAACTTACACAGACTCCAAAGTCATCAGCGAAAAGATAGCATTTAGCGGGAATAGTAGCTACTTTGGGAAGGTCATTGATATAAATAAGGAATAAAATGGGACCCAGAACAGATCCCTGTTGTACCCCAGAACCCACTTGTAAGTATTTGGAGTTCGAATTATGGAATTCTACTTTTTGATATCTGTCTGATAAATATGATTTTATAAGGTTTAACGCATCATGTTGAAAACCGTAGTATTTTAATTTACTTAAAATAATCTTATGAGAAACCGTGTCGAACGCTTTTGACAAGTCATAAAATCTAACTTTAGTAAAGTATTTACTTTCTAAACTGTCTAAAAGATCTTTAACTAAAGAAGTTGTTGCTTTAATTGTACCTAATCCTTCTCTATACCCAAATTGGGAGCTACTAAACAATGAATTACTCTCAAAATATTTAACTATTTGATCATTGAGTAATATTTCAACAAGCTTGGCTACTACAGGGATTATAGATATAGGTCTATAGTTGTCACATTCTGAATTATTGCCCTTTTTGTGTACTGGAATTACTTTAACATATCAGGAAATATCGACTCTAATATGCAACTGTTGACAATGTGACAGGTTCAGCAATAAAATGTATGTCACTTTTAAGTATAATAGAATTAAGACCATATACATCACAGGTACTACTATTTTTCATCTTCAAAATTGCTTTTTCAACGTCCTTAACAGTTACTAATTTGAAGCTAAAAGTACAAGATGGTTGAGGAATAGAATTCAGATAATTATAAAAATTTCTACTAGGAGTTTTTGCCTTAATCTTCTTTACTATTTCATTTATTTTATTAATGAAAAAATCATTCAAATCTGTAGCGGTAATTGAAGTAGGTTCATTTTCATTTTTCCTATTTAAATTGCATTCCCTTCTTACAATATTCCACATGGCCTTACTTTTGTTTCCAGCATTATTTATTAGTGAGTCATTATTTCTTATCCTGGTCTCTTTCAATAACTTCCTAAATTGCTTTTTATATTTTATATGAAGTTCTTTAAATGACTTATCGCCAGTGCTTATGTAGAAATCATAATACATGTTACATAGATCTTTAACTCGATCTAGTTTTATGCTTTTAACTTTGTTAGCTTTAGGCATCGTCGATTTGTCTTTTAATGGCTTTAAGTTAAATGCAGTCTCAGCTGCGTAAATCAATGAATTTAACAAAAACGTAATTTTAAAATCAATTGAAGGTTCTAAATACATATTGATCTTAAAAGATGTCTGAAAGTAACTTTACTATCATCAGTGATGTTGCGTACCAGTTGCTTAGTATGAACTTGAGGAATAGAACTAGATTTTTTGTACCTGTCATTTTTGGTAACAATTAAATCTAAGCTACCTATTACTGGCCAATGGTCTGAAATCCAAGTTTTTATCACATAACAACCCATACTACTACTACTGTTAGTAACAATATTGTCTATGCAACTCCCTCCATTAGGTGGGTTAGATCTAGTCACTTGTGTTGTTGATATGCTTAGGCCGAAAGAGGATATGACATTATTTAAGTCTTGGCACTCTATACTTTCTCTTTTTCTAAAATCAACATTAAAATCAGCACACAGAAATATTCTACAATTGTATTTACAAACATATTCTAAGATGCAGCTTAACCTATCTAAAAATAAATCAAAATTCTTATTCTCTGTATTTGGTCTGTACAAGGAAATGATAATTACTTTTAAATTTACAAGGTATATAGCTGTTACTTCAAATTCCATCTCAACTGAAAATCCCGTGACACCATCTAATTCTTTATAATCTATACCATTTTTTACATAAATTAAACAGCCACCATGTTGTCGTGAGGGTCTACAGTAATAGTTTGCAATGTTGTAGCCGTTAATATTGTGAAGTTTAATCTCGTCATAATCAAGCCAGTGTTCTACCATACATATCACATCTAAACTTATATCCAAATCTTGTATAAAACTGGCTGCTGAGTGAAATTTATTGGAGAGACCTTGTACATTCCAATGCAAGATGCTAAACTTATTATTAAGTTCTATTTCATGCTCATTTAATTTTTTCTTGTCAAGATCTAATTGTTTGAGGTTCTTACTCTTTGTCTTTACTGACCGATCAGAGTTAAAACAAGCTGAGCCTATTTGATCGGTCATACAAGTTAGTTTTTTTGTAAGTTTACTGAAGCTCGCTCATCTAAAGATTCTTTAGGCCAACCAATTGGAATAATGTTAGAAACAGTAGACATATTTGAAGTTATTGATTTGTTTACAATATCAATGATCTTGTTAGTTACATACATTTTGCCTAATCTATTAAGATGGAGGCCATGTGAAGTATGATACCTTTTTCCTAATCTACTTATATCTACAAATGTAACATTATTGAAATATTTACAAAGTTTGCGCATTTCTTCATTCGTTTTCTGCACTTCCAAGTTAACACAAGACCAAGTGGTCAAATCATGTCGATGAGGAACAGACACAACAATAACATTTGAGCCTCGTAGCTCATTAAGTTTTCTCCGTAGTGCTGTCATTAGATCCCTCTGTTCATTTCTTCCAATGTCGTTGGTACCAGCTATAAATACAGAGAAGTCATTCTTACCTGAGGGTAGCTTACAGTCTGTTGTTACATCTTGAAATTTGGCGGATGGTTTAATTACGCTTCGTACGGAGTAAACACTTTTCTCTTCGATATACTGTCGTAAATTTCTACCGTGACTATCACAGAACAAGTTAATCTGCGTTTTTTTCATTGATTTTATGTTCACTGTGTTAAAGAGTACACTTATTCATTTCCTTGTCGTTTCTGGTACAGAATTTGGGCTCTTTGAGTCTTGAATAGATGAGAACGTGTCCTCTTCAGTTAATACACTGAACCTATTACTAACACACACTGAATATAAATCACCTTCACTAGCGGTATACGTGGTCATTCTTTTGCCTTGCACTGCAGTTTTACAGGTTCTGTTGGACATTTAGGGGTTGAACGAGATAATGAAAGTACTTGTTTGTCATTGTTTTTTGCATATTCTACTTTTTTCTGTCGTTTCACATTCACTTGGGGATTGAGATTTCCACATGTTTCCTGTTGTAAACGAGGAGGAATTTTATTATTTACAACTGCATATAATGCATTTGGTCTGATAATACAATTTTAGTTTTTAACTTCCCCACTCTCCCCGTTGTAAAAAAATATAAGTGCGTCACTGAGCCGTTCAAATTAACCGATTCATATTAGTGAGCGAACTATTGAGCGGCGATCTCCGAGGTGAATCGGTTTTCCCATCACTATATCACCACCTAATTTAGTTACCCGATAAGGATTTACACTTGCGCTTGTGCATCGCAAAGTAGTAAATATTAGTGTAGATCAAGTGACCTTCTCATGTTGACTATCTACGTTTATATGAATAATTTTCATCAGATGTGTGTTTTTATTAAAATTTATATTGGAATGGAGTCACGGCGAGTAATTGCGCTGATTTCTCTGTAACTTTAGGGGCATTTATATGTGTGTTTGGTTGCAGACAAGGGTTTAAGAAGGCATACATGAGGTTTCTATGACAAATTGAATTCAAGGTATGTAAACAATTGTATATTCATAAAAATACATATTCATAAAAACACGTGGGATCCACATGAGCATTTGAGAACCCAGGACCCTAAGAATCGGCGAACTTGACGGCGAGTCACGGTAAATTTTGATGCTATTGACATCGAACGGTTTAATTGGGTTTTGATGCAGTATTATTATTAAATTAGATTGAACGATGCATTAACACTAATTTAACACAAGTATAACAATTTTCAATTTGTTATTGTTAACTTTAGTATTATTACTAAGTTGACCGGTTGCACTAATCACACGTCATGAATAGTAATAAGAAATATTCATGACAACTGAAGACGATAGGCCTTATGCAGAGTCGTTCTGACGTGTGATTAGTGCAATATAGGGATGGTATCGAGACGAGACGAGACGAGACGAGACTTTGTACAGTCTCGGTCTCGTCTCGGATGATAAATAACGGTCTGGGTCTCGGTCTCGTCTCGAGTAAAAAATCACCGTCTCGGTCTCGGTCTCGTCTCGGTCAACAGATGCTTGTCTCGATCTCGGTCTCGGTCTCGAGTACCAAGTCTCGGTCTCGTCTCGAAAGTCTCGAAATAAATAGTGTGAAACTAAAATAGTGAAATTATTATTCTCGTACAGTGTGTCGTTTCCTCTTATTTTTTCCTTTCATTTTGACTTAGAATTATGATATGGTGTACCTCTTCATAGCTAATTTGCTAGTGCTAATGCTTTCCATGCGCGTATTCCAGGTTCAATGATCAGTGGGTATATCACCCTAAAACCCTAATAAAACCCATATTTCACTTTCAGCAATAGATTTTGTCTCATATAGCCTCAGAACTGCCTATACAATTAAACTCTATTAAATTAACTCCAGTACTATACAGTAATTTATTTCCTTCCTTTGAATCAGAATTGTTCAATACCTCCTAACGGATAACGTAACACATAGCAGCACGAATGTATTTAATCGTACCGAAATTGAAACTTTACAATTTCTCATTTATTATTCAATACATTCTGCTTTGACTGTCATTTTAAAAACAGAATATAACGTTCATTATCTTAACAAATAGGGTAAATTATTACTACAATATACGTATTTTGTTTGAAATTGATGAAATGCTTTATTACCATTTCACATCTCCGTGTTTAATTGACACTTTATAACACGAACGTCCTGAACCTTGTGGTGGGAGCTATTACACTCATCTTTGCTATGTGAGGTCTCGAGTTGGATCACAAAACAAGTTAGATTCAAACTCCGATGTTTCGCATAATTCGCGTCTCATTTTAAGTGCATTCTGTTTATTATACAAGTTCATAAGGTCGTAATGCATTACGTAAGCATATATCCAGTGCCGTAACATAGAATAATCTTATTCCTGAGCTCTCAACGGTGCATGCAATCTTTATTCGAGAAAACTAATCTTGCTTTCCTTAAGTTGAAATTTTACATTGATTAAAAATTACTTGCGAAACATGGACATACATATTATATAAGTATATAGATAATTCGAGTTATCTGTATCTATTTTTTTCTCACTCGCAAAAACAAGTGATTCTTAACTTTCTAGTTTTCTTTTGTGTTAATTTTCGTAGTTTTGCTGCAACATGATGGATTGAATAGTCAAAAATACTTTTTCGTTCTACGACTTTCATTAAATTTTGGATCCATTTTTACCCTACCTTACCTAGTAAAAGTTATGTATATAGTCTTAGTTAAAGAACCAGTTTTTCGCTTCTGTAAAATTACAAAATTATGACTTGGTTTAGTTTACCTCCGAGGTTTAGATATAATAAAATCATCACCACCATCATAATCAACCATTGTCAATCCATTGCTGGATGAAGGTCTTTCCAAGTCTTCACAACTATCTAACTTGGGCAATTCTTTTCCAGGTTACTCCTCAGTGGCTCTTGATTTCGTCACACCTTCTTGTATGCGGGGGTTTCCTAGGCTGTTTTTGTCTTGTGGTGTCCAGTCTAGAATTGTTTTCGTCCGTCAATCATAATTTCTTCTTGCAATACGTCCAGCACATTTTCCAGCTCATATTAAATTATTTCATTAGCATCATCAGTATTCATTTCTATATATTTGGGCTACAAATAGTTCGAATTCGCTACTTTCGGAGTACAGACACGCTACTTTTTAATCTTTGAATCTGGCAACACTGACTGAATGATTTAAATCAACATAATGTGAGAACCCCCATTTGGTCTAGCGGCTAGCACTCTTGATTTCGGTTCGCGTGGTCTCGAGTTCGATTTCCGGTAGGGGTAAAGTTGAACGACCGAAGTGGTTCGGATTCCACTTATAATCATTAGCTCCACGTCTCCTTTAGCCGCCCTAGCATAACTGTGGGACGTTAAACTAAAACAAAACAAAACAAATGTGAACACTGTGTATTACTAACTGTAAGTCCTTGAATAATTGCATATAGCTATGTGGTATGGGTCGAGTTTGATGTGATCGGTGGTCAAACTAAAGCAAGTGAAATGTAATTAGTGTGTAATTAGAAGTTTTAATTAAACACGGTCTTAATCTGAAGTGTACACCAGGCCTAAGGCTTAGGGGGAACAACTAGTGTTACTGAAAATGTATCAGTTACATTTAATTTCAGTTACAATTTGCATTTACATGTATTGCTGGAACGAAGACTTAAACATTAACATTATAAGTAGCCCAAAGACTATGAAAAACGTCTTCTCTTGAAAGCATTCTTGCACCATAAAACAAACTACGAGTAATTTTAAAATATCTTGCAGTTCATCTATGTTATTTGCACATATTTAGAATAATATTTAGCAATTTATTTAAGTGGGCAACGCTGCTTAAAATAATGTAACTGCGACTTGTTGTAATTAAAACCACCAAAAACTATTGTTGTAATGTTATAGAAGTAAAGGAAAGCAATAATCATTATAAAAATTTAATACGTCATTTTAAGCAGTATAAAATCACTACCAATATGTTTGGTATCTCTGAAACGATGTGAAATAACAGTTGTTGTAAATGGCGTTATAAGCATTTAAGTCTTTTGGAAGCATCTGCATGATGAGACGTGATATGTCAGCTCGTTTTCGAAGTAAAGTCTTTAGAAACATTTAAATTTTTCGTTTCTTGTAACTTTGTTCCCTCATTCATTCGAAATATATTATACCATGATCACAGTATTTGAAGCTAAGATACAGTTGATGCGCATTGCACCGTCCATGCCATTTGAGTTATTGGGCAATTCCATCGTCACGGGCAGGACATTTACACTACATTTTTGATGCTTCAAAGTTGTATATTTCTAAAAGTACAACATAAATTCTACTAATTGTATGATATATGAGCAGTACAGACTTTGGAGTATATGTAGCTGATGTTTTCAGTATTTTTTTCTGCTTAGAGTAGAAAATATTAATCCCTAAACGTCTTCACGGGCGGGGACAAAAAAGAGAAGTGACTTTCGACACACCAAGTGAATGTTACAAAACTCTGTGAATTCTTAGCTCAAAATGTTTTTATTTAAACGGAAATGTATAAATAATGAAATTTTTAAACAAACTGCACATAAGAGAAATTTGCCAAATATTTATATTGATAAATAAACTAAACTTTACTGTGTCACGGGCAGGACACATCGTTGTCACGGGCAGGACACCGTGTGAATCAATACACAAAATCTCAATAAGAATGATTTCAAAAATGAAATAAAATCGAAAATAAGTCAATTTCTGCTGTTCTGTTATAGCGTTGTACACAAATAATTCTATTTACTTTACTTGAGGCTCGCTTTTATCACATAAAAATAACAATATGTCGTACACTTATTTCTCACCACCTACACTTTAGGAAATGGCTTTATTTGCCCATTTACACCCACCTTGTACGGAAATTCGTACAAAACACTGTCTAACAGTATATAAAATAGGTGCTGGTATCCAGTGCCCGTACCGTGGGAAATCAGCGCCCGGGGCGAGAGTATACGACGCGTCGTGACGGCGCCCCGTAAATATGAGTGAGGTCGACAGACCAGTTGCAACGCGTCACCATGGTTGGCGCGACGCGTAAGAAAATTTTCAAAAATAAACCCTGCTTTTCCTTGATTTTGAGCACTTTTTAATACTTTTTTCCTTCCATTTTATATATATTTTTTATTTTTTCCTCCTGAAATTTGCGCCCCCTTACTTTGACGCCCGGGGCCGTCACCCCGCTCGCCCCTTCCCCCACGACACGGCACTGCTGGTATCACATGTATTATTTGATCGAAATGCGCGTAAGACACATCTTCAACAGTCTTGAAAATTTTTACTGCAATCGCTTACGGTCTTCATACGAATTTCCTTGACTTCTTCGTCTTCTTCCACTGGGCTTTGTGCGATAGTTGCATGTCTATGTTTCCTTTCTCTGTCCACTAGAGGAAAATTCCATCAACAAACATGTTCCTTGTGTTATATGTTCAACAGCTGGTCTAACACAAGCCTTGTTAACATGCACACCTAAGTCGTCCCTCAGGATAGCTTCATATCTTTCGGAATCATCATTTTCAGAATCTGAATAAAAGTCTGTTAGAAATTTAAAGATTTTACACGGATGAAGCTCTGATTTAAAAGTTAGACGAACCACCAAATTTTCGCTTTCAAATTACAGGGAAAACACTGTTTTGATTGGAGATATTCAATTGACAAGAGCATTTTCCCGTCTTTTATTCAAAGCGTCTTTTTCTTTTTTTTTTCAATTTCTGTTGATAAATTTATTTTTTAGTAGTAAAACAAATATATTTTGAAACGAAGAGCTTAAAGCTACTACGAAATCAGCAGCACATTCTAAAATTACTTTCTTTTGTTTCACAAAGTTCCATACTGGCCTTTTTGTACGTACTCCAATCCCATCCACTTCTCCCTTGAAACGAACAAAAAGGTGACGCTAATGATAATATTTATATGACACTTATTTTAAGTTAAAACATCATAATGACAGTAATAGATATTCCTCTATTTAAGTAAATAGTGTTCATGTAAATAGTGTTTATTTTAGTGCACATGGAATCATTTTCTATCATGAATAACCAATGTACACAAACTATCCCACCAGTGGCATGCCCACTGTCACGGGCAGGACAAGTTTTCAAATTTAAATAAATCGAAATACATTATTAGCATTGGTCTAAAATTTGGTAAGTGTGAAGTACACGTGCAAATTGTTACTTCTACTAAGTACGAACCACATTCTCAAATTTAGTAATTCAGTACAATAACTTTTGGTAGTTTTCTGTCACGGGCAGGACACTCAAGTTGACGTTTATATCTTTAATGATATTATAAACAATTTTTATTCTATAAACACTTTTTCAACTGCAGCTTGTAGCAAAAAGAAGCATCTTGAATAGCTCGAAGTTACTTCAGCCAAACAGGCACAATATATCGTAAAATGTTGCTGATTACAAGAATAAAAAATTTCCTCGCAGCTGACATGTTACAAATTCACAACTTAGACTTAAAATTTTACGTGAACTCTAAGTATAAATAAGTTTTTCTTTGTAAAAAAGTAAATTTCGTTCTATTTACTTCATATATATGTAAAAATTCATTGGTTTTGACAGTTTTCGAAAATTTGGGTTCAGGCTCACTTTCGCGTGGAATGGCCCTAAGATTTCCAAAATGTTGATGTTAATGATACTGTGTTGTCCTTTGTTACACTAAATAATGTATGGGCTATTGTGGTTTTGTTAAATAACTAAATTAGAAATATGTAATACTTTACTTAGCGCAATTTGAGAAAATACAACTTTATTTTGCTTTTAGCAACATTGTTTATCTAGTGATATTGCAGAGTATCTAGAAGAATTTCCCAACTTGGTACAAAATTTCAGCATTTTTAATATATATATATATATATATATATATATATATATATATATATATATATATATATATATATATATATATATATATATATATATTTCGCAGATCATACGGGAGGGTTATAGGGACTATAGCCCCCCTTAACGCTCAGGTATACACAGGATAAAATGAGTTTCAAACCTACTTTCTTTACACTGGATAAAGCGGCAAACCATGGTATAGCCCTTCCCTTGATCATATACTGGGTCGACGGATATATGTATATATTTAATCTTTCTACGGAGATATCTCGAAAACGGTTGAACATAAATGAACCGAAGAAAAACTCAAATAGGAAATGCCATGGGGCACACCGAACGGTGTTGTCGCGGCGCCTCCCGGGGCCACCCTTCATGGGGTACCCCCCTCCCGGGGCCAAACTTTAAAATTTTAAATGGAAACATGGGGCGAGTAATACTTCGTTCCATAGATCTTTAAAAAGTAAAAAGCGTTGTGGTAAAAGATTTTTCATATTGGTCACCGTATTCAAGATGGCCGCCATGATATGGTGTCTGTATCTGATAAAACGTCCAGTACCACTAATATGAAAACAGTTGGAGGTAAACGAACAGTCAGAAAGTGAAAGAGGAAAGGCATGGGGCGCGTCGATTAATGTTCTCGCAGTGCTCCACGGCTGCCTTTCAAGGGGGCCAAACTTAGAAATTTTGAACCGAAATATGAGTCAAGTGATACGTTGTTGGATAAATTTTGAAACACTAAACGGTATTGTATCAAAAGATTTTTCATATGGGTCACCGTTTTCAAAATGGCCGCCAAGACATGGTGCCTGTATCAGATAAAACGTCCAGTACCACTAGACCCCTAATATGAAAATAGTTGGAGATAAATGAACAGAATAAAACTCGTATAGGAAAGCACAGAGGGTATTTATCATTCCACAGTTCGAGTATAATACAACGGAGAAAATGATTATTAAAGTATAATTAACATTATGCTAAAGAGGAAATGATAGAAAATTATCTTTCCGATCTCTGTCCGTAAGTGGGTGAAGCGGGATTGAATGGTAAAATCTCAAATGAGAACCTCAATTTTATTTGCAATAGACATGGTTTGTCTGAAGCACTTGTGTGTACAAATGACTGGTATTTTCTACTATAAGGAATAAAAATAAAGTGAAATAAGATGAAAAAAATAAGGCAAAATTCAAGTTTAAAAAAATTTTGCCCGCCCCTTCGTCCCTGATAATTTAACGCAATGTGTGCAAGATTTTTGGGACATATCCGCATCAGTATGTACCGTTTCGTTACTAAGGATCACAACTGAAATTACCGTTGAAAGTTATTTGGAATGTAACTGTGGACATCTCAGTGAAACTCATATTCTATCACATGCAAGAAGAAATGAAAGAAAAGAAGCGACTGTTGAACAAAACCAACGTTTGTAAACATTGTTCTAAAATTGCATTGTTCGACAAATTGGTTTTGCATTTCAGTTGATTCATTTTTGCATTAAACCATTGCCTGCAATCAAAATGGAAGGTACCATTTAACAAGAATTTTACATACTTTATCCCATTACAGAGACATTTATCTCTTATTAAAACACATTTCAAATAACTTTGTTTCGTAGATACAATTTGCAAAAACTAAGGCTCTCATTTGCAATTTCACCGATCCTTCCCGTTTCACTCACTTACGGAGTGAGGTTAGAATAAATTTCTAGGAGTTAAATTTCTTCCTTTCCATTATGACACTTTCACTCTAATCATCTTTTCGACTGTTGCAACATTCCCAAGCAATAGAATGATAAATACCCTCTGTGATTTCCTATTCGAATACTTGTTCTGGTGTTTTCATATTAGTGATACTGGACGTTTTACCTGATGCAGGTACCATGTCTTGGTCATTTTGAAAACGGTGACCCATATGAACAATCTTTTGCAACAGCTCTATTCAGTTTTTAAAGATATGTTGAACGAGGTATCACTCACCCCATGTTTCCATTTAAAATTTTGAGGTTGCGTCCTGGGCCCCCATGAAGGGTGGCCCTGGAAGCCTCCGCGACAATATCAATCGATGTGCCACATGACATTTTCTATTTGAGTTTTTGTTCGGTTCATTTATGTTCAACCGTTTTTATATTAGTGGTACTGCACGTTTTAACTGCATCTGATAGAGGCAACATGTCTTGTCGGCCATTTTGAATACAGTGCCCGATATGAAAGATCTTTTGCCACAACGCTTTTTAGTTTTTCAAGATCTATCGAACGAGGTACCACTCACCCCTTGCTTCCATTTAAAATTAAAGTTGGGCCCCGGGAACCTATGCAGGGCGGACGTGGGTGGCACCGCGACCATATATATATATATATATATATATATATATATATATATATATATATATAGAGAGAGAGAGAGAGAGAGAGAGAGAGAGAGAGAGAATTCTATTTGCATCAGCAGTGGATTAAGTTTCTGGAGAGGCTTGAGGAACCAGTAAGAAACATTTGCGTTGTACGTGCAATGCAAAAAATTATCACAAATTTATTTCGGGAGGGGTTTGAGCCCGATAACCACCCCCTAAATACGCCAATGTACATCAGTCAACCGCTCTCATATTATCTAACACAGCAACGAAACAAATTTTGAGTGAAGGCAATTTTAGTATCTATCAATATCAATATTCGAGACGAGACCGAGACTTTCGAGACTGACCTAAGTCTCGTCTCGGTCTCGTCTCGATTTATAGAGGTCTGTCTCGGTCTCGGTCTCGTCTCGGTTTTTAAAAGTCCGTCTCGGTCTCGGTCTCGTCTCGGTATAAAAAAGTCCGTCTCGGTCTCGGTACCATCCCTAGTGCAATACTAAAACGGTCGACAAACATATGATGCCTGCAGTAGTCAGGCTTTTAGTGTGACACTAATCATAAGTCAAAACGACTTTGCATAAGGCCTCATCAAGTTAAAAAGCTAATCGTGTGAAAATTATTCGTGCTGAGGTTCATTCCGTACCAGTATTAAAAAAATTCTGCGTTCAGTTACGCAGGGGCAGATCCAGGTGGCGATAAGGGCAATTGCTCCACCAAAAGAGGAAGCTTTTTTTTATTTTTTATAAAAATAAAACCCATCCCTGAGTTTGGAGCTCTTAAAAGTAGCTCTAAGTAGCACTATTACAACCCACCGCCCCCCAGAGGTCCGTCCTGGATCCGCACCTGTAGTAACGTAAGACATAGAAAAAATAAATGTCATCCCGCCTTATGCACAATCGTTTTGAAGTATAATTAGCGTTATACTAAAAGCCTGACTACTGCAAGAAACATATGTTAGACGAATCCTTTAGTATGGCACTAATTATGCTTATGAACGACTTTGCATAACGCCCATTGTAACGACTAAGCCGATTATTTCAATATTATCTTTGCGTTTACGCAAACCGTTACTTAATGTGCCCGCTGTTTTTAGAAAAATCTTCTATTGACACCAAAAGGTTTATACGGAGAAATTGAAGTTTAATAGAGCATGATATTAATGAAAACAAGTTTTTATTTTAGGGGATGTAAATGATGTTATAACTATTTTGCAGATTATCGCAATATTAGGGTTACCTTTACGCATACCATTACTGAAGGTCCCCACTGTCTTTTCAGGGAATCTTCTATTGACACCGAAAAATGTATACGGTGAAATTGAGGTTTAAATAGAGCATGATATTGATGATAACATGTTTTTTTATTATTTTAGACGACATACATGTTATTATTAGAGATTATCGCAAGATTGGCGTTGCCTTTACAGAAACTATTACTGAAGGTTCCCACTCGTTTCAGATAATCAATTGACACCGAAAAATTTATACGGTGAAATAGAAGTTTAAATCGAGCATGATATTGTTGAAAACATGTTTTTATTTTAGGCGGCGTAAATGTCATTATAACTATTAAGCAGATTATCGTAAGATTAGCTTAGCCTTGACGCAAACCATTGCTGAATGTCCTTACTTCATTGTACAGTGTTCTATCGGTACCAATTGAGTTACATGGTACTGTCACTCTGCGTCTAAGTGACAATATCCCAAATATTGTATTTCAGGGTTGCCAACCATACGGTAATTTATCGTGATATACGATAACTTAAGCATTAATACGATATACGATAATGCTCTTGCGATAATAGGTGAATATACGATAATTTTAAAACGTACACTTTTTAGCAGTTTTTGAATGCGCAAATAAATTGTAGGTGTGCATTAAAAATTATAAAACAAACATTTATAACAATCATTCTCGCTAAAAGAAAATCAATAACGATTTGAAATTGGTAACCCTGCGTCCATCACATTTACGTGGAGGTGGTAATATTGTTTGTTCATGATAGATGGCTCTATTATTGGCTCACGGGAATGTTAGCACCTTTGTTTGGTTGTAAAAAACAAAAAGTTAGAATCGTTCTGTGGCAAATGAAATTACGTATCGCGTAATTAAGTATGATGAGGATAGTGACACCGATGTAAAGTTCGAAACTAAAGATTACTGGGAAGTTTATTATATATTATTGCTACTAGTAGTAGTATTATATACTTGTTTGGCCTATGTTTAGCAGAAGGGGTCCAGCTCTTTTCTCTAAAAAATACTACAATTTTGGTAATTTCTGTTCCCATTTGGTTAGTTTAGGGTAGGTTAGGTTAGTTTAGATTAGGTTAGCTTAGTTTAGGATAGGTTAGGTTAGTTTAGTTTATGTTATATTAGTGTAGGAGTCCCGCATAATTTTCCAAAAAAAATACAGAATTTCGCTTATTTCTACTAATATTAGGTTAGTTTATGTTAGCTCACGTTAGCTTAGGTTAGTTTATGTTAGGTTAGGTTAGATTTGGTTACGTTATGTTACGTCTGAATACTTGCATCATTCATTTCTCCTGTAAATTTTGTTTTTTACGTGCTTCTGGACCCCTTGTACTAAACATACTCCACTTATTTATACAATTATCCTGCCCAGTGGCATATTTACGATTTTGTTTCGGGAGGGGCTTTGCTAACTTTCGGGGGGGCTTTGCCTGAAAATGTGAAAATTCTGCAAGATATTTCATTTACTTTACTATACTAAGTAAGATTTCGTGAGGGGCTTAAGCCCGGAAGCCACTCCCCTAAATACGCCACTGATCCTGCCTGTAACTAATATACGATAATTTTTTGTAAGATACGATAATTTTAAGGACGAAATTCGATAATTTTGTTCACCGTCGTTGGCAACGCTGTTGTATTTTTTGCCTTCGGTCAAAAGAGTCTGTACCAGTGACCATTATAACTTCAGCCCGTTATTACTGACTAGGTACTCGGACTTTTCTTACATGTGAATTAACGCATGCGATTTCGAGAAATGGGTAGGAAGAAAGATCGTGTGCATCAATGTTACGTGGAAAATTGTAAAAAAAAAAAAAAAAAAAAAAAATCAACTTAGTATCTAGCAATTATTGTGGACATAAATATGCCTGCAGTTTTACTAGAAGGATGCAAGTATAAGTAATTGTATATTCCGGGTGGGAAGAAATTTAAAAAATGGGAATATTCCCGTTTTTTCCCCTGGCCTATAAATTCCCGGGAAGGAATTAATTTCCACTTATTTATTGGAATCCAGTGATCTTCCAAATTTTAAGAACCATATGACTAATTACTTTATTTTAATATATTATGATTTATTTCCAGGTTTTAAGGAATTTGGAGGTTAAAAAGTTTAAAATTATTAGACGATACTTTATATAACTAATAATATGATTTTTTAAGTTCTATTTCCATTTGCACTAATAGGTATGGTAAATGGGGGGCCAAAACTAGCAAAAAGTAGGATGATTTACAGAAGACTTGAGTTGATAGTGATGTTCAAGTAGTCAAGAACGTATCGAAAACTTTTTTTTTTTTTTTTTACGGCAGTAGGGGATTTATAGAAAACGAAAAGGTAAGTGGAAGTGATTTATGTGAGAAAAGAAAGTGAATTGTTGGTAACGAAGATAGAAAACAACGTGCCATGCAGGGCTCTAACCTGCCTTCATTCGCTAACGCTCGCTCTGCAATGCTGTCTGAATTTAAAGTCGGTAACGTAATTTAACCTATGAAACCATAAAATAACCGCATCGAAATAGAATATCGCAAAAAAGTAGGTGCAGACGTTGGCCCCCAACGCTAAAGAACAGCCAAAATTAGCAAAGTGCTAATTTAAAAATGATGAAAAGGAACCATTTTGTAAAGTAATTTAAAATTATATAGAAATAGAGATGAAGTACTATTAATAAACACCGAAACACCATTAGTAATAGACGTCGGTCTGTCTCCTCTCTCTAACTCGAATTTCTGAAGAGGTACTCGGACTTCTTTTACCTGTGAATTAACGTATGGAATCTCGAGAAATAGGTAGAATAAAAGGTCGTGTATGGCAATGGTATGTGCTAAAATATAAAGATAAGTAAGTATCTTGCAAATTTTGTGAACATAAATATGTATGCGCAAATGTTGATAAATTTGTGAGACATGTATCTTCTAGCATTTACCCAATCTAATTGATTTATAACATTCATATATTTAATGTGTTTATAATATGAGTAATAGAGTCAACGTGAGCAAATCCACTTAATATAAATTTAAACTGTTACTATATAATTTTTTACACATATTTAATTGACAGATCATCTTGTAAATAAATATACATTTATGCGTACTCTCTAAATATAATAAAGTGTTAATAAAGTAACATAGTACCGTTCAGAATATATAGATTTTAAAGAATCCTCTGTGGACAACAGTAATAATATGCTATGATACAAAAATTACTTCAACTTTGAAATCAAAATATTGTAATACAATGCAATTTTCTTTCTGATTTTACATAAATTCCCATTTTGGGAATCCTCCCGGGAATATTCCCAGGGCATATTCCCGAAAAATATCTTCCCGGGAATTTACCCGTCAGTAAGGAGGAGTGAGGGAAGCAGTAGGGGTAGAAACGGGTTAAAAGCCCCACAGGGATTCGTTAAGTTCTGTCTTCGACATAAAATGGGCAAATTAAAGATTTCCCTAAAGTTATCAGGACTTTGTACAAAATGTGGATCCGTATAGTAAAACTGCACCTAAATATGTATGCGCAAAAGTTGCCAAAATGGTGAGACATGTGTTTTCAAGTAGTCTGGGTAACAGCTAGAAAACACATGTCTCACCATTCTGGCAACATTTGCGCATACATATTTAGGTGTAGTTTTACTATACGGATCCACATTTTGTACAAGTCCCGGAATATTGTTTTAACTGCATTTTTGTAAGTTGGAAACTGGAGGAGCAAGTCTAAATTTAAGGCGTTACCCAAACTAACTTTTTTATAACATTTTTAAAAAATAGTGTGTTTATAATAACAGTAGTATGGTCAAGTTTAGAATATCCACCAACATGTAAATTTAAACTGTTTAGTGGTGTAAAAGTATCCGGACTCGCTATACCAAATGTCTTTTTCGAACATAGGCCTATTTACTGTCATAAAACATATTGTAAGGAAATATACATTTTGCGTACTCTTAAAATATAATAAAATATTATTAAAATGACATAATGTTGTTCAGAAATATTTTAAATAATCATCTAGAGACAACAGTAATAAATATACTGTGATAAGCAAAACAAATTTAATCTTGATATGATACTATAATAATATAATGCAATTTTATTTGTGTTTGTTCATAAATTGCAAGAATATTCCCATTTTTGGGAATGTCCGGGTATATTCCCAAAAAATATCTTTCCTTGAATTTGCCCTTCACTATGTGTCACGCAGATTTCGTACTCCTAACAGTCATCATTGTCCTCTAGAATAGTATTGTATTGTATTGTATTTATTTCGTCCTTTTTTCATACATTTAGCACTGTAATACAATGCATATGAAGTGGACACGTCATTTATATATGAATACAAAAGTAAAAGAAACAATAATAGTGAAAATTTCACACACTAGGTTACTAATTAAGCCTAACTTCTTACATCTTATTACACTGTACATTTTACGACATCAATTGTTAAAAATAAACTTAGCAGTTATTACTTGCAGTGTATTTAGAAATCCTTCAACAAGCTAAAAGCGAGTAATGACATTGATTTACTGTAGATCATGTAATATTTCTATAAGCTTAGCAGTTCATGTATTCCTCTACCGAGTAAAAGCAATGTGGTAATAAACATTTCTGGAGTCTAACTTAATAATATGGAATTTATCATAGATGGAATTCACGGTATCTACCAGAAATATACTTTCAACTAAATTTGTCACGATTTGGGTGTTAATACCCGAAAAAAAGGGCTACAATGAGAAATACAAACGAACTTGTGCAACGTAGATATAGAACTTGTGCAGAAAACAGCGTGAATTCTGTGTAGCTAAATTTAGCCAGTGCGAAGAAGGTGGAGGAGAAGGGCTGAGTATGCGTCTGTAGAAACAGAGGCGTCAGTGGCTCTATTTACGCATAAGCGATAATAGTGTAAACTCGAAGGAGGTATTCCTAAGGTTTTCTTTCTTTTTTCCCCGCTAGGCTGATGTTTATTTAATGGAGACCAGGTATCGAAAAAAATTATAATATCGATATTTTTTGTTAATATTAATTTAGGTTAGATTCTAAATATTTGTCCCCTTTACATAAACTCATAACTTATTCCATATTAAAATTCTCTAGATTAAAACATGTCGAAATCTAGAAATTAAAAAGAAGTACCGTATATCGCTGGGAAGCTAGACGTTTCCCTTTCATTTTTGTTTGCGAAATTTTCAATTGAAGAGTATGGCAATTTTCGTGAAGAAGCACCGTGCACTAAGTCTAACTTAATTTATTTATATTATTGTGACTTTCACTCCACTACGTTGTATTGATTGATAATGTGAACTCTTTACGGAAGCAAAAGAAATCGATACTAGTTTTTTTTATTATTTTTTTTTAATTAGTATTTACAGAGTGCGACTTTTTGTGCTTAACATTTTGTGTAAAATGTGTTTCTATGAGATCCCTCTAGTAAATTTATATTTATCACATTCCTACATGTGTGCGTGTGCCCTCCTTTTTACAATCAATCACTTCCAAATAATTTCATAAATTAAAAGGCGATAATTTACTGCTGGTAGTTTTGTTTTGCAGATGCAATAATACTTTCTTCAAGAACATTGAATCCGATGAAATGCCTCTGCAACAAAAAGATGACCGTGACATTCACTAAAATCCTTTTCCAAATTTAGGGTACAATATAATCAGATAAATTTTCTCGCTATTTTTGTCGTAAGACAACATAAATATCGCCATCGGTTAAGAATACCAACAGAATAGAATGAACCATTTGCGCATCATCTAGTAAGTAAGTTACAATTTATCAAATCCATGGTATAATTCAATATTGTTAACTTCGTACAAGTATAAAGGAAAACAAAACAACTTTTTATTTGAAACTAGTTTTTATACGTGCATGCAGTTTCTGTATACTCCGCCACTCCGAATATAGCGGGTGTAATAATAGTAGTATATCAAAATTACAATGTCTCCTATATAAACTGTTTTGATCTAAATTTTATATGTGTCTTGCTCTCCAGCGATCACTAAAGATGTTTATTTGTGGAGTACACATTCCTTCGGATTCTACTGTAACAACATATGATTCTTTTTATGAATTTGCTGAGGTAATGTTCCAATAGAAAGCACCGTTCTTTTCATAACTGACTTAATAAAAATCATATAACATGTTCTAATTTTGAAATCCAACTTTCAACAAATTAATGTGAAGACTTAGAGAACTTCGTGTTACTGTATGACTTAATGTTCCATAATGACATTGAAAATACTAATGGCCGAACCGTACATGTAGTACTCTCAAATCTAAATGACATTTCTGCAATAAAAGAGTCTTCTCTTATTACTAATAAAAGTAGGCCTCTCACAGCTTTACTTATTTCTTTCCTAACTCCTGGAAAAACTTAAGGAATCCAGTTTTAATTTTAGGAGACAAAATTTCCACGAAAATTTAATTGCCTTTCGCAATCAGATGAAATAAATTTTGCATTAACAATCTTCTAGCAAATGATTAGCAACATAATTTCTGCAGATGTTCCACCCAAATGACATATCAGCGCAAGATAAGCACCTTGGTTTATTTATAATATAATTTAAAAAATTAATTCCAAGACATACCACCATAACGCGCAAAAAGGGATCAAAAATGTACTTTATCGTCGCGTTTAAATTGAGAGACTGACATAAAATTATACTACAGAACCTTTAAACAGAATGCTCCGACGAAAAACACCTAAGCCAGATCTAGAGCTTTATTAAACGTAAAACATAGCATTTGTCATCAAGCACTCTTACATACAATGGCCATGATATCCAACATGCCAACGAAATAGCACAGAATTTTGCACATTATTTGCGTTCAGTTTATAACAATGTACTCGACACATACAACGTTTAGTCTCTGCTTGCCAATCGGACCGAAGGTAATATATTAGACAACTTTCAATTAGATGAAATAAAACTCGAAGAAATAGAAAATGCTATACGAGCGTTAAAACCTAAAGCATGTTGTGGTTTTGATAATATTTCTCCTTGTGTTTGAAAGGTTGCCAGATAACACTTGCCCAGATAAAGGGAAGAAATTTTTTGTTCGTTACCAAAATCTGGAAA
Source organism: Thermobia domestica (assembly GCF_964235325.1). Classification (NCBI taxonomy): domain Eukaryota; kingdom Metazoa; phylum Arthropoda; class Insecta; order Zygentoma; family Lepismatidae; genus Thermobia; species Thermobia domestica. The sequence continues at coordinate 390,713,108 of NC_137454.1, forward strand.
CAAGAATCAAATACAATGCTTCAGGCCAATAGCTCTTCTGTCGCCATTTGCAATAATTCTTAAAAATAAATTATATGCACGAATATTAAATGATGTAAAAATTTTTCTTTTTGAATTTATCAACAAAGCCTCTTACGTAATAAATATATTTCGACAAATTTATCAACTTTAAAGAACTATATAGCTATAGAAGTAGAAATAGGCGGTCGAGTAGATGTCGTAGGTAATGATTTTAGCAAGGCATTTGAGGACGTTGATCATGATGTCTTGCTACTATAAGTATCATCTTTGAATTTTTCAAAACAAGCAATGGAGTATCTTGTATCATACTTGCGTTACCGAAAACGATACCCTTTATACAAAGAGTTCTTTACAGAGAGGTTCAATATCGGCAGTCTCTCAAGGATCTAGTCCAGGTGCCTTGTGGTTTCTTCTTGTTATCAATGAGGTTCATTTATGTATTAAATCTTCCCAAGTTGTTCTTTTCGGCGGCGATCTCGAATTATGATCCAAAGTAAAGTCAACTGAAGACTGCGTGAAACGTCGACACGATCTAGAGAGATGATAAATGTTGTGATAAGAATAAATTAGTCCTGAATATATAAACATATAAAGCTTATCTTTCTCGAAGAAAGAAAATCCAATTAACTTTACTTGTACAATAAGTGGCATTTCATGGTCTACTCCAAATACTACCATAGAATTAGCAGTTATATTTGGTAGCAAATTAACCTTCGCTTAACACATAGACACGACAACGAGTATTGCATATGAAAACATAGACATAATTTACAAGATAGAACAAGTTCCCTGCAAAGATTAAAAATTTATAAAGTTATATGTTTCATACGTGAGTTTGAAATTAAAATCCTACTGTACGTTTCGACATTAAATATCACTAAATAGTCTGATGCAATAGAAAATATTCAGTTTCATTTCTTAAAAGTCCTTGCATACTAGAAAACCGTTTTCTACCCAAAGTATGTCCCCTTAAAGTCTTAGTAACCAATTTTAGTTTTCAAAGATTACAAGACAGGAGGTGAATTTTTGATTTGTTGTTCTTACATAAGTTATCAAACGGTAAAATTGATTGTCCAGAATTAATTAAAGATGTATTTCTACATGTCCCAACAATTAAGACTAAAACAGTAAACACTGGGACATTCTATTTTAAAAAAGGAAGAATTAAATATTACATAAGATTCCTGTGTGGAGAATGTATGCTTCGTATTACGAAATGATTAATTTCATGCAGTAGATGTGTTTAGTATGTCCAAAAGCAACTTCAAAACAATTGTAAGGCAATAACTTCTGGATAACTAAACAATGTATATTTGTGTATGTATAATACTGCATGTTAAATGATTACATACCCGACACAATAACTGGGCAGTAAGCCAGTTCTGTTGTCCTTATGAAATAAGTAAGTTAATTAATATAGCATTGCTGTCATGATTTATTTAACAAGAGTAAGCTAGTAATATAGTAGAAGATACTTCAGTTTTGGCGTTTTAAGTACTTTTGCAACAGTGATGGTACGTTGAATCTTATTAGACTTATTTGGAAAGAAATGACAAAACGCAAGGCTCATATTTCGATAAAATATACTATTGTATAATTAAAGCATAACAAAATAGAAGAAAGATAATATGGGCCAATAATATATTCTTATGTAAAGTAGATGAAAAATACGTTTGTTTTTTCTTTAAGAAAGGAGAAAAGAAACAAGATGGTGGATATTTATCAGTATTTCGATATTTCGACCTGGTTTTATATTTTTTGTATTTAACTATACCGATATGTTTGTTTGAATTGTAGCAAACTTTCGAATATTTAAAATTATTTGTACTACCTTTTTACATCCCTACTTTTATCAAAATCATTCCACCCACTACACTAACTCAGTTTCACCTGAAGTGGGACTAATTGTTGTCCATTTCTGGCCCGCTCTTAATTTTGTTAAAACGACTTTTTTTTTAAATTTTTGCTTTCAGATCTGTTTGTTCTTCTTGAACATTAAGTGGTGAAGGTTTCAAGTCTCCAACTTAAACAGTTTTTGTGTGAGTAAAGTGCTTTTCCATAATTTCAGTTTTGCCTGTAACAAAATTGAATTGGAAACAGAAAACGTTCATATTAGAGTTGAAATGAAAACAGAAAACGTTCCTATTAAAGTTGAAGTGAAAACTGAAAATGAGTCATCTGAAGAATGTAATTATGAACTGTGTAGTAGTAATATTAATGATCATAAAGATCCTCTTGCAACACGTTGTGATTGTAAGGAACAAAACGGTGCAGCGGAAGGAGAAAATATCCCTTCAGAAGTGATTGAGCTTGATAGAATATCAGATTGGAAACTAACTTCGAAAGCAATATGTTTGGTTGAGTGTTTACCAACTGATAATGTATTTGTTAATGCCGAATGTTTCAAGAGTAACATCAGGGGAAGATCCTCCGATTTTACACATATCACGGAAGAGAGGAGCATTCACATATCTGCTACTATTAGAGACAAAAGCGACCAGGAAGAGGATGTTCAGGAAAAAGATAATCGAGGAATCGGTAGCATTGCTCAGACCCGAAGGTACGTTTAAAGGTGTTTATTTCATCAGAAGTATGTTTTGCATAATTTTTTTTTTACATTTGCGATACTTCGTTAAATATTCATTTTTTTCCTTTACCTTAAACTAAGTTAATGGAATCAGAAACATTTCGGAAAAAAAAATGAAACTTACTGCGTAGCTTTGTAACAGATGAAATAGTTTGGCACTGAAATATGTATGTAAAGATAACGGTAAAATGCTATAAGCACCGCCTTCCACCAAGCTTTAAGTATTAGGATTCTCAGTAATGTCAATATTCGCTTCATAATTTCTAGGGAACAGTCCTCACTGGATTATCCCTGTATATCTTTTCCATCTCACTCAGAATATTTTCATGAGAAGACAGACTTGATTTTTGTATTCTTTTCTTTCTCGGTTCTGAAATTGTAACACTACCTTATCTGCTGAACACCTCAGTAAAAAAGAATGCCAAATACGGATCTTGCGGGATTTATCGAATTTCCAAAAGAAAAGTTGATAACGTTACATAACCCTTTCACATATTGTGATTGCTCTAAATTTAATGTATGTTGTATCACCAATTAATCCTTACTTGATCAACCAAAAATTCAACTTTTCGTCATTTGTAAGTATTTTACTTTAATATATGGCTTCTCAAAATTCACTAGTAAAAGCTGATGTCTCACAAGATTATATGTTGAATGTCTTGTCATATGAACTTGTACCGTGAGCAATGTTTATAGATAAAAATGCTTGGTACTTCTGTTTGACAATTGCGGCAAAATAATATTTTCTCTAAAAGAACGCGTTCGTTTCTTCTTACTATACTGACCTTGTTATGCTGTCTTGGTTTCTAACTTGTACAGTGATGAGGCCCTTCATAGAAACCAGTGGTTCTGTCCCAAATCACGACAGTTTGCTTGGGTTTCTTGAAATTCTGACTTGCCACAAACTTTTTCCATTCCATCATTGCCATTCATATCATTCTCTCCCTGATCTTGAGAGTATAACCATGGAATGTTAAACTTAAAGATGGTCATTTTACAATTAAATATTGGCAAGTAATGTGCTCAAAGGAAAATAATCTAAGATAATTAAAATTCAGTTAAAATCGACAAGATTCGATTGTATTAGAAAGAGAAGGAAGTAATTAATAACTAGCTATTCTCTTTCGATTTTTTCAAACGAATGCACTGTTTCCATTCTTCATTTTACTTAAGCAGAGATAGCAATACTTAGTCTGTAACGAAATATTTTCAAGTTATAACTGGGGATTTCTCTTTCTGTTTAATAATATTTAGTTGCATAACCGTTTAATGATAAATTTTGGAAACGATTATTTGTAATTGTTTATTGAAATCGCATACAAACATTATATTAATATACTGTGTTTTGTGGTCGGCTTATTAAATAATTAGGCATTAAATTCTTTTAATGGTTGGGAGTAATCGATTGATTAACTCAAAATTTTTAGGTGTTCAACTAAGGAATTCAATTGCATTTTAAAAACGTTTGTTCAATACCTTTAGCTTGGGAGTCTTTTATATCGTTATTTATTAGAAATAGATTAATGCATAATTAAATAACGGAATGATTGTATTCCGTTTCACACTAGTAGAATTTCAGTTCTCTTTAGGTCAAAATCATAAGAGAAGAATGGAGATTATATGCAGACATTTTTCGTGGCAAAGCTTACAACTAAGAAAAATACTTAAGACCTATGGCTAGAATGGGCATAAAATAGAGGTATTTGGATATAAATTGCAAGATACAAAAAGAGAACGAAGAAGATTTAAAATATCTAAGACTATGATCTACAGTGACTGACTTGTGTATGAATTGAATTCTTCATTTATCATCACTAGAACTTTGCTTCAGGCAGATTTGTCTCTCTTGCGTTTAAGCGAGCTATTAGCAATATTCAACCCTGCTTATATCATAATGGTGTGATCTGCTGATATTGTGGATGAAGGGGACGTCTTAGTAATTAACCATACAGATTGACACCCTAATTAGTAACGAAATGGCAACGTCTTCCCTCTCACGACGTAAAATTTACAGTTCAATCTTATATTAATGTAAATAAATGAAACACAGGAAATTTTAATACATAATGCTCTTTTTCATCAACTGTTGCGTAGAAATCAAACATAGTAGGTTACGGTTGATCAGAGTGGTTGCGAAGAGTGGTATGTGATAATAGTTCATTGAGCGTTGATGTAAATAGTGAAGATAGTGGATCGTGGTGTCAACTGGTTGAGTGTTACTCGGTTGAAAGTTTTATTGTTAAACTGTTTTCGCATACACACGTCACCTTTATAAATATGGAATATCTTGGACAATTTTCTAATTTTTTATTTATGTCCGATTAAAGTATTCAACAGAAATACAATACTAACCTTACTTGTTCTAGTTGTGATATGTAATGTCTAAATTTAATTTTCTCTCCGACATTTCAGGTGGAAATCTCTAACTTGTTACATTGAGGTATTTTAAGTTCTCTAAATGTGTTGCTTATTAGCATTTTATAGGTGGCACTTCGTTGGATTCATTTGTGGTTGATTCAATTTGTAATCTACCTAAACTTAACACAGTACCAACCCTATTCGTACCAGCCCTGATGATTCATCATTGATAAGAGTAGATAGTAAACTTAACGAGTGGAATTCCTACAGTTAGATATTATATATTCCGCCTTTTAACAGTTCTACAGCTAATAAGTTGATTTTTAATTTTTTCTTCTACTCTTATCGATTTTTAGCTTTCTCTTATAACTCTCAATGTTATAATTTAAAATAACCAAACAGTTATATTCTTGTTCTTTCTACTCCTCGCTTTCCTTCCATCTTTTCTTGTATGGTAATATGAAGAGGAAAATTTCTGTTCAACATGTGCCCAATTCAATTGGCCTTCCTACGTGGGATGCCGGCTAATTATGCTAAATTTAGAATATGTTTTATACATTCATTTGGTGTTTATTTTATTTATGGCAGAAATTGTTTAGAATTGAATATTTTATTTGTTCTGCAATTTTATATACAAGACTCGCACTTTAGGCAGGAATGCTACAAATTGTTGTGTACTGTCTATTTCCTGGACTGTCAATTGTAATAAAATACAGGGTGACCGCGTGACTATGTTACAAAATTTAAGGGATGATTCCTGACACGCAAACAAGAAGAAAAGTTTAAATAAACTTTTGTCCAACGTACATAATTTCGGAGCTAGAAGGTGCCGAAAACGTGGGAAAATAACATTCAAAGCTCTATAGCTCGACTATGATGAAGGATAGAGCTATTGCGGCATGGTCACGTGAAAGACACCGAAGCTGCTGTATTCAAAAATGTTTAGGTCGAGATCGTGCAATTCGTGCACAAGTGATTCCTCAAAGGAGCGTAGAGATTCCCGGATAATCTGTCAAGAAATATGGGTCGAAAAGCATACGGATGAATAGCCGTCCCAACTGCTAGCAATAATGCGTCTGGCCTATATCGATATCTCGATGAAGCACAAAATGGCGAACAGTTTATATACGTGCCATGTGTGGTTGCATAACGCGCACTAAATAAGAGTGGGAAACATGTGAAAGGAAAGTGTGAATAATTTGGTACAAATGGTAAATACATGATATTACGCTGTCCTATCATTGAACAGACGTTTTTAATAAAAGGTAATAGTCATGAAACGTACTAAAACGTTGTAAAAGGATCACACTATTAATGTCTTACTTCCATGTATTGTTGTCATTGAAAACAAATAAACAAAACTGAGCGAAACAACCATAATGCAAAAGAGGTTGTTTCCTAAAAACAAAAGTCACAAGAATGGGAATAATGTCCAATCGACATTTTACAGCAGGATTGAATGCAGCCAAGAACATCGTCAATTACCTGTAAACGAGACAAATCTCCCAATTATCCTACAATAAGTGATGGACATGGCGTCTCTCTACTTTAACACAGGCATTACAGCGTCGCAGTAAGTTCTGACGCATCCGCTGTAACAACCCAGGATCTGTTCTTGTAGTATCCCAGGCAGCGAGTATTCGTGATAATAGTTATTCTGCGTTGTCTATAGACGTTTCATAGAGAAGTGTTTTGACATAACTTCACAAGAAAAAATCAAGTGGAGTCTAATCTGGGGAACGTGCAGGCCAATTAGAAGGACCGCCTCTTCCAATCCATCTGTCACGAAATGTTTGATTCAAATACTCTCGAGCACTTGCTGAAGAGTGGGCTGGGGTGCCATCATGTTGAAACCACATTCGTTGGCGAACACCAAGAGGGACATCCTTTAATAACTCTGGAAGTATGTCTCGCAGGAATCTCGTATACACTGGTGCAGTTAATCGTGGTGGTAGTAACTATGAACCTATTATCTGATCACTGATAATACCCGCCCACATATTTATGGCGAATCGGTCTTGCTGGCCCCTTCCCACGATTGCATAAGGATTTTCGTCTCCCATACATGACTATTGTGACTATTAAATATCCCGTCTTTCGTAAAGCAAGCTTCGTCGGTGGAAATCACGTAGGAAGCAAACTGCGGATCAATTAAAGAGCGTTGGAGAAACTACTCACAAAACCAAACGCGAGGTTGAAAGTGAGTTGGACGTAAGGCCTGAACCCTCTGCGGGTGATAGGGGTGTACCTGTTGCTCGTGTACTACTTTCCAAACAGTATCTTGTGCTTCTCCCCTTTCACGTTCTATTTTCCGGGTACTTACAGTTGGGTCTTGGGCGAAACGATCAAGCACTTGTTCTTCAAATTCCGTAGTCCTTGTGGTTCTTCGTCTTCCTTGGTCGTAGTATTGAGGTTGTAAATTCCCCGTGTCTCGTAAGCGTTGAAAAAGTCTGGCAAACACAGTATAGGCTGAATGTCTTCTTTCTGATACTTCAGTCGATATAACCTATCAGCTTCTCGACTGTTGCCATTTGCTTGACCGTATACAAATATAATGTCCGCAAGTTCTGCTATCGAATACTCCACTTGATCTCACATTCGGAAAAGCAAAGCACAAACTGCACTAAGGAACTCGTACCCTACGAAAAACCCACATGAAGAATGACCTTCCACAACGCCTTCTAGTAGGGTTGTCTTATATTTTCCTTACCTTCGATTTCCTACGACAGAAAGAAGAACAAATGTTTGTGATCGAACCTGCAAACTGTGGCGTACTTCAGGTGATATCACCGTCTGTGAAAACAAAATATCTTCTAAACGATAGCAATATGACGACATGTTAAGCATTCTAGACAAAATCTCGGAATCAGTCCTGCAAAACATCGGAAGCAGCGACTCAAACAAACGTCCTGATAAATTGTTTTTCCTTGTTCTTTTTCAATGTTCGGGTAACGCACATTACGGCTAATGATAAGAAACGGATATTTTACTGTTGTTCTCTGGCAGTGGTCAAATTAACATGGGATGGCGGAAAAATTCCCCTCTCGTAAAAAGTATCCTCGGCTGGTATCATCAAATAAAATACGATTTCTGCCTGGAAGAAAGCACCCATATCCCCCGGTTTTTCGCCGTTAGTTTTACTTGCTTTCAATGGCAAAACTACATGGAAGAAAACAAAGTTAGTGTGATGTTTGTACAACATTTTAGTACGTTTCATGATTATTCCCTTTATTAAAAGTGTCTACACTTACAATGAACAGGACAGTGTACTATCATGTATTTACCATTTATACCAATTTATTCACATTTTCCTTTCATTTTTTGCCACTCTTATTTAGTGCGCGTTATGCAACCGCTCATGGCACGTATAAAACTGTTCGCCATTTTGTGCTTGTGCGACTTAGGCCAGATGCATTATTGCTAGCAGTTGGGACGGCTATTCATCCGTATCTTTTTCGACCCATATTTCTTGACAGATTATTCGGGAATCCCTACGCTCCTTTGAAGAATACCTTGTGCACGAATTGCACGACCTCGACCTAAACATTTTTGAATACAGCAGCTTCGGTGTCTTTGACGTGACCATGCCGCATTAGCTCTATCATTCACCATAGTTGAGCTATAGAGCTTTGAATTTTATTTTCCCACGCTTTCGGCACCTTGTAGCTCCGAAATTATGTACGTTGGACAAAAGTATATTTGAACTTTTTTCCTTGTTTTGCGTGTCAGGAATCATCATTTAAATTTTGTAACATAGCCACGCTGTCACCCTGTATGTATTACATAAGAATTATGAGTTTTCAAATGTTTCATTGCTACAATATTATATTTTACTATAAAAAGTCCTGTAAATATTACCACGCACATATTTCTCCATTAGTCAAACTCTCTTCTGTTTCATTTCATTCTTTCCTTTCGTGTGTCAAATATTTTATCTTACTCAATTTCCCTATATTATTATTATCACTAGTAAGTAATAATAATATTATTGAAATCGAGATTTATGATGATACTGGTCTGAAGTCGTTACCATTTACTTATTGTACACGTCTGTTATGACATCTCTACTTAACAACAGAAAAAAGTATCTGACTTTTTTGAGACACTTTTACACCTGGAGGTAGCACGTGGTCATAAGTACAAAAATTCTTTCTTATTGATCAGTAAACGGAGAAACGAAAGTTAGTAAACACAGCTTTTTCTTATTGGTAAGATAGGAAATGAAAGGCAAATACACGATAGCTTTGAACTCCAGTTGAGCAAAAGAAATGTGCTATAAGATATATGACTGAGTTTGTGGCATTTTTTTCTGAAGTTGTTATTGATTTCTAAATGGAAGAGTCAAAATAATTGGAAGCGTCTGTGAGTAAGACACGTACTGTCTGCTCTCTGTTCTGACCTAAATTTCCCTCCCTCACAAATGCATGAACCATCTAGCTCTGAAGTACATAACAGTTGTTGTATAATGTTCACCAGTAATTTGCATACAGACAACAATAAAGCTAAAGTGTGAATGTGTGTTGGAATACAGGCTAATAGACAACTGGTGATGAATTTTTCTTCCATTGTTTTTTTATTTATAATTCTCCACCTGAATTCCACACTTGTGCTGGAAGTAATTGCACAGCATCCTTCGTACGAACCAGAGTAGTATATAATTCTAAAATGTTTTAAAAGAACGGTAACCTTTCAGAAGCATTTTCATCTCTAAAGTATTCTTCATTTGTTTTCGAGGAGGTCAAAATTGCTTTGCAGATAGTCGTGTTTAATATATGAAAAAAACAAATATAATAATTTTAGCCAAACAAATTTGACCATCTATTACGTATATGCACCTGGAAATAAATATAAACCATTCGAAAACATAAAAGCAGCTGAAGTACTGTTATTTCTTTAATATGGATCAAATTCTGGAGCATTACTTTCTGGTTTAAATATGTTGTACATATATGGAAAAATGCAATGAATCCGGATGCAGTTAACCTCTTTCTCTTTGAGTGTTGTTGTATTAAGCTTAATGAAACAGTCCAACATATATTGTCAACTGAAGAAAACTGTCTAAATGCCTTAGACGCACATTGGGCGTAACGAGGATTTGATTGGATTAGATATGAGTTAGAGTCCGGTTGAGCACAGGCTATATGTGACGTTGATGTACAGCTTAACCTGGTACCCGAACCTCATAACATACCGCCGGAAATCAAACCTGGGTCTTCCACGACAATGTCGCCTACACTTTTTAAGTGTTAGCTGGTAACGCAAAACCAGAATGAATTCGTTCGGTATAACTCTTCTACAAATGTAACAAAAATATAATAAAGTAATCTGTTTCTGAGGTTGGAAACCAATAACGTGTGTTTAAATTTTTCTATCAGTTTTACGAACTGCCTTCAGGTATAATTTTCGTCTATGCTAAGCCGTGCTAGTGCACAGTATTATGGTCGTAATTATGTGCAAGTGTCTTAGAAAAATGCATTCGTTAAGTACTAGTATTCTTTCACGTTGTCTGGTCTTGTTTCGTATTGTTTTAATCAGTTTTTCACATTCTTTCCCGATATTAGACAAAAATACAACAGTGTCGTATTTTGTGGGCGACCGAGGCTACCGGCTGTAGCCAGCTATATTATAAAGAAAGTATAATGCGTATAAAATAATTCAAAATAATACGTTTACACTTTATTATTTTCTTTTCATGGTACTAGTTTCCCAATATTTTCGCAAACGTGAATACGTAGTAACTAATAAGGCAGCTGTTAACGCTTAGAATGCAACGCAATTCCTCTCGCTTTCGTAGACACTGATGATTTAGCAACCTCGGGGATACCGTTCTTATACTACTGCCAGCAGAGAGCAATTTTTAACTGCTTGTGCGCCCACGTATGTTACACCGCAACAGTGAGGTAGCCAGTCACGACTGGCAACCGAGCAGGTAATCTCTCTGTGGATCGGTTTCTGTAGGCCGAGCGAGTAATTTGAAGTTAAGAACAACGGCATAGGAGACATTTTGGGGCTATCGCTGAATTTCGGGGCATCATTTAGTAGCGATTTGTATCAACGTAATGAAACATTTGTGTTTTACTTTGCGATTCTTGTTGTAGATATAATTGCTCATTACGTTATTTGCACTGAGTTGAATCCGTTGATTTTGCACCAACTGTTACGAACTGAGGCCCGGAAACAGTATTGTAGATTGGAAGATAGGTTAACTTCAATTACAGTGATGAGCGTTGTGCATAAAAATCAAGCGGGAAAATGAAATGCTACAAAAAAATTATCATTTTTCGTTTTGATACAAAGTAAATTGACTAAAATTCTTTTTGTAAGGCCAAACTCATTAAACTAATCGATTTAAGACCAAATACCAGGGGTGGCTTCCCCAGCTTCTGGATACATATATACATTTGATTGATTAATGACACAAGGAAATTACTTTTACAGTAGTGGTTGATGCTATTCGTTAAATAACTACCTACCATTAATGTAAATAGTGAAATATATATTTACTCTATATTATATCTTTGAAGGTTTTTAAATTTTTCATAATTTTTCTGCAGGCCCGTGCCTACCCTGCCTACCCGCTAAAGCCGTCACTGTCAAATAGCAAAATCACTATACATATTTCGTGATGCAAATTGATGAAAGAAAAATGGGTATATCTTGAGATCACACTTTGTGGTACACGGAGGGCCCGTGATACGACCTGCTGTGTTTGACCAGCCTCCAGTCGCCCTATTATTCTACCTTTCATAACGTCATCAATATGTGTTCTTTGAGCCATTTTCAACACAGAGACACCATTAGCACGTCTGACATCTGCACACTTACACGCTTCACCGTACTCTGACATGCACGAACACACCTCTGCGTATTTGGACTGCTGCCAGCGCCACCGTGTGACGACCGCACCGCATGCACTGCACCGAACAAATTCACCGGATGGTCATACCCCGAGGTGATTTCCAACCAAAAACTGCCCATCAGAGCGTTGTTTCACCATGTATCCGCATGATACTTAATTTATGATCACGAGTGCAGTTACTTATGCCTAGTCATATACCTTATGACTTGACTTTTTGCAGAGTTCGGAATCAAAAATCGCCACTTCACTCGTTAAAGCTTCCTATTGATCAATAACACATTTTTTTCTTACTTTCGTTTATCCGCTTACTGCTGGATATCGGATTTTTATTGGGGCCGCGGTGGCTCAGTGGTAGAGCGTTCACCTCTGGTGCTTAGGGTTCCGGGTTCGATCCCAACCTCGCCAAGTGAACTTTGTGGTGGACAAACACCGTGTGCGTTGGTTTTCTTGGAATTCTCCCGTCTCGTTCCACTTTCTTCATTCCACCATTTCATTCATTACTCATCATCACCGTCTCCCTTAGCCTAACCGACATAACCGTGGGACGTAAAACTCAAAGATTTCATTTCATTTTTTTCAGATTTTTATTATACGTAGACGGTAGAACTTTCGTACTAATTTCTGTTTTATATATCCTAAATTACAGAATTAGATCATTTCTGTTTTATCATTTAATGAATTGATTACTTTTGGTTATACAACAACGAGGATTTAGGGACGATATACTCGGCTGTTTTCGTGGGCTCCGAACCACACTGCAATTGCTGACTTGTGAAAGATTATTGAGAAACTGCTATTCACCTTACTGAACATGTGACGGACGGTGTATAATAATTTATGTCGGTGATATTGCTTGCTGTAATCATGACAGTAAAAATAGATATTATGATAGGCCTATAACGCATCCGCAGTTGTATTTTTTAACGCAACAGCTGTCGGTAATCCTTGCCATCGAGTAGGAAGGAGAAGCTCTTTTGACTAAGTTCTCAAGATATTCAAATGAAAGATCACGTTGAGAAAAGGATAATTTTTCCATCTATGTGGTCTTCAGTTAAGCCAAATTACAGTACATAGTGATATCAACAGTCTATTTTATTGCGTAATTGGTTATTCACACACACACGCGGGAATATAGGCAAATTTTGAAAACAGTTTTCGGTAAGTTATTTAGCGTGACGTGAATTGAAAGCAAATTTACATTTCTAATAAGCATAGTTGATGTTCAGAACAAGAAGAGTTCATATATTTTTACACAAATAATGAAATTGAAATATGTATGATATGTGGGTCACATCGCTTAAGTAAGTAATACGCATAAGCATTGCAAAATTCTTTTTAAAGAAAAAGCTATATAAATATTTATATAGATGGATAAACGATAATGTTATACAAGATCTCATGAAAGCGGGTGATATGACTACAGGATGATATACATTAGAAAAGATATATTTCTGAGACCCATAAGAATTCCGTTTGAGTGAATGGTTTTCGTATATTACCGAATGTGTACTAAAGTTTAACGGTCTTCTATGTTTAGCACATGCTGCTAAAGTTGCATAATGTAAATTACTGTCAGGCCTTCAAGTGAAGGTCAGAACTGTTGCAAATACTTAACTCCTTTCGGTCTTCGTTCATACTTTAGCGAACATACGAACTACGAATAATTTATCCGCTTTTAGCCACGAAAACGCACACCTCGTAACGAAGGTGCATCTTTTGCAATAAGAATATCAGGAAAAGCAAAACATAACTTCAGATTTTCAATTTCACAGAGTAATATGTACATAAAATCTGGGTGAGTTATGCGTGCTATCCCCGCTTCAGAACTTGTGCAGGTTTTCGATGTTGTTACCTAAATGAATATAGACTAGTTCGTTTACAAAAAAGAAAGCGGGGAAAACTGAGATAATATAAATTAAATGTGTATTTTTTTCGCATGATAAGTTCATAAAGGAGGAGAAGCAAGATACATTCTAAAATGTTATTTTAAATGTTAGTTTCTTTTCTATTCTAGTCCTTATAAGGGTTTAAAAACGTATTCATCAGAACTTTTAGTATATACTATCATTTATCATTTACTGCTTCAAGCGCTTGTTCTAAAACGTTACATTGTGCATGGACATCACAAGATATACATGGACATCACAAGAAACTACATAGATATACTTTTTTGTAGAAAATTGACAAAATGTTTTCCCGTTAACAGGGTAGTGTAGTAACTCCTGAATGAAATATGTCATATGAGATGGAATTACGGTGAGAGAAATTGTGATTATTAGACATAATTTTGTCGAAAACTACAATACTCCACATAAGTAAATTGATACATCAGAAACAGGAAAATGGCTTCATTTAAAAGAAAAATAACGAAAAACTCTTTTTGCCTGAAGACATCTCTGAAGTCTTACGCCACAACGGCCTCTGCAGTGCAAGACATTGCAAATGTTAAAATATCGAAGTAAGAGTGTATGTTATGTTTAACATGCAAGGGTTCACCGCTGAATAACACTTTATGACATCCACTTGAAAACCTAGTTTTCACACACACACACAAAAATAAAGATCAGATTTCTTGTAAAGAAATGAAAAGTTACAAGGAATTGAAAACTCTACGTGTCAGAATACTTTATTTCAAAAATCTTGATTGAATTTGAACTTCCATTTCCAACAGTAACAGTATCTTAATTCGGTAATATAACATATATAATTTCCTATGAATTTGAATGAAATATAATATCGAATTTTTAAACCTAAACAAAAATTCACATATTAAAAGAAGAAACGTTCTCGTCTTTGGAGAGTAGAAATTGTACAGATACCGCTTGATTTTTAAAAATTCCATATTTCCACAAAATTCCATGTAAAATTTCAATAACAGATATAACGTGTGTTTCTCACGAAATGTAATTTATGAGTGCTTCTGTACCCCTTATATTTTAGATACAATAACAAAGATAGTAGAAAATAAGTATCTTCCCATAAGTGCTATACTTTCTATACTAGAATTTGCATTTTATTGATTTAATATTATTTATTACCATTTATGTCTTTATTGAACAGACCATATATGCATTTTCCAGAACACACATGTTTATACCTATACGTGAAAAAGCTCAGACTTGCCAGGAATATGAAAAGGGATTCAATCAATGTTCGAAATTAGCAAGACATGTGTTATTAGATACAGTTTTAAAATCACACACATGCGTAGAATGTGGAAAGAGATTCGCCTACCGTTCAAAATTGACAAGGCACATGTTCACACATACAGGTGAAAAACCTCACAAATGTCAAGAGTGTGGAAAGAGATTTAGTCGAAGTTCATCTTTGGCAACGCACATGATAATTCATACAGGTGATAAACCACACATCTGTGAACAATGTGGAAAGAGATTCAATCGACGTTCAAATTTGGCTGCACACATGTTCACGCATACATATAAAAAACGTCACGAATGCCAGCAGTGTGGGAAGGTTTTTTATAAAAAATGCCGCTTAGCAACGCATATGTTATTACATACAGGTGAGAAACCATACATGTGTGAAGAATGTGGAAACAGATACAATGAACGTTCAAGTTTAGCTGCGCACAAGTTCAAACATACAGGTGAAAAACCTCATACATGTCAAAAGTGTGGAAAAGGGTTCAATTTTCGCTCAAAATTGACTGTACATATGATCACACATACTGGTGAAAAACTTTTCAAGTGTCAACACTGTAAAAAAGGATTCAGTCGACGTTCAGTTTTGGATACACATATGTTAAGACATACAGGTATAAAAAGTTACAAATGCCTGGCGTGCGGAAAGGGATTTGTTACAAAATGTGATTTGAAACATCACGTTTACATACATACACGTGAGAAAATTCACAAGTGCCAACAGTGTGGACGCGGATTTGTTAAAAAATTTGATTTGGCAAATCATATTTTTACACATTCAGGTAAAATATCTTACACATGTCAAGAATGTAGGAAGACGTATACTACAAAGTCAGCTTTGGCAAGACACATGTTGGCTCATACAGGTGAAGGACCTCACAAAATTGGAGAGTGTGATAAATGATTTATTAAAACTAAAATTAGGACACACGTATTGATGCATACAAGTGCAACACCTCACATGTGTCAATAGTGTGGAAAGGGATGTAAATTTCCACATTGGCAACACAAATGCTCTTACATATAGCTGTTGAGCATGCAAGTGCTAAAATTGTGGTAATTTCTTAAAAAATTATGTTCATATATATAGGTGAAAATCGCCAGTCATGCTTAAAGTGTAGAAGATCTTTGAATTTTAAAGATTCCCGAAGTCATATTTTGTATAGTAGTAAGGGGCCGTATTATGTATTAATAAATTCTGGTGATTTTCACCCTATTATGTAATAATAAATCCACTTCTTTCTCTTTCATGAGCAGAAAATTTCCAAAAATTAGCATGACCACGTGTTTGCTTATTGACCTGAATTATCCTTTTTAATGAGGTCTTGTTACTTCATATATTTATATTTGTATGTACAGAAGTCTGTTTCTTTCCGTAAGGCACAGTGAAGTGAACTTTGTGGTGGACAAGCACCGTGTACGTGGGTTTTCTTGGGGTTTTCCCGTTTCCTCCAAAGTTCTTCATTCCACCATTTCATTCATCACTCATCATCACCGTCTCGTTTAGCCTAACCGGCATAATCATAGGACGTAAAACTCAAATATATCATTTCATTTTCCTTCCGTAAGGCACGCTCACCTCATGAACTTCGGAAGTGGTACGTTGCCTAGCCCCCAAAGTCTTTCAGACATTCTAAATTTAAAAATGTTTACACTATAGTAGGATCATGGTGTGTACTTTTGTAAGTTCATTTGGTCAATATAGTTCTCTCTCTTGGGTTAAAAATTGCTAAAATATAAACGTAACTAACAGGTAACACGTAGAAGGTGCTCGAATAAAAATTTTTCTTGGATAATTTCTTATTACCGTAGATACGAGTGCAGACGTTCGTATCGTTTTAAACAGCAGCGGTACATGTATACTTACCTTGGAAAGTTACCTACGAACGTTCCTTTCAATTTGGGAGTTGTGCAAACAAAAATTCGGTAAGATGTTTTGGTATTTAACCTTGTGTGTTAAATATTAGTACGGTCACGTGTTCGATGACTGCCCTTTTTATTACCTTGGTTGATTGGGGTATCCATTCTCTTTGATAGACCAGGGTACAATTTGTAAATTGGAACCACCACTGGTCATAAAGTAATAATTGATTTATATTGTCTATGCCATTTGTTACGAGTCAGGTGAAAAATTTTAACAACGTTCATCACCAGAGTTCTCGCTTTATATTGCACACTTCTTAAGGAGAACAATACTTTAAATCTGATAACGTTTAAACGGTCTCCCTTCATGTACCGTACGGATGGTATATATTTAAATAAAAAAAATCATGGAAGAGCATCAATTATATGTTGTTCATTTTTTCTGGTTTCTTCTTTATGGTACGCTAAAATATTACCAATGATTTTAGTAGTTGTAGATGCCGTTTCTTTACAGATACACATTTTTATATTGGTTCGTTCATGATTAGATCACCTCTTCTTCTTGACTGTGATGATTTGTTTAAATTTGTAGCATAGCATTGGTTTGCAAAGTTTCTTATTGTGAGTTCTGTAAGGGAAACGAGGGAAAAATATTATGGAAATAGATGATCATAAAAACGAAATATGTAAAGGTGAACTCTCAAAGATAAATATCACAAAATTATCTGGAAAGTATATTGGAGCTGTCTGCGTGTATTAACCGAGGGTACAGTTCTGAACACATATTGAATTACGCGCAGAGGATTTCGTTGGGCTTACAGCATATATAAAAATTTATATAATGACCACATACGGTAGATCCAGACTTTGCATTTGACTATTACTGTTTTATTTTAATACATACTATGAGGTTTTAAGAAAGTAACGTGTTGCGGTACGTAAGACCATAGCTGTGAAATATTCTCCATAACCACAATGACCAAAATAAATTGCAACTCAATGTCTTCCCAGTTTTCTTGATGAATCTGCATTGACAGTGATTGCCAGAGGGAGTGAATTAGGTGACAGCAACTGATTGCTGTCAAACACACTGGTAAAATGATTTCTGAATAATGGACTACCGTTTAAGACACTAACTGTTGTGTATTCAACATCATTAATTGAAATGGTAAATAACCTACACGTACCTTGTTATTTAATAGCCCAGAATAATTTTGCGCTGGTGGTCGATTTCTAGGAGTGATGAAAACTCCACATACACAGAGCTGTTGGCAGGTGCTGGAAAGTAATTTCTCTAGGAAATGCACTTTCAATCAATTTCCTGGATATCGGAAATTGCAATAGTAACATCTCCAACAGAAGAATCAGGAGTTACCTCAGAAACAAACACTGTATATCCATTCTTGTAGTTGATTCTTGAAATTGTATGGCCAGTTTTGAGCCTGAGAACAATGTGTGGTACGGTGAAATGTAATTATTCTCTTCAAACCAGGGTTGCAATGAGTTTGAAGGCACAGCTTTAACATCCACGTATAATGTAAAGAAATTAGTTGCTGAAATTCAAATAGATTGCTGGCTAAGCGTTAGTGTACGTGCCTTTGGCGCGGCAGATCCGGATTCGATTCCCAGCGGGAGCTCATGTGGTTCGGATTCCACGTTAATCAGTAGGTCCACGTCTCATATAGCCTCGCTGGTGAACGAGACGCTAAACTAAAATCAACTCAACAACTCAAATAGATTGCTATAATATTTCCACAGGATGATTCATTCGATGTAAATCCTGCAATAATACGATTCGACAATGTTCCCAATAACAGGCTGTCAAACGTTTTGGATTATACATCTTTCGGAATGTTAAGTGATTTCATTTGAACTCTTGTGAGAGGATACTTTGCCGGTGCGGATTGTAAAATTTTGTTATATGCCAGTTTGACACTAGGGCTATTGCTGACTTTTATCTCCTGTAACGATGCATCTACGATATTGATTTTTGCATTGACCTAACTTTCGCTCGCACTAAGACAAAAGTTTGGTTTTGTATGAATAAGTTTCACACGCAGTTCCACTCCATGAGTTTTAAAATTAACCTTTTTAAAAAAATGTCACAATCAAAATGCCCAATCATATCGTATTTCATGCTTTGTTTTGTCAGTTCATAGCTCCGTTGAAATCCTTTCTTCTCACTGGTGATTCCGTTCATATAGCCATCTATATCTTGAAACCACAATGCTGTTTGTAAATGTGTATTTTTAGCTCCATCACTATAATTGAGCAGCTTTTCCAGGTACGAACAATATGGATGATTATGTGACGGAAATGAAATCAGTTTATTGTTGAAGTACATTTGTACTTCACTAAACATGTCATTTAGAAAATCATTAACAGGTGCAATTGGTTTATCCGTTTCAGTGAATAATTAGCCATCTGATTTCACAATTTGTGCTTGGATGTACAATAAGGTTTGTAGCAATTCAATATAATCATCACCGCTACCACTCACTACAAATTCTATTGGTGAATTTTCAGCTATTAAACTTATTAGTTTGTAGCCAATAATACGGTTGTCCAAAACACTGGTTGGTGTGGGTAACGTTGAAGAAATGTCCAATTCACTTTTTACACATTCACACCAACCCCGAACTTCATCTACGTGGAAAATTTGATCGAGATCGGTCTGGTGGTTCAAGAGATTAAGTAACGACTATAGTTACTTTTAATTTTATAATATCGATTAGTTCTTCTAACATTGTGTGTGTGTGTTTGTGTGTGTCCAAGTGGATAGTGCATATTGTGTCGGTTTCATTCTCCGTAAGTACTTCCCTCGGATACAAACCCAAGTAGTGGCTGGGATCAGTGTCGTCTGACATACCGTCGATGCTGGAAAGGTATTTTAAAATCGAATAAAACCATCCCGTTACGTTTAATATTGTTTATATTAATGTTTATTTCATCCTTTGTGGGATGTACTGTAAGATTCGAGTAAGAATTTAAATCTTACTGACTTGTATTGTAAACTCGGGAGGTTTGAGACAACGGAGGGATGAGACAATGGTTATAATTCTGTTCACTTGGCAACACTGAAGTTGTTCTTCCTGCGGAAGATAAGGGCCTTCGATAGTCATTTGCTGAGTTGGAATCAAAAGAGGTGAACGGTACAATTTAGAGCGGAGAGTGAAAAAACTGTTTTCAGGTAGGTCGAGTAAATGTAGACTACTACTTATTGAATATATTTAACAAATATTGAATTGAATTGTGTTTAATTACTATATGTACATTGAAAGACACGAATTTCAATGTTCTTTCCAAACACTCGGAATGTAATTTGGAAGGAAGTAATTTACACGAAAAAGGAAAAACTGAAATGGCGGGAAAGAGAGAGTTGAGACACCTTTAGGAGAGAGAATTGAGACGTCTCAATCCTCCCATCTTTTTTGATTGATATGTCTGTTTATATATTATTTTGCTAGTAAGTTAATATTGAATTTAATGCAATCCTAGTAAACAGGGAGAGAAAATAAGAATGTGAGTCTTGGTTAATAAGCATTTATTTAAAAAGTTCCCGTTAGATAGGGAACTATAGTTAATTTTCATGAATTAAAAATGATTCTTCGTTCTATCATTTTCATAGGTCACCGAGAGACAGACAACGAACCACTAAACACCCGGAGGTCAAGAATTTCAGTTAGGTTATGTTGGTTTAAAGTAGGGAAGGGAAGGGAGTGGAAGGTTAGGTCAAGATAGATTCGTTTAGAAATATAACGTTTTCCTTGTCGGGGTTTCGCTGACTGCCTTTTGAGTGTTTTTGGTTGTAGATGTTTTAATCAAGACCTGAGATATTTTCTTTATTCACCGAAAGTTGAGTTTCAGTCAAAATTTTGCCTTAATGTAAGTAGACTAATATGAAATGACAATTTTGTTCACGGGGCATAACTGGCATACATGTGAAAGCAATTAACAAATTTTGATTTGATGTAGGAAACTGGGTGATTGGGATTGAAAATCAAGGATCTTTGCCTCATACTGAGCCCAGCACTTATTCATATTATTGTAATATGAAAATTAAAGTCTTAAGTCTCTAATAGTATTGTTCCAATCTAAAAGTTACAGGAGGGATCCTCAGGAAATAAAAATGATTTGTTTTATTGTCACACGTTTAGAGGGGAACTGGGAAGATATTTTATTCATCTTACTCGTAAATCGTTCTCCAGATAGGCTAAAACAATAGTTTTAAAAATAGTTCTCCAATAGTTGTTTAAATTAGTCCTTTAGCCTTAGTCAAAGATTTTGACACAATTTTCTCATTACGGGTAACGGTGTTAGAAACCTACTACAATGCCTTTTCGATGGAAGAAACGAACTGATCGCGTCACAGTCCCAAGACATGTCATGAAATCTACTGTTCGTGAAGCAATCAATGGCAGGGGTCTACGATCAACCATAAGAAGATTTGCAATAGATAAGCAAACTTTTTCTCGTTATGTGAAGAAAGCAAAAGAAAGTGCTCCCGACGAATCTATATCTTATGTTCTGAACAGGAAGTGTTCCCAGATTTTTTCTGATAGAGAAGAAGCACTTCTAGAAGAATAAGCTGCAGCAAAGAACCATTACGGAATTTTGGTATTGGCTATGCGTGAGCTGACTTACGAATATGCTTTAGCTAATCAGAAGAAAATGCCACCTCAATAGGAAGAGAGACGAAGAGCAGGTTATGATTAGTATTTAGGGTTTATGCATAAACATCCCAGTCTATCGCTTAGAACTCCTTAAGCCACAAGCTTATCTGGAGCTACTAGCTTCAACAAAGCTAATGTTTCAGCCTTTACGAATCAGAGCAAGTGTTGATGAGAGAAAAGATTAAGCCTCATCAAATATGGAATGTTGATGAAACTGCATTTACACCATGCCACAAACCTCCAAAACTAATTACAAAAAAAGGAGCTAAAGAAGTTAGTAAATCAACATCTGCTAAAAGAGGTTCATTAGTCACAAGGGCCTTATGCAGAGTTGTTTTGACGTCCGATTAATGCTTTACTATAGGTTTGATTAACAGATGGTTATCAAAAGTGTATTCAGAGTCTCTCATTAGGACGTAGTAAACAACGGAGTTCATCACATATGACTAATTAATCTAAAGCAGAGGGTACTCTTTTAGCCACAGTTTAGCTTGTGCGACACATTTCGTATTTCATATATTTCCATTTTTACAGACTACGCATGCGCATATCTCTTTTCCGTAGTTGCCACATTTATTTTTCTCACCTGATGCATTGGGGTTATATTAGTTAATCATACTCAAATCAACTTTTAAGTTGTACTCAAAGTAGACTCCGAATACCAAAAAGTACCCCTTTCTTTGTGAAGAGCTAGTATGCCACTAACTAGTCGGTGACTAAAAATTGATTAATGAATTCTCTCTGAATACCGCCCAATGTGTTGCGCAATGAACGCAACAGAAAACAGAATTCCCGCCTTTTTTTGTTTTGTTTTTCATCGCGTTCACTTTAAACAGCATATGTTGTCTGGTTCTCAAGCTGGAAGTTCAGGCCCCGCTCACGTATTTGGATGGATGACGAAGGATTTTTTTTTTTTTTTTTACACATCTATGATCATTTCGTTAAACATTCAGGCTGTTCTCATGAAAGAAAATCTCTGCTACAATTCCGTAACCACAAGAATCCTATATCTATAGCTTCCATCCAGAAAGCCAAGCATAATGGTATAATATTGCTAACGGTTCCCCCACACACAAGTCACAGTCTTCAGCCACTGGATGTGTCAGTATTCTTTTCCTTCAAATCATTCTACAACAAAAAGGCAGAAGAATGGCTGATGTCTCACCCTAAAAGTACGATTTCAATCTACGAAATTCCTAATTTAGTGGGAGCTGCATTTCCCCTAACATGTAAGCTTCACACCAAAGAATATTGTTAATGGTTTTAATAAAACAGGAATATTTCTTTTCAATAGAGATGTGTTTGATGAATCCGATTTTCTTCCTTCCACTGTAACAGATTACACTGAACCGCCTCTCATTAGTGCATATTATGAAAACGCATCTACAGAACAGCAACCAAACACATTTGTTTCCAATGCGATTCAGGTAGATCCTAGTGAGCAAGTAGCACCTTCCAGTACAGCCATCAATAAAGATTTTATTATCAGTGGGCCTAGTGATTCGGCTATCGGAGCCGAAGACTCTCAATCTCTCAGTTTACAAATTACATTAAATACGTAGAACCTTCTACAAGTCATGAGAATAACCGCAAGGAATTATTATTGTCAAACAATAATCCCGGTAGGCGCACGTAAAGTGTGATAGTTTCTCCACCAACATTTAGACCCCCTTCCAAACGCTACACCAAGAAAAAATATTCTAATAAGAGAAATTAAGTTCCAGAGTCCTAACCGAAACTCCAGTGAAGGAACAAATAGAAGCAGTTGTACTTCTTTGGGAATCTCGGCAGAAAGAAAAATTGTGTCTAAAAAAAAAGGCTTGTTTCCAGCAGAAAAGAAAAGAAAATTTAGTAGAGTTACTCCGAACGATCATACTTCATCTAGTGAAAATCTTTCGTTTGATGATTCAAGTGATGAAATAGAATCAGAGGATAGTGGTGAACATAACTATGGTATGAAAATGAACTGTATGGATGATATTGAAGTTGGTGACTTCCTTGTCGTAAATTTTACAACTAAGCACACGTGCATTCCTGGACATGTGCAAAGTGTTTCCCATGGTTATCAAGAATGTGAAATAAAGTTTCTTACGCCATAAGGGCAGAAGCAAATTCTATTACCCTGATGTGCCAGATTTGGCAAATGTGCCCTTGTATGACGTTTTGTACAAGCTGCCACCTCCCTTGTGTTCTGACAGGGAACTAAGAGAATGAAGAAATATGCCATTTTCTCAATTTCTTTCGCAAACGTTAATTTGCGATAATGAACATTAAAGACGCCCGTTTATAAGTAGGTCCTTGCACAGCAAGTAAGGTTCGGTTTCTTTTGTAGAATTGAGAATATTTGCTTTTCTTTTTGTGAATCACGTGAACGCGCACAGATGGTCTCATTTCTGGAATTCATATCGATCCTATAGCTTTTGCCAGTTTTCGACTATTTCTTAAACAAGCAAAGGACCCGACTGGAAATCGGAGCCTCATTTATGTTTCATATATGGGCTACAAGATTTCTTTTTTTATCATTGTTTTTCTAGAATGTTTATTCATTCATATTATAAAGTATATAATCATACGAACATTTTAATTTTGCTCTTTCTCTCTCACACCATCTACATTTTTTCACTGAAGATGGTCACATAGTTAATTTTGCATGTATATAGGTCTAAATTATATTTGGACTCGAAAGCACGTTCTAGTCCTAGTACAAATAATTATCTTAATTGTATTCTAAATCTTAAATTCTTGTTTTTTTTTAAAAAAAAAAAATCTGATTGTCAATACATCCACATAATTTTGTCAATATATGCACATTTGCTAAGCTGTCTCAATCCTCCCTTGCGCATGTCTCAGACCCCCTAAGTTTCTTGATATATTGTTGGGCGTTGTTTGATTTCTTGTTACTGTACTGAGTAGGCTGCAAAAATATACGTAGTATATTTTAGTTGGTTTTCTGAGACTGAAAACAAACTAATTTTATTTAGCTCTATATTTATGTGACGTAGTTTTATGAACGTTATTACTTGTCTTTGTTGCTGTATTGTAGACCACTTGCTGGATATATATGAAGTATTATAATTTTACGTATGGGAAGTCATTTCAGAGGATGCATATTACACTTGTATGAGCTGGTTCCTGTGTAGGTTGGTCGAGCGACATAGTTTTAGGGTCCTTTTTTTTAAATTTAAATTTGTTAGTGGGTAAGGCATATTTTACAAACAGAAAATTGAAAACTGGGGTGTTCTTATCCTTTTTTCTAGAATTTTCGGCTTTTGGCCCCGTGGCGCCCCACGAATTTGAAAAAAATCTGAATGAAACAAACCATTAAAGTAGATAACCTACACAAAAAAAATACTTTTTACTTCATGTCTATATGCACAATAGAAGTGATGCTATACGCTTTTGTTTCATACACTATAAACTATTAAAAGTTATTTAAATGGCCCGCGAAATTGCGAAGCATACTGGGTGTTGGCGGGTGATAGCAGGAGGGTTAAGTTTTGTTAGGGGTAACACAAATTTATAGTCGAGCTTGCTTATCTTGTTTAGTGGCTTTAGGGAAGTGATAATAGCCTATTATTTAGGGTTTCTAAGAAGGAACATAGATTTATGGATGGAACTATTACGTTTGCTAGTGATTTACAAAGGTTTATGGACAATGAATAAAATTGTTTGCTTCTCTTTGGGAAGAACATAGAAATATTAAACAAACAATGGTACTATTTAGTTTTGATACTCGGTGACTCAGGTTTCCAGATGAAGAACGAGATTTAGAAAAAACGATGTAGACAAAAGAATAGTAAACAAAAGATGGGACTATTTTGATTCTCTAGTGCAGCGTTTCCCAACCGGTGTGCCGCGGCACACTGGTGTGCCGTGAATGGGCCGCTGGTGTGCCGCGAGGAAATCGAAACAAAATTATTAATTCTATAGCAATCAAATTACAAAACGTAGGGAAAAATATACATTTCTATTTGACACTACTATGAACCTCTACGAATCTACAATTTTAAGTTCATACCCTGTTACTTTTTGTATATTTTTAATGTTGAAAAAAGTATTTATCATTGTTATGACCATTATTGTTTCTTTATTGTTGGAGACTATTTCGTAACTTGAAAATTTAAAATATCATTCAATCTCTTCGACAAAGCAAACGTGCATACAAATTACGTACATTTGTGTTTTAAAAGTACAAGAGATTTGTTTGTTCGTTCGTTATTTAGTGATCTTCCTTCTTAGTGAAAGCTTAAATACAGTTTTCGAAAAAGAAAGCGTATTTTTAAAAACCTGAGTCCAATATTTCATTGCAATTGTTTTCTATTTTTAAATTAGAATGAAGAATAAGCATAATGATTTACCATTGGGGAAAACCAGTGATCGAGCTTTCTTCTCTGTGAGAAGATGATCAGTAATCACAAAAAAATACACTGTGTTTTATGTTTACAAATAATAATATCTGTAAGTGTGCCGCGAGAATTCCAGTTATACACGTAGTGTGCCGCAAGTTGAAGAAGGTTGGGAAACGCTGCTCTAGTGCATGATGAATTCTGCATTGCATTAGTTTGTATGGTATGATGTAGAGTAGCATATAAAACACAATTATGCTGGGTATAGACCGTACATATACATTTCTTGGGGCTTTCCCGTATACCTTTCTCCTCCCTTTATAGCCTATTTTTCGTCATTAATTGAATTTCTAACGATACACCTAGTTTTTTGCAACATTCGCTCATCATCAGAAATATTCTTTTAGTTGCTCTAGTTTTGTTATGGACTTTTGTTTTTCAGAGAAAATGTGAAAGAAACTAACGTCGTTTAGAAAGTGAAATGAAAAACTTCATTAGAGTAACTTTTGTCTGCTAAGTTGGGAAAGGAATATTATTGTGTAGTTATATTGTGTTGCTATCGTAGAGAATAAAGGTTCACTTCGTAGGTTGCCTAAATTCAATCTACGAATCAATTCTTAAATTTTAAAGAAAGTGATAGTATCATTAGAGAAACATCATGTAAACTCAATTAAAAATATTTCTAAGCACTAAAAAAATATTTCCATTGGCGATAGGACGTTCATCTATATTAAGTAATATTTTCATAGCTCGAAATAAGATAAAATAGTTGAATGTTATGAATGTCTTTGCAGGTGTCCTGGCAGTCTCCTTGGTTTTAGGGCACGAAGTAATTTTCAATGAAATTATTCGTGGTTAAGACAAATTGGAATACTTGAATTAGCATTTGTAAGCTGGGATTTTGAAAACAGCTATTATAGACACTGAGACCATTGATCAAATTCCTACCACCTACTACTAATTTGAACCCATTAAATGTGTAACGTAACATTCAAAAGTTTCAGACTGGCAGTCGATGATAGGTATATGGTGAGGAAGCGAATAGTGAATGTGGAATGGGTTTTGTGTTGGATTATGATGAGACGACATAAACGAAATGGTAAAACAGAAGGATGTTTCACGAGGATGTAAATACTAACAACTATGAGTTTGTTTCAGTTGACCAGTTGGTAGATTTAATTAAGAAAAAAGTTTTGAGTGACGTAAGAAGATGGTGCGAAGTTGTGCCTTGAAAAAGACCCTAAGTGAAGAATGTATAGGTAAATAAGATTAGATTTTTAAGAGGAAATCGAGGTTAGGGTTATTCTACAGTGATCTGTAATAAATAACGCAGAAAAGTTGCAGTACACTGACGTCTGACGAATAGAGCTGGCCTGTATTTCTAAACAGTCTTCAATTGTCGCCGCGGGTCCAGTGGCTACACTGATGACTTTGGTGCACAAGGTTCAAATTGGATTCCTATTGGGAGAGAATCGCACGCCTTACACATACTTCAGATTCCACTTTTTCCTCCCAAATAGCTATCATACTGACAAAGGAAATTTATAATAGAAACAAACCTCCAAGCACATCACACTTTGGATAATTTCAATTTTGTATTCTGACCTAACCAAAATTCTCTCTCTTTGGTGATAAAGTAGTCATATTAATGGTACGAAGATTTCCACCAACCTCCAAATCGCGTATTCAGGTCCCAACACTCGTATAACGTCAACAGAAAGTCTTACAATAACTGTATGAATAATAATATTTATGGGTATGTATTTTATACATGTGATATAGGGTATAAACAAATTGAAAGACGAATTTCAAAGTACTTGTGCGTATTATCTAACTAAGGAATATGAGTTTATTATTACATCCAACATTTACATATAATCATCTATACATCTTTGACAGGGGCTGAAACATAACAAAAAACAATTACAATATCCAACAATTAAAATTCGAAATTGTACAAATATCTATATATCTTTCTTATGTACTGTATATAGGTTTTCTCTTACGATTTCAATGTTTTTTTTT
Organism: Thermobia domestica; assembly: GCF_964235325.1. Taxonomy (NCBI): domain Eukaryota; kingdom Metazoa; phylum Arthropoda; class Insecta; order Zygentoma; family Lepismatidae; genus Thermobia; species Thermobia domestica. Next base: position 390,741,001 of record NC_137454.1, read on the forward strand.
TAATTTTCTTTCTCACAAGAAAGATCCAATCCCAATGGGAGACTACGTTACTTAACCATTGTCAATTGCTATTTTTGTTATTACTGAAGACAGACAATAAGACGTCTGTCTTAAATGTATGTAAATGTATCATCCTCAACAGGAGATTGTATTTTCTTTTACTTAGCGATTTGTCAAGTTATATTAAAATGTAGCACAAATATCAGTCCCATATTCCCATATTTTGAAATTCCTAAATGTCGATCCTATCGAAGATATTGAAACTTTAGATCAATTCTCCTGATAGCATTGTTATATAAAAATGTTAAATGTCATAATTATTTACTAGCAGTTTGCTTCCTTCTCAAGTTATTTATGAGGTCGTAATCGGGATGTTAGCTGGATAACCAGCTGTGATTTTAAAATATCTTCTAACTTGCTATAGATATTTTGTGAGAATTATGAATAAGCATATGTAATTGTTTACAAAGTATAATTTCCTTATAATCTTAAAGAATATATAGATTTATCGTATATTAGTTAATAGTTATATATAAGTCATGTCCAACCACCATCAATATATCAACGAGAGAGTTTCGGCGAAAAGTTCTGCAGAACGCAGGAGAACTAGATGTTAGAAAGAACACACTTTTTTGTTTATCATTTTAGGCCAGTCTCAAGCAACCAACCAAACAAAAATATATATATGTCACTAATTCTCTTCGTCTTCTACAAGCACTCTTTCTTTACTCGATTGTATGTGCATGTGCGATTAGTAGTAGTTAAATTATTTCACAACAAACAAACTAACAGACCCTGACGTCCATATTCACAAGAATAATTTCCTTTTTGTGATCAATCCAGACTGATGTTACTGAACGGGAACTATGTCTTGTATCCCTTCGATTCGGGAAATCGCAATGGCGGATTGCGACATACTGGCCGCTTTTTGTCCCCGTTTGGGGAACAGCAAATGCTAGGTATCGTACTCGATGTGTAGCGGTGACTTCTGAGGTTCGATTGGAACACCGAGGCTTCCTCTCTGAAAAATGAAAAGAACAATTAATAAAGAAATTAATGCAACTTCTGACTAGTATCTAGTTCACAAGTTTTCGTTTTAAGAGCTTCTAAACTTCATAATTTTCGAAACTGTCCTGATTCCATTTTCAAGGGAGTAACTGAATTTAACAAGCATGATTAGTAACAATAAATTTATATACGAGATAAGAAAAATGTAACACTATTCATCACGACTCTGTAATTTACTAAAGGAAAAATCAACAATTCTGATCAGAGTATATACAATCATTTATTAAACTAAAATATAGTGTAACGGTTTCAACAACTTAACGTTATCTTCATCAGACAGTCCTTGAAAGAGATATCTTCAGAGCATAGAAATATATATATACTAAAAGGCTGCTAAAGCAGAACGAGTACTACAAAGAGAAGTTAAAGAAAAACAGAATAGAAGAGGAAACAAGGAAAGAAAGAACAGATAGGAAAAGGATGAGAAGAAATGGCATGGGATAGAGAGCATTGGCGAGAAGACAGAAGTACTAAAGAACTTATTAAGAAGAGGTGGTGTAAAGACGTACAGAAAAGAAGGACGAAGAATTCTGGGACCGGTTAAGAAAGTGAAAAGTAGAACGTAAGAAATATGTGAGAAAGATGAAAGTGTTGTGTATAAATTGAAGTGAAAGGATTGTGATATATACTTTGGGGAAACAAGGAAAAAATCTTAAGGTGAGAATAAAACAACATAGGGATAATGTGAGACTTAAGAGAGAAATTAATGCCATATATAAATACGTTCAAGAAACGGAACAGATGAGGAAGGTGTACAGGGGCTAGAAAAGGAGTTAGACCAATAATATGGAATTGGAAGGGAGCACAAAGGATAAAGAAAAATAGTGACAAACTAATGAACTCGACAAATGCTAGTACATCAGCTATGGGATAATTTATTAAAACAAATTGAAGAAAAAGAACAAGATTAGACAGATTTACATGTAATTTAAATCCACATATTTAATATTGTTATATATATACATATATATAGTTTTATATATATTATTATATTGTTTATATTTCTATATAGTTATAATTAGTTGTATTTAGTATAGTTTTGTTACTTTAAATTATATTTAATAGGTGTCAAGGGAAGATTAAAAGAAAATTTTTAAGTCAATTGATCAATTATAAACAACAGTTGGATTACAGATGTTTAAAAAAGATAAACACATTTGAAAGGGTAATTACGTGAGAGTAGGTGGTTGACAGATGACATGCAAGGAAGTACGACACAGGTGGCTTTCCATAAAAACAATGAAAATTAGTACTTTTAATTTTAGTATATATTTCTGTGCTCTGGAGATATCTCTTTCCGTTAGTATCTGATAAAGATAATGTTAAGTTGTCGAAACCGTTACACTGTATTTCATTTGTACTAGCTAAGTGTATATACTCTGCTCACAAGTGTTAATTATTCCTTAAGAGAACTATATATCAAAAACCAGTAGTTTCATCTTTATCTAAGAATAATCTAAATTATCTGGGTCTATATCTTTCTCATTCACATAAGTCAATAGTTTCTTGCAACATTGAATTCTACATGGTGGAGACAAAATTAAACTGTAGGATCAGAAAAACATTACACATTTTAAAGAATAAGAACTAACATTTTTAAAATGAGGGCTATCAACTATATGAAGAAGACCTCAACCAACCTAGGAAGGCGAGGGAGCTCGATGTAGGAAGGAAATTCTCTTGAAACCCAAAAGGAGAGTTATAATTTCTGTACTTCTTAGAATAGAACTCAAGCTTCAGGATAATATGAGTAAACACGTACGTTAGATAATTTTCGAAGACCTGACAATTCAGGGAAATTTCAGCTTTAATCCGACAAAATGTGTTGAAAACTATCAAAATTTAGAGAAATTTAATATTGACATATAGATAATCAAACTGATTAATGATAAATTCTATGACAATTTTGTGAAAGGTAGGAAAAGAAGAGTAGCCAGATATCATAATGCATTAATTTCCTTAATGATTATCCGAAGTAAAAATTGTGAAATGTTTATATTGTTTAAAATAATTGTAAACAAATCCAATGAAAAGATTTTTCAACTGTAGTATTTTCATCTTAAAAATACAAGTTAACTTTAACAAATTCATTGTCACACTATTTCTAACTAAAACCTTTCTGTTTCAAGTGTGCCCTCGGAAAATTTGTGAAACACGCTTTCGGCCCAGCCCCGACACCATCTCACTGAAGAAACCTTCCATCTGTTTGGGGGGGGTTAATAACCTCGGCTGTGTTGCCAATTTGTCATTCAGTCATGTGGTCTTGGCGAGTGAAGATGATAGGCTACTTAGAATGGTTAAGACAGCGCACAGCGAAAGCCGTCAAATAATTCAAAGTGGCAATCCTGTCGGCATCAAACTATTGAAGGACATCGGCCACAGTAACTTGTACCTCCTCTTTCGAGGAAGGTACGGGAAAAACACATAGACAGCAGAGCCAGCATGGGCATACTTGAAATAAAGACTCTACCTGTAATACAGTCCTCTATGTACTCACATTATTTCTCTATGGTAATACACAAAGTATTTACTAATTTGTACACTATACTTTGCAAGTTGAAGTAACAAGACAAAAACAAAGGATTTAGGTCATGCTTAGTTTTAATAACGAATTTTGTGTTTTTATTTTGTCCTGTACTTTATAATCTTTGCTTTCCAATGTTTAATGATCTCTTTGTAGACAGTTTCAGAAAAATGTTCTCTTAATATTCCTTGTTTCTTCATCTCACTGTGTCCCATACTCACGCCACAAGAAGAAAATGAAGAGAATAGCACATTTCTAAACAGGAAACTTGGATCAATTGAAGAAACGGAATACATTTAAATTTAAAACGCTGTACTTAAAACGAGGGACGAGAAGAGTTCTGGGCAGATAATTTTCATTTAAAAAGGGTAAAACAAAACAAAAAAACAACAATATGTTTCTTCAAACTAGAACATAACAGTTACTAATTAGATATGCAAACAAGCTGCACAATATCAAATTTCTTTTAAATGCAGAAAGCATCAGTTATAAAGGAACACTTTCAATCTAAGATATGGTATTTACAGCTATGGAATGAGAGTATGTTTCTGAAGGGATAAAATTCTTTCTAAATGTGGGAAACATGAGAGATAACCAAGAGTTCAAATCTAAGATATTGCAATTACAAGCAAGAGAAGTCAACGTGTAATTGAACATAAAACTTCCTCTTGAAATATAGAAAACATCAAGAATAAGAAACGTCTCTAATTTTATGCATTAGCTTACGAATGAGGATTGAGGGCATGGTATTAAGCATAGAACGTTCTCTCCAAATGGAGGGAACATTACAAACCAAGGATTCTAATCTAAAGCATTACATTCATAAATGAGGATAAGAAGTACCACGTAAACAATATGTTGCAGAGCAGAAAATTTTCTTTTAAAATATTTAAACCATCCGAGATAAAAATGATATAAATTTAACACATTACATTCACAAATGAAGGATAAGAACACACTGAGGAGTAGAGAATTTTCTTTTGAAACACTTAAACCATCCGAGATAAGAATGCTATAAGGCTAACACATTATATTCACAAATGAAGGAAAAGAACACACTGAAGAGTAGAGAATTTTCTTTCAAAACGTTTAAACCATCCGAGATAAGAATGCTATAAATTTAACATGTTAGATTCACAAATGAAAGATAAGAACACACTGAGGAGTAGAGAATTTTCTTTCAAAACATTTAAACCACCCGAGATAAGAATGCTATAAATTTAACATATAACATTCACAAATAAAGGATGAGAACACATTGAAGAGTAGAGAAGTTTCTTTCGAAACATTTAAAGCATCTGAGATAAGAATGCTATAAGTCTAACACATTACATTCACAAATGAAGGATGAGAACACACTAAGGAGTAGAGAATTTTCTTTCAAAGTATCGAAACCATAAAATATAATGAATTATTTAAATCAGCTTTACAATATTTTTTAATTTATGGATATTCATTACAAGAATTTGAAAGAAAGGAAATTAGTGTGCCAGAACATTTACAGATAGAGGGTAACGCACAAAGATTATCTTTTGTCAGAAACAAATGTTCAGTGAGAAAATTTTTCTAACGATGCAGGAAAGTAGGAGTCTCATGCTGTGGTACTTCTATTAGCAAAAGAAGAAACTCATTGCACAAAACCCTCCATTGCAGCTTTTTATAATCATTTAGAGAACATTTGCATAGGATTACTCCAATGAGCTATTATTCTACACTATGGCATGTTGAAAGATAATTTAACCCATTATATTTTCTATCAGTAGTGCAAATCTTGAGAAACTGCTTCTTACCTGTTCATCACAAACACCATTTCTTACAAACGAGAGTTTGAAATTCTCATTAGTAAGAGGTGAAGGAAAGTAGAAGTTGTTTATAAAGTGCAACCAGACACTATACCATTGAATTTTTTACAAATGAAAGTTCCTAAATCTTGTTTGTACGAAACGACTGCCTCGGTGCACAGATAAGAAAGGGTTTCTCAAATTATGGAATTTTTTAAGATTGTAGACGAGCATCATTCACTGAAGTTTCAAATGGGACTAAAAGTTTTTTTTAGACCGCTTCTCTTAAACTTAATTTATAGTTCAGAAAGAACATACATTCTCAAGAACAAAAAATTGTAAGATAATTTTCTAGTTAGCATTTTACAATTTTGAAAACTTAAGTTATTTAATACATTTTTACAATCAAGCAGAATTTTAGGTACACTAAACCTCCTTACTAATTGTAGCTTTAGATTTGAAGCATTTCTTATCTATGTTAGTATTGAAATATTTTTAAAAGAAAATTTTCATCTGTGCAACATGTTCATAACCTCTTTGTTTGTTGAAGCTTGAATTGCTGACACAATGGAAAAGAACAAACACATAACTTCCTTCGACAGAAGAAATATTTGTCCGAAACTATAAACAAAATACACTATTATATTTTAAATGAGACATTTCGAATATCAAACATCATATTATGGTGCTTCTGCAACTCATATCTTACCATTCTTCGCATCCAAGTTGAATTTGTACTACTAAATGGGACATACATATTGTCTAAAGAGAGAGGAGAAACTTAAAACCAACTTTCGTGCTATTGTGTCTAACGTCTATAAAGTAAAGATATAGAAGTACACCCTGTCTCCTGTCATTGACTTTTATCAATTAATCATTTACCTTGAAGCAGAAATCATCACGAACCACACAGAAGTTTTCGCGTGATAATACAGTGCACAAACAGATGTTTCTCTTTTATATAATAAAGTTATAATTATTACTTGATAATGAAAACACCAAGCTAAATTCTCATTCACGTATCTTCAGATACTTAGCAACGGTTTCCCTTAATTCCGAAAGGGAAATCAATACACTATGAAAAAAAATTAATTACAGAGATGTATTGCATCTAATGGGTCGTTTTGCAGCATCTATGTTAGATCACTTGATGACTTACCCCATTCGAAGGTGGATGAGGAAGATCCAGGCCAGCTGGCACGTAGGTAGTTCCTGGAATACATTTTGAGCATTGTCTTCGAAGCGCCGGACGCTGTCGTGATCCTTGGCACCTCAACGCAAAGCACAGCTCCTCTGCCATCTCAGCACAAAGGGATTGCTGAGGAGCGACAACAGCTCTCTGCAAAGAAAAAGATGGGATTACTTTCGAACAGTGGGTGTCTTCTGTGAGAGTCAATATACGTTAGTCTTAACGCCTCTTAACCTCACTTTATTCACCCCATACCATCTAATGTCCTCCTGTATCATGGGGTTACCAAGGAATGGTTAACCCCATGGAAATCAATAAATGATTTTAAATAATCAGTGGGAATAATACATATTAGATATATACAGGGCAATCAACATAGCTCTTTAGCCTAAAGTAATATTCCATTAAACTGTCGCAGTACATATAGAGAATCAATCTGTCAGTTTTAATGGAATTTGCCATATGACCTTCATGCAAGTCTTTGGTGACTGGCTAATTTTTAAGAACCTACAGCATTCTTATAGCTTACTATAATTTCTCTATACCTCTTCTTAAAGAGTTACCTGAAAGATAGAGATCATCCTAGAACAAGGTGACGTATGCAAAAACATATGCTGTGGCACGTAGCAACATAAAAATATTACTGTTGATATAGGCATCATCAAACATCAAAAGATATGATGCAATGGAATTCTATTTGGAGAGACGTGGAGAACTATCCAACGTTTGCTGGGACATAATGAATCCAGGACATTTGTGAATAATTCAGAACTAATCTCGTATGTATGTTAAGATTTATTTAGGACTTAACTAAGGGTTAATGCAAATCGAGATGTAGTGGTAACAAATTATAGACAAGTATTTTAATGGCAGCAAACACATGTTACTGCTCCCTATAAAACCTTGATTATTGTAAGTACATAGTGAGCCAGAAACACTTGGTGGTTTTAAAAATAAAATAGCACCTTAAGGGAAACTGGAAATATTTAGTTTTTCACAAAGATCCATTCTCCTTCACATGAAAAATTAACATGTATTGCTATGTCTTTAAAATGACATTTCGTAAGTGTTGACAATGCAGGCTTGCACATTCCTGTAGTCTCTTGAAGAAAACGGAGCACCATATTGTCACTTTTGGGTAATGCATAGGACGCTAGGACGCGAAATGATATTTCTGTTTGATTACATGCGTGGAGAAGTGGAAATTGAATATTGTAAGGATGGCAGTGAAGATTTCTGTGAAGGATTTATGTCGAACTCTGGTATTTGCCAACCCAAGTACAAAAACATACACTAGGTTGCGTCCCACGGACAAGAGAACTTTGGTATTTACCAACCCAAGTACGATAGCATACGCTAGATTCGCGTTTTTCGGTGTAAATATCGAACAAGTATGTCTTGCAAGTACGCTGTTCTTTTCAGTTCCGTCTTGACAACATTTCGAGAAGTCTTAAATACACAAGATTTGGTCGGTGTGTTGGGGTTAAATGTTAAGGTGTGTATGTGCAACGTGTTTGTATGCCACAATTGAATACGGACTTCCTAACCCGAGAGTCGTGAACAACCAGACCGGCTTTCTTCAAGTAACTTTATCTAGAGGCGGTCAACATCAAAATACAGTAGGGTTGAACTGGGACATTTGTTTTTAGTAAAGGGTGTCCCTTGCAAAAAAGTAGCAAGCAATCGATACTTAATTTATATTAGCTTCTCGTAGGGTGAGGCTGAGGATTTCGGGATTCTAAGCTTGTGTAAAGTATGATTGGAAGAAATATTGGACCTGGAAACCAACTTGGCCAAGTGACCAGGACAGACCCGTGACTCGGCCAGATCCTTAAACCACATAACATCGTCGTAGAAACGAAGTACAGCAAATCAACTAATGCAATTTTTTCAAGCATTATTGTTTCTATCTGTTTCTTTCTATCTGTTCACTAAATGTACAAAATTTTCATCTCATGTGAATATATAGGAGCAAATTTGGTTTTACTTAAGAATTTATCTGTTTTGAACTGTTAGCATGCGTCCAGGGGCGTCATTTGGAGAAGCAAGGGACAATTGTCTCCTGAGTTTGAGAACTATATCCTCTTTAATAAATTGTAAACCAATATACTAACAGAAAATGAAACTCTTATGCCACTATATAATCTTGTTTCCCCGAGCAAAATCTGAAATGACTTTACTGCATATAACAAGCGACTTTGGCACACGAGACTTTCATTATTTTAATTCGTAGCAAGAGCTCATTAGATGTAAAGTTGTAAGTCCTCTTCTTGACAAGATCAGTTCTGCAAGGTCATGTACTGTGGATAAACTACTTTAAACGTTTCGTCATTAAGAAATAATTTTCACGTTCGGAGTCGAACACTTGAACCCTGAAATTGACTAATTTCTATCGGAACAAATTGAAGTTCTCGTTTACTTTAGATATTCCACCACGCTAGCATCGATCATGCTTAATGTGATAACCAATAAATAATTCGGTTAGATAGCAATTTGAAGTACAGCACATTTTGTAGAAGTTGTACCGTGACTATATTGTCCCATTCCTGTTTACAGGCTTTCCAGAGATCATGTATTATATGAACACGTCATGAAAAATATCGTTGGAGATATCTAGTAGCAAAGTAATGCATGGGACTAGCGTTTGGAATTTGAACGTAAATATCACCAAACGAAATAGTGTATTGTATATACCAGTTTCAGCTGCCTTGCGTCGGTAGAAGACCAGTGATGTTTTGGTCTTGTGACTTGACAAGCTTTGTTCAGATGCAGTTCCATACCATGGGGCCATCGTAATACAATGCTGATATTTTATCCTTGTAAACCTGGGATGGTACATGTTCTTGGTAAAAGGCAATATTGATTTTGATACCTTTTTCGATCTTACAGATATTGAGATGTTCAATGTAGAAAAGCCAATAACAATTATAAAACATCTTTTAAAAACACTTTGTTCCTTTGACATACATAGTTACATCAAACTATTTCACGAACGTTCCTCTGTAAATGGTGACCTGAACCTTTTAGCAGTCAATTAGGTAGATCCTTGCTTCGTCCACCGTCACAACAAATTCCAAACGGTCATCAGCTACTTGGTGCTCTACAGCTTTCCGCCCTTGCTCTCTCGCTCCTTGGTGTTATGTATTCACGCTGGTCTTGTAGATAGTTCGCAGCCTTAACTTGTGATGGATTGTACGGTTTACTGTTGATTACGCTACATATGTATGGCTCCAACTCATTGTAGTAATAGAGTTTGACATGTAGTTATACTCCGGATCTCCTATAGCACACGTCTTGCGAATTTCATTCACTCTATCTTTGGATGAGATTTCATTGATATAAGTTGAAGAAGGTTCTGTGCATAGCAGTGAATTATAATACTAGCAGTGGCTCCCTACGAGAAAATGATTGTTTCAGCGATGTTTTAATATGAGGGAAAAAACTAAAGTTTGAATACGAAAGAGATATGACGTACCCATCCTAAACAGACTTTTGCGGCAACATTTTTTTCACTGCAAAACTTTATTCTGTTACACAGTAACTGAGAGACTGATACACTTATGCGTGAAGTTTTGTTGCTCTGTGAAACCGTTTGACAGATACTGTTTGTAACTTCTTTCAAAGTAAACAGATCAACCTCTGTACGCGAGTTAGAGCAACTGACGCCATTGACTGGCTGTAACATTTTGGAACAATGCTGTAGGGCGTACATGATTTTGGTCACTACAGGGTCTTCAGATAGTCACGTTATTGGATATATTTTGATCAACGAGTTTGTGAAGTGTATTCGAGTGATATGGCCAAAATAAAAAATGTGACAGAAGTCACATGGAATAATATAAAAGAATGACTTACCCTTTCAGAGTGTGTACTTCTTTTAGAATTCCAACAAAATTCCACGATTGCCACCATCACAGCAAATGCAAGGCCGCACAGCAACACAACAAATACTCCACCTGGTGGTAAGAAACGTATGTGTTTATTAATACTGAAGAGGTTTTTGTAATTTCAAATACATTATGTTCTTTCACTTTTGAAAATAAGATAAAGAAATCAATTAACCCAGTTAGATGGAGTAAAGCCTGTCTATTGGTCACGTGCATCAACAATAATAATATAAATTAATTTGATTAAAATGAAGTTCTAGGATATCTCAACTGGTTAGAAAGAGGCTCTGAAAAGCTAAAACCTACCGATAAATTTGAGAGATAATGAAAATACTACAAATTATACATTGTGAGTTCTATGGCCATTGCTACACATTTTCTTCAGCTCACAAGGAGTGTAACTTTCAGTTTGTGTTGAAACTGAAAAATGTAAGGGGAAATAGTGAAATTTGTAAGAATCAAATACTCTAATAAAACGATAACAGTAGGTAAATCAGAGCTTAAGAATCGATTTTAATAGTAGTAATTGTTTTTATTATGAATTTATGATTTATTACTTGTTCAAATTTGCATGTCTAAACATTTTACTACGAGTACTGTGTCAAACTGACTGTTTAGGGTAAATTTAGGTGTATTAAAAAGTTCCTTAAATATTGTTCGAGGATAAACGCATTTCCAGAATGCTAACTGTATATATGTAAGTGCCATTATTACTTAAGAGGCCCCATCACGGCGAAATTAAAATACCGCTAAATTTAGTGTAATTATATGATATCTTCAAATAAATGAAAGAAAATCGCAAAATGGAACAAGAGCTCGCTAGACAATATTATTTTACATGAAATATCATTATCATGAGTTATTTATGTGCTTTTGATTTTCAGCCATTCAGAAAATCGGCATTTATTTTCGCGTTTCTCAATGGCTGCAAACGGAAAGCTACTAGGTGACTCGTGATAACGGTACCTTATGCAAAAGAATATTGTCTAGCGCGCTCTTGTTCCACATTTCAATTACCTTTTATCTATTTGAAGATATCACATAATTACTGTAAAATTAGCGGTATTTTAATTTCGCAGTGATTAGGGCTCTTAATAGAGAGAGCTGTTGTAGTAGGAATCGCATCCACGACCTTCTCACTGACATATTCTTATATCCCTTACTTACAGTAGAGCTAGGTTTAACATTGCTATACACACTATGAATTAGAGGGTTGAGCGCGTTACTTTGCTGAGCGAATTACTCTACTAATGATGATACTAATGTGATAAGTAGTATGAGATAACTTGACAATACGTTAGTAGTAATAGATATTTCCAGAATACCAGAAAATTATCAATATTTTAATTACTTAGAACACAATGCGGAATTAAAGATTTAATTTACGAGGTTCAGTTCCATTACACACACATTAACCTAAGTGATATGAATGTAAGCAATCAAGGCACTGTTCCTGCCTTTACACAGTTGCTTATTTAACTGGGATCAATTCAATAGTATTAGAACAAACAACAATAACCTACGCTTCAAACCATATTCATTAGTCTACATCAGGGTTTCTGAACGTGGGGGTCGCGGCCCCTAGGGAGGTCACGAAAGGGTTTCACGGGGGTCGCGAAGGTAAATGGAAAATTTAAATATATTTAGAATGTAATGCCATACAATATTTTAAAATTTTATCTTGAATTTTGTTCTGATAGGCATATTTTCAGTTTTACATATACTGTTGAAAACAACAAAAAATAGGTGTATTAAACATTTTCAACAGTTGCAGAATTGTTCAAAAATCAATTTAAATGAAACAGGTACGATATGACACTAATGAGAACTGCATATTGAAAAACCAGGAAAATACAAATGCAACAAAACCTGCATATTGAAATACAAAGGACGGTGTTAGGTATCAATTGACCAAACGCCAAAACATTGTTCTGAGCTATTGAAGGGAACACAAACATGTTACTATTACGATTCCGTTCTTGGCGCTTGGTCGAATAGCTTTTCCTGAACGTTTAAGCAAATAATAGGATTTCAAACATTTTTTTTTTACATTATTTACATTGTCTCCTACACATTGATGTAAAAGTCTCGAAAATCGAAAAATGGCGTTTGGTCAATTGATGCATAACACCGTCAGAAAATTGAAAGCTAATGAGATACCTGCGCATGGTGTGATTTCACAAGTGCGACTATGTCTGGTTCAATCTTCGTGATACACATTAAAGTCATTTAAAATATTCAATATTTTTTTTTAAACAACTGTCCAGGACTTTTAACTAAAATTAGAAATCACTTTATTCTTCTATCATATGATCCAAAATTATGGGGGTTATGAGGTTTTAAAATTTTCAAATGGTCTCGATTTTGAAACAGTGTGACGGATCGGATTCAATACTTGTAATACAATGAATGAACTAAACAAATTTGGTTTCAAACAGGGGCGTCATTTAGGGGGGGCAGGGAGGGGCATTTGCCCCCCCTGAGTTTGAGATGTATATAGATTTTATCAATAGAATAGTAGTAAATCAGTGAAAAACGCGAAATTTTACTTATATCAAGGGGTCTTGCCCCCCCCCCCAAGCAAAATCTGAAATGACGCTCCTGGTTTCAAACCATTCGCTTTTAGGGAAGTTGCTTTATTCACTAATGCAAGAAACGGATTGTACTATTCAAAAAATAGATGAATATTGTAAGATCTCCGCAAAAGGTATATTAAAAATTTCACACAAGCTTATTACAAAACAGAAATTATATGGGGGTCGCTGGCTAGAGGATGTGATAAAATGGGGATCGTGATAGGAAGTACGTTGAGAACCACTGGTCTACATTGTATCACTCATAATCCTCGTGTCGTTTGTGAGATAATTTACTTTCTTTGTGACTAATTAATAGAAGATACTTCTGCATTAAGAATATAAGTAATCATACAAGGTATATAAAATAACAGGTAGCCCCAGTTCGCGTTCCTTCTGATTGGCTCCTTGTCCGTGACGTCTTGTGGAGGAACTATTGCGTGTGCAGTATTTCACTTGTTTTCTTGAACAATACCTCACGATACCCAAAGACGTTACAAAATAGAGGGTCTGCCCCTTGAACAATACCTCGCGATACCCAAGGACGTTACAAAATAGAGAATTTGCCCATATGTTTCTTCATCCTATTAGAATGAACGGCATATATGTTTGCTCAAAATATTGGAATCTTCATATGTAAACATGTAATGTGTCCAGTGGTGTATTTACGATTTTGTTTCGGGAAGGGCTTTGTTAACTTTCGGGGGGGGGGCTTTGCCTGGAAATGTGAAAATTCTGCAAGATATTACATTTACTTGCATCTTACTTACTATACTAAGTAAGATTTTGGGGGGGCTTAAGCCCGGAAGCAACCCCCTAAATACGCCACTGAATGTGTCTATCCTTTATCTTTATTTAAGTTCTTACTTCAGATTTATACTATACGATGGTTACATGCTGCGCGTATGGAGAGAGAAGAAATTACCAGGCAAGAAAATCACCAATCATAGGATACGTATGGCTTCACGATTTTGTGATATGGCCAGATCCTCTATTTTATAACATCTTTGGCGATAACTCCAGATGACGTCACGGACCGCGAAGTATCCTGGGAAAAATTAGAGCAGAAAGCCTGAATTGAGAGTTCCCTGCTAATCATACTTTAATTTTCCATATACGCAATCCAAATTATCTTCTTCTTCCTTTGTAGTATAAATTTAAATAGCACTTTCTGCTCTTTCAACCGATCATTTCCCTGCCTAATTGTTAGCAATGTATGTGTTATTTTTAGGAAAACATAGAGCAAGAAAGTGCTATAGTAGTTTTACATATACTGTAAATAAATAAATAAAATATTTTCCAACAGAATAAAAGGTGATAATTGTTCTTGACAATGAATAATATACTTTGCATTGGCATAAATATTACTTTCTTTAATTTTTTTGAGAAACTTACGGAAATTTGCCCTAAAACATAACTTTTCTCTCGAGCTTAACATCACTGATATATATACGTGGGTCGTTCAATATATGTTTCCCTAAGCTGTAACAAATGTAAACTATACATTTGTATAAAGATGGCTCCTTCTTCATCTCTCCGCATAATTCCCATTGAGATTCAGTTATTTGTCGTACCGTTGCTATTTAGCACTCTCATCACATTTCGCTTCGTTTCTTGATTTGTTTCGAAACGTTCACCTTGTACTGCAGACTGTAACACCAGAAAAAGATGGAAGTAACTAGGCGCTAAATAGAGGCTGTATCGAGAGTGAGGCTGTTCCCACTCTAATGCTTCAATTTTGTGTCATGTTTCTTACTGAAATGGGGTAAGCGTTATAGTCAAGAAAAAGATACGAGGTCACTTACGTCGAATTGCGTTTCTCTGAAGAACAGTTCAGGTTTGACATAAGCGACCTGGTCTTTTGTCAACTGGTGATGAAGAAGTGAAGCGAAAAGTGAGGAGAATTTCGAAATAGCCAGAGCCCTGATTTTTTTTTTTTTTTTTTTTTTTTTTGCAAAGGCAGCGCCGTAACTTAGATCTTTTTTTTTTCTGAGAAGACAAGCATTAATATTTGAGCCCCAACAGAAAAATGTTGTTTTGGCTCCTCCCGCAAAATTTGAAAATAGGCTCCTTCTTTCAATTTTTTTCTTATCCTTTTTTGGGCCCTCCCGCACGCCCCTCGGTCCGTTCCACACATCGCAAATTAATCAAGCGAACATTATTGACAAATCTCAAAGCCACACGAATAAATATTATTTCTATTAGTCCCTAATAGTACACACTTTTTTACTAAAATGGGCCCACAACTCATTTTTGTTTTATTTACCTATTGTGTGCTGTTTTGTTTTTGTGATATACTGAACCTGTTTGATGTTTCATTTATAATTTCATGTTCGTATCGTACATGGAGTAAGAACATTTTGTCTTAAAATTGGCACCCCTCAAACGGCTGGGGGCGTCACTGGGGGGCAGTTGCCTCCCTTCTCCCCCATAAGTTACGGCCCTGTGCAAAAGGATTGGACAAATTGCTGCAATGGAGACACAAATACCTGAATCTCAATGGGAATTATGTAGAGAGATGAGGAAGGACACATCCACACATATATGTATAATTTATTTCACTTCAATAAGTGGCAAAATTCTTATACAGCATTATTAGATTTCAGAAACAACTCATTTTTCCAATTTTCTCCAAAACTGCACATGAGGCTTCACACCCATCCATATTGTTTTGCTTAGTATAATATGACACATCGATTACCTTATGTTTCATGTTTAAATGTATATACGAGTAGCTCCTGATAATTTCGTAGCCGAACCCAGAGAATGCACCTGGAATGATGAAATTTTATAGTTATTCCACCCACTCCCCCAAAGTCAAATACACTTCCTTGCACGATGCTCCTATGTTTGCAAACCAGCTAAAAATGTGAAGACTGTTCCTCAAACTACTGTTCCATAGCACTAATCACCTCCTTATCAGATCCAAAAGGAAGTGCTTTTAAGAGTAGTTTGAATTTGGGAAATGAGTAATAGTCTGATGGACATTACCTGATGAATAAGGAGTAATAGTCTAGACATTGAAACCATAAATCATGTAATGTCAATGTTGTGTTTACAGTACTGGGTGGGCTGAGGCATTGTCCTGAAAGAATAGAATTTGTTTGCAATATTTCACGGCGCGTTGTAATTTCAATTTCACTTTCAACTTTATGAGTAATGCAGAGTTAAACTCTACATCAAATGTGTGATCTTTGGGCAGGTAGTCTATGAGTACGACTCCATCCTTATCCCAAATCAATGTTGCAAACACTTTCACAACCAACTTCTGTCTTCTGAACTTATTGCGGTCAGAGGAACTTGAATGCTGCCACTCGATTGAGTGTAATTCCGCTTAAGAATCGTAGAAAAACAAACATGTTTTGTCCATGTTCACTACTCGTGACAGAAATTGATCGAAATTTGCGGTAAAAATGACAGATGCCATTCCTTGACGTCCTCACTCTTTGATGCTTTTGATGTGCTGATAGATATTTGGGAACCTATTTTGCCAAGAGGTAGCGTATGCCCAAGCCATTATGAATTATGCTACCGACGCGTTCTCGAGAAATGCCCACAATCTCTGCACACGTTTTAGTGAGATTCTGTGATTTTCAAGATTAATATGATGAATCCCATCCATGATATTCGGGACAGTCAGTGTTTTTGGTTTTCTGTACGGGAAGCATCATCTGTTCAGAAATCGTCACGTTTCGAGTATGACCTCCACTTCTTCACCACTTCATTTGATGGTGAGGACTCTTAGTAATATTTCATTGATCTTCTCATGGATTTATCTCTTGATAAAAATCGAAAATTTGATAAAAGCTCTAATCTCAGTGTTCATGAAATTCGCTTGTTGGCCACACATGATCATTTTAGTGTTCTGGAGAACACAAGAAAAGTTTTGTTATCAATATGAACATATGTATTTGTAGTTACAGAAATGTGTTCTTTAAAATTGTACACTTTCATCGCTATACCCGTATTCCTTCTGCGTTAAACTCCGACGTTTTCAGCAGCCCCTCGTATACATATATATTGGTATGTATACATATTGGTCAAATGTTAATATTGTAGAATTAAAGCAAGAAACAAAACACAAACTTTCGATAAATTTACACATAAAAAAGCAATAGTATATCATATACAGTATACACATAACAATATACGTGATAGTATTGCTCCCATGTACAGAATCTGATCAACAGTTGTCTGAAGCTTAACGACCATAAAAATGAAACGAAGTAAGTTGAGAAATATATGTGTAGTGCAATATAGGTAAGGGTAAGTGAAAAATAAATGGATATAGCAGCTATTTAAAATGTCATCCCTATGCCTAGACAAGACTGTTAAAGACACAACCAATCAGGAAAAACAAAGTGCACGTCATTCTATGTTAGCCATTATCTTCACTATTTGAGACTTCAAGCAGTCAACAGTCATGCGAGGTTGAGCACATACTTTCTTCTCCAAATAGGACCACATCTTGTAGTCAAGAGGATTTAAGTATGGACTTGACGAGGACTATTCTTTGGTGGTGATCAGTGGAAGTTTGTTGCGACGAAACTACTCCTGTGTCGTCTTTGCCTTAGGAGCTGGTGCTGAGTCGTGTTGGAACTTATTTTTCAACATAGTGGTGCCAAAGGGTTTCATCACCTTGCCGAGAAAGTATTCCTGGTACACTTTTACAACACCCCCAGCCAAATCATCACTAATGTAGGGTGATGTCCTTGCTGGACTCGGGAAACTTGTTCACATGTTGCAGCTCTGGTTATTGCATACGTGCTATCATTCTGTCTGTTGAGATGTTCTTCAACTGGGAAAACTTTCGCATCTGTGAGCAAAATTTATCGATACTTGTTATTCACGCACTGCTACAGGAATGACTTTGATCTATCATGTTGCATTCTCATCAAGCAATGATCTGACCGCTGGCCTGTCCTTTGGCGATAGGCATGCAGTTATAGGTTTTCATTAATCACTTTTTCCATTAATGATCGCGACATGTTCATTTGGAGGGACTTTAACTTCATCAGGCCATATTACTCAACCGAATTTCAACCTGAATGTTTTTATACGATCCCACATAAAGTTTTTCGAAATTTGCTCCTATCCCCCAAAATAGGCGTTTTTATTAAAGGCTGAAAATATAAAAATGTAAATTTCTCAAAAACGGCTAATTTTCCATTAATGAATATTTTATTAACTACCCTATATTATTGAGTCATTTCTTTGGAAAAATACATGAGTAGTTTACTGTTGGGAATATTTTCCCGAATGATTCTCTCAGAAATGGCCTACGAATATAGTATAAATCGTGTTTCAATACAAGACTGATAGGAAATAGTTACTCTTTAAAACGAATCTTTTTCGAGCAATTTGCCCCAAAACTGTTCAATTGATTTGACCTTGCGTCATTAACGAGTGCTTAATTTACAGTTCTATAATATAGATCAAACACGTAATCAATAGGTGCATCTTAGAGGTCCGGATTTCCCCCGAATTTCCAACTTTTCTGTAAATTTTGTCTACTTTTAGAGGCGACTTTACAAATTTTAATACAGTTTATCCTCATATTAAATTTGGAAAAATATTCACAAGAGATTGTTTCCTCTTGAAGGTGTTTTCTTCGATGCAGTTTACCAAAGATCCCATTATAATTTTGTTTATATTTCGTTAATATCTAGTCCCGTGATAACTACAAAATGATTGATATGACGTTGAAGAAGTGAGAGCGAGAGAGTTTAGTGCGGTGGAATGTATCCTTTATTTCACTATTATTTATTTTCTATTCATACTTTCAGTAGAAAATGTATTCCAAAATTTTGGTGACAACTGTTATAAACATGGAAGACGTGGATATAACTGTTTGTTTTTATCCTTCAAAATATTTTCGTCCTGGATCAACACACTTCATCACATGTTCCTGTAACTCCTTGATGATTCCAACCATGCGCGCCGACTACATGGGTGCTCCGGGACTTCGGGACCCACAAGAGTTCTAGTTTGGACCCAGGTTTGAACCCGTTTCTCTTGCGTTTAAGTCAGTCGCGTTACCGACTGAACTAGGGCAGCCCCAACTTATCCTTATAGTTCCGATATATTTTACTTTATCACAGCACAGCCCTTCATGACAGTATTCATAAAAGATTTTAACTCAAAATAATTCAACCAAACAACGAGACTTCCCTGAAAACATTCTAACACGTCCCGCCATTGATATACACCCACATAAATTTTGGAAAATCGTCGCTGTTGATTTCAACTCCACACTAGGAAAGCAGAGATTGAAACGTTTTCAACTCGCCGTTCTCACTGTGGACTGAATTATTTCCAGTGTTTCAAAATACGTCCATTTATGAGAAACGTTTGGTGGGGGCCACGGTGGCTCAGTGGTAGAGCGCTTATCTCTATTGTCCCCGGTTTGATCCCCGGACAAGTAAGTATCTAGTGGACACCATCTTGTCCGTAGGTTTTTTCGGGTATCCACATTCCCATTTCACCACTTCTTTTATCAACATTCATTTGCCATAATCATTTGTTTCTTTTAGCCTAAAGGTCACAGTCGTGGAACCTTAAACTGAAAGAAAAGATGACAAATTTTAAATTAGAAAATATAACATAAACATTATTAATCCGTTTGATCGTGTTTGGGACACTTTTAGCGCCAAAGAAAATAGAAATTGTACGAATATTAGCAGCCCATTCTGGAATCGAGAATAGAACGGCCAATGTAGAAGGGTGCAAAAGACGTTTAGCCAATCAGTATGACCGAAACAAATTCAAAAGACTCCCTTCCTCCCCACCCCCAAATGACTGCCATTCCTATTCGTATAACTTCGTTTACTGTAATTTAACATATTACTGGCATCACATCTAGCGGCTGGCGCTAGAACTACAGCAATACGTAGTTTCTGAGTCGGTCGCTAGGTGGAACTCATTGTATTCTTAGGTTGATGTGAACACTTTTTGTGTCGTATTGTCTGTTTTACTACGAATGAGCTTTCGCAGAGTTTTTTCATGCATTATGAAGATAGTGCCATGTATTATGTGATTTGGATCTATTATTATAAGAAATTAATGTATACATAATTGATTGATCATAAAGGGGTATATTAACCTAGCTGAAAAAAATAATATAATTTAACAGATCAATTAAATAGCTTGGTTTAACAAAATTTCCTTTTTCTCTGTCCGTGTGTCCATCCGGGAGACATAATCTACCTGGTGGATCACTATCAACTTTAACCAGGAAGTAGAGAGTCGAAAGTTAAAAGCCAAATTTTTTTATTGGTTCAAGTGGATGAATGTGATCCACCCAGCTGAACCTAGTACATATATCTACAATCAAAAATCGTTTTCCCATTTATTTCTATAGGGTAATAATGGATACTCTCCTTATTGATACAGCTCCTCCGTGGCTAAGCGGTTAGCGTACGCGCCTTTGGCGTGGGAGACCCGGGTTCGATTCCCGGCGGGAGCTCATGTGGTTCGGATTCCACGTTAATCAGTAGGTCTACGACTCATATAGCCTCGCTGCTGAACGGGACGTTAAACTCAAAATCAACTCAACTCTCCTTATTGATAGACTACCGGCAGTGCTTTTCAGATGAGTTGCCTACTATAATGCTAAAGATGCAAAACGCTAGTCTATCCATGTAATACAACGCTAAAACGAAAATAAATAAATTACTTTCCAGTCAGCAAATCTATAGTCTTATATTTTCCACAAAAAAAATCATTTATCTCACTAAAGTTTTGAGTGCGAAATGGAGGACAGACGAAATGCAAAAGAATCGAACTTCAATTTCAACGTTGTATACGGTGTCATTCATTTATGTGGTGTACTCTGTGCCGTTTCTAATTATTTTCAAGCCAAGAGAATAATAATTAATTATACAATTCGAAATTAATTTCCGAATTCGTTTAAGAGTACGGATTCTCTCGCTAAAAAATAATCATATAGGCATATTTCTTTCAGATATGGAGACGACTACAGGCAGGGTGTGCAATATATAATGTAACCCGGAGTTCGGGATAGTAGAACTTTTGAACCGGAAGCGGTACACAAATAATGGTTATACCAAGATGAAGCCTTGTTCAGCATGTTTAAACTAGGAAGCAACGATTGAAATATACTAGGAACAACACAGTGTTGCCAGATGTAACCGAAGGTGTAAATCATTTATTTTTACAAGTCACGTATAGATGTTCGGTCGTTAGTTTTAAGATTGTATAGTTGGAGTAGCTTGAAAACTATGGAATGGAAAAAACAATTTTTGTTTCCACCGATAACTAATTGGATGAGGCCTCTAGGGAAAACGTGGTTTTCATAAATTAACATTCTGAATTGGTAACAGTGCTGATGTTTCAGTGCATCAAAGGGTGTGTTAAGGATCTATCTACATTATGCAATTCCTGAAAGCAATGAAAAACAAACTTTGAAATTATCATGATAAACTTTTACCTACATGCAGCCAGCAACACTGCTATTCATTGAAACAAAACAGTTGTACTTGAGAATCTGCCGTATAACTGACACCTTTGATGCACTAAAACATCAGCACTGTTAACAATTCAGAATGTTAATTTATGAAAACCACGTTTTCCCTAGTAACCTCTTACAGAGGCCTAATCCGATTAGTTATCGGTGGAAATGAAAACTTCTTTTTTCCATTCCATAGTTTCCAAGCTACTCTAACTAAACAAACTAAAATTTAACGACCGAACACCCATACGTATGAGTTATGGGTCAATTTACGTGATTTTTAAAAACAACTGATTTACACCTTCGATTACATCTGGCAACACTATGTGGTTTCTAGTGTACTTCAATCGTTGATTTCTAGTTTAAAAATATATGAATTAACAAGGTTTCATTTTGGTATAACCATTATTTGTGTACGGCTTCTGGTTCAAAAGTTCTATTATCCCAAACTCCGGGTTGCATTGTGTATTGGAAACCCTGTAGATTAACTAACTTTGTAAACATAGGTTAAAATAAAAAATAATTGCATGCATAATTAATATTGTAATTATATTTAAATTTATATTCTAATAAGATTTTTTTAAGTATATTTCGTGTTTGTGTTTTAAGTTATATCAAATAGTTATGCTTCAAGTACATAATCGATGTTTGAAATGAGTTGGGACACGGTGCTTGACTGGTAGAACACTTACTTTTGGCTCGTATTGCCCCTTGTTCGATCCCCGGCGAAATAAGTTTGTGGTGGACAAAACCGTGTCTGTGGGTTTTCTTCGAGGTGCTGCCGTTTCCTCTGTAGTTCTCATTCCACCAATTTTTCCATCATCATTCAGTTGCCTTAATCGTCCCATGCCCTTAGCGTAAAGGGTATAATCGTGGGACGTTAAATTGATAGAAAGAAAGATTGGAATGAATTCATAATCACTCCTTACTTAATAACTTGAGAAGATTTTCTCTTGGATTGGGAGACTTTGAATGAATGGGAGGCTGAAAGTGATACTGTGAAAATACTTGTAACTCAGGCTGAGCACGATCGGAACACTACCCTGGGGGAATTTCGTACCTCCTAGAGATATCTTGCCCCTAAGCCAGCAACTGAAATGATTACTTTCTTAGGTACTGATGCCACAAATTCAATATGGGACTACTGTACATGTACAATATACATGCTAGCTGCAGGGCTACTCGGTATTTTGTTTTAAATTGATTAGAAATACTAACTGTACTTTGCAATCTGGCCTTTAAAGGAACCGAAAGCTTTAAAAAAAGAAAGCTTAGAGAAACGCTATTGGTTTACTTCGAGAAGTCAACGATAGGTTTTAATTCAATGATTGGCTTGCATTTTTATTCTGTGTCAGAAGCAAAGTTACACATTAAAGTATGATGTGAATTACATTACATGCTCTTCCATCGGGAATTGAACCCGGGTCCTCTTTCATCTGAGACACCCGGCTAATATATAAATTTATATGTGTACGATGGCTAACTTTCTCCTAAGCGTGATATCTATATTGGGTCTCACCGCAAATCATCTTTTGCAGAATCTTTCAGCACTCATTGCTTTTGTATCTGAGTACTTAGAAAGTCAATACTTGTTAATGCATTTTGACTTTGCAGTTTTCTCTACACAAGAATAACTAGTGTGTACTCTTAAGAGGGAAATGAAATTAGAAAAATTACGATGGAGGGTAACTACATTTGGAAGCCATGAGAGGTAAATCCTTCATTAATGTATTTGGAAATGTTAACAGCATATTTGGCGTCCTTGATTGATAGCTTTACACTGGACAGTTGTTGTCTGACATGGGAGGTCAACTCGTTGATTGATTTGTTATCTGAACCTGGCTTAAATCTTCCATCGGCTACAATCACCTGCAGCCATTTTCTGTCTGATCCAATTATAGCACGGAAAGAATCTGGTGCGCGCTTGGACAAGTTGACGCCAATTGGAGCGATAGCATTAAAAGCTTTTCACAATAACAACAACAAAAAAAGTATTTTCAATACGTCAATTTGCTCGAAGTGAAGCACGTGTGACCAGAACACTCTAGCACAACACTGATTGATGATTTTAGACTTCCAAACTATGCTATGAATAAGTATCGGAACGCTTATAGAACAGCTATGCGGCAGCGGTGGCTCACTGGTAGAGCGCTTAAATCTGGTATGTGGGGTCGCTGGTTCGATCCAAGTAACTTCGCGGTGGGCAATCGTGTCCGTGGGTATTCTCGGGGTATTTCCGTTTCCCCCCACAATATCATTAAAGCTATTATTTCCAAGGAAATTATAAAAAAGAGGATCTGCCCTTATAACAAAATCATGAAGCCATACGTCACACCTTCAACACACCTACTCTGCCCACTCCGCGCCACTAATATCGCAATGTTTCAAGCCAACAATCATGGCGGAAACGAGAGTAGCTAATCAAATGTGCCGGCTGAGACGATGCTCGATTGTTTTGTAGCTTCATTGAGTTCATATGATGAAGATACGTATGGGCAAATCCTCATTTTATAACATCCTTGATTATTTCATTATCACTCACTTGCCTTAATCATCGTCTCCCTTATCCTAAAGGGCATAAGCGTGTGACGTTAAACTGAAAAATGTCATTTAATTCCATGTCATATAGAACAACTATGTTAGTCAGGCGTCTGTTAGCAAATATCAGTGCAAAGAGAGTAGTAAATATCCTGCACTGATTTTTTAGGATCGGTCCAGCATCCAAAGAATAACTTCAAACTCATGCATTAAATTTCTATTCAAAGCGGAAATGGGGGAAATTAACTATTTCCGGTTTCAGATCGCCAGAGAAAAAAAAACGGTAACAGATACGAAGTGTTTCTCCTAATCGAGTCGGAGCTTTAAGAAAAGAATAATTACTGTTTTTATGCGCATGAGTCTACTAAAACCGGAAGTAGTAAAATTTATTGCTACTTCCGGTTTTACGGTGGGTTTCCTTTGAAGAAAAACGATAGGAAATAGCGACAAAAGAATTTTTAAATCGATTCAGTGCCTCAGCAACAGACCTCAACCGCTCCTTTACCATCTACTCACACCGGAAGATATAGAAATTAACCACTTCCGGTTTCAACGTTGACAGCCATGAAATAAAAACGGTAAGAGATAACGACAAACGGTTTCTTGGAATTGATTAAGCGTCACAACAATATGTTCCAATTACTCTGTTAACCATTTATTCGAACCGGAAGTGATAGAATTTAACCATTTCCGGTTTCAACGTTGACAGCCATGGAATAAAAACGGTAAAATATAACGACAAATGGTTTCTTCAAATTGATTCAGCGTCTCAACAATAGGTTAAAACTACTATGTTAACCATCTATTTAAACCGGAAGTGATAGAAATAAGCCATTTTCGGTTTCACTATTAATCACCATAGAGCACAATTAAATGCCGACTAATAGCTTTTTGATATGGATTCAGGGTCCAAGGAATAAATTCGATTGCCAACGACGTGTTATAAGTGATCTTCCAGTTTCAGTGTTCAGTTCGCCTAGTTTGGAAAATCTACACTGAGAAAAATCCGCTATCCGGACACCGGTATATTGTACGAATATCCGGTACCTTTATGCTTACTACAGAAATCAGTACGGAGTATACGTTATCGATATCGTACATATGTACTGTGCTTTTTCCTGCTTAGATGTTACATCATGCCGTTGCAGGATCTCTGGCATTTTACAGTCTTCCATATATTACGTACATATACGTATGTTACATACGTCAGCTATATATTCTATACGTCCATCTGTATGTGAGATGCTGACCGTCTATATACAGTCCATTCGTTCGTACGGAAAGTACGTTTAATCGGAACACTTACACGTAAAATATACGTTTTAAGTTATACGTTCGACGTACGTTAAGTGAAAAACAACAGGATTTACACATGTAACCTACGTTGTACATACGCCACATACTTTTTTTTAGTGTGTCATAGTTTAAGAAAATGTGAGACGAAATTTACTTATGAAATATTATCCAAATAAATTTATGTCTTCTGTATTTATTTACCAAAGCATTAAAGATTCAACTTAGGGCCACTCTCTCTTCGGGACCCCAAAAATTTAAAGGAAAATACTAGATGTATATACATTTCCAAAATAATATAAAATCTATATACCCGATTACCTTCAATAGCTTACGGCCTGATTAAATCTAAACCCGTCTCTGCCTCTCCCGTTAGCTATCCGGCTATAAAGAAGCACAATTAAATATCTTTTAGAAATTTTCTTACCAGAAAATACTACGTGACTCATACACAGACAGATTTCATGGATTCTATACATCAAGAAATAAGACAAAGGAAGTATAAAAATCAGCAGTATAACATGTTACTAATTTACGACACCCAAGGTAAAATGATGGAAATTTGAGAAAGTATAGAAGCAGGCAGAAGTTTGAGAAAGGATAGGAGCAGGCAGAAGTTTGAGAAAGGATAAAAGCAGACAGAAGTTTGAGAAAGGATGAAAGCAGACAGAAGTTTGAGAAGGGATAGAAGCAGACAGAACTTTGAGAAAGGATGAAAGCAGACAGAAGTTTGAGAAAGGATAGAAGAAGGCAGAAGTTTGAGAAAGGATAGAAGCAGGCAGAAGTTTGAGAAAGGATAGGAGCTGACAAACGTTTGAGGTAAGATAGAAACAGACATAAATTTGGAAAAGGAAAGAAGCAGAGAGAAGCTTGAGAAAGGATAGAAGCAGACAAAAGTTCGAGAAAGGAGAGGAGTGGACAAAAGTTTGTTTTTAAAGAATAGAAGCAGACAGAAGTTGGAGAAAGGATAGAAGCAGACAGAGAATTGAGAAAGGGTAGAAGCGGACAACAGTTTGAGAAAGTATAGAAGCAAACAAAAGTTTGAGAAAGGATAGAAGCAGACAAAAGTTTGAGAAATGATAGAACCAGACAAAAAATTGAGAAAGAATAGAAGCAGACAGAAATTTGAGAAAGGACAGAAACAAACATTTATACCATTCATTAGTAATATCATACGATCAAGTTTCATTAAAGGTTAGCACTTACCAATGTTATCGACCCCTAAAGCACTTGCTTTTGATTCCTTTGTTTTGTCGTTTCTCGTACAAGTGTCCCCAGGGTTCTTCCACCATTTGTTGTACAAAATTTGAATCTCCCCCTTTTCCTGTAGTTCAAGAATGGCTAGTGATATTTTGTCTCTCCATGGTGAACCTAAGAAACAAATGAAACTTTGTTACAACTTACTTATGATTTAGTTTGTTTTAAGAGTGTGATATACTAAAAATAATACAAAATTTAGCATTTTTGTTTTGCTTGTTTTTCATTAGAGAAAGGTGTTAATGAAAGGCAACTAGCCACAGTCATAGATAATGTTATTCTACAACAGAAAATACGAACCTGGAGAGTTTCCAGTCTTGCCATCCATAGAAATGACAGTGTTGCCAGAATAGTATTTTCTTCAAAATCTAAGTTAAAGCAGCGATTAGAGGAACAAACTCAACTGCATTTGGTTATGTACCATGTTGTCTTGGAATCCTGTGAACTGCTATTTAAATAACATTATTATTTAATTTTAATATCTGTATCTTAAAACTATTTTGTTTATTACAAACTAAATACAACTATTAATTAAAAAGTAGTTCACATGATTCCAAGACAACGTTACAACGTAATCAAATGCACTTGAGTTCGTTCCTCTAGTCGCTGCCTTAACTTAGATTTTGGGGGAAATGTTATTCTGGCAACACTGTAATTTCTATGGATGGCAACACTGAAAATTCTTCAGGTTTGTATTTGCTGTTGTAGAATAACGTTATCTATGATTGTGGTAAGTTACATTTTATTATCTCCTTTCACTTATGATAAACAAGCAAAAGGAAAATGGTAAATTTTGTATTATTTTCAGTAAATCAAGCTCTTAATGCTGAGAAGCTACTTTAAATTCCAAACCATACAATGAACACAATTAATAGAAAAAGAACATCTTTTGTCAACACAATATCAATGATATTTTTTCCCTTTCTTTGAAACCCAAATAAAACTGTCAATATTGTTTGATTTTAATTTGTTAATGAATGTCCAAACCCTGCATTTAAATATTCTCTGACGCTAGACTTGTTACGAATTGGTGCGAACAGTAATTGCTGTAAACAAATTATGAAGTGGATGAAAAAGTGGACTGATTACAATTAATTAGCGCTTCATATACAGTTAATTAAACGTGACAGGAATGACCTGTTATTGACTTTTGATATGGATAAGCTAAGTTGAATGACGTTTCGTGCTGGATTTCACATCAATGTTTTTTTCTAAACCTATTTTTGTTTTTGGAAATTTATCACAATATGTTTTATTGAGGTTTAAAAAGCAGAACAAAACTAACGCTCTAAAACAGAATATGTGATATAAACATTATAGATTATATACCAGCACAATTAGGAAATTGCTAGAAATCATCATCACAGGCATTTTGCCGTTATTTGCCCATCACTTGCAGACACTGAGAGACTTCCGTGTATCACAGTGTTCAGCAAATATCTTCATCAACACGTACGATTTTTTTTTTTTTTAGTTTGAAGACTGTCCATTTTTTGCCTTTCCCTCTTTTCCTGTCACCGTAATTTCTTACACGTACAGTTCCGAAAGAAAGAATTTTTCAGTTGACAAAATTTCTTTTCCTAAAAATTTAACAATAAATTATCCTACCGATATTGGCAAGTTATGAAATTATAACTATTCCAAGGATAACAACAAAAAAATACCCAAATTAATTAATTTGTTCCCGAGCTATTGGCAAAAGAAAATTTGTCAACTGTCAAATACTTTCTTTTTTGGGTGTACACCATAATACAGTTCCTTCTCAGCCAATATCCCAATCACTTTATCTTCTTTTTAATTGCACCTCAAATTCTTATTTTCTATCCTCAAATTTTTAACACCTTCTCATTTCCTTTTCGTTCAAACAGAGTTAATTCATTCCATTCATGTCCACGCCCACAATTCAAAAGGCTCCAGGCTTTATTATTATTATTATTATTATTATTATTATTATTATTATTATTATTATTATTATTATTATTATTATTATTATTATTATTGTATCATGTCCATATTTCTGTCCCATAGAGTACTATACTTCAGACAAACAAGGACCCCTTTAATGAGTCCTTTTGTTTACTCCTTAATAATTCGCAAAAGACAATTTTTTCCCCTAAATGATTCTTTCGAAATTCCTATCCCTGCCTTAAGTTCGTTCGCGCTTCGTGTCCTTATTATTAAAACTACCCAGATATCGAATAGTTCAAATAATAGTTTTGAGTAAATTAAAAGAATTATATTCTACAAACGTAATGCTTTATGTTAATAAATGTTTCATTTTCAGCAAAATAGGGAACTAGCGAGCTACAGGGTGCTCGAAATGTCACATACATCTAAGCATACAAGCATTTGCTGGTTTAGAACACCAATTACAATAATACATACGTCTTAATCAGTGGCAGCTCGTGAAGGAAATCACATTGTTAAAAATTGATTGTTTTTACTTGAAAGAATCGGCAAGATTTTTTAACAAACTAATTGTTCTATACAACAATCAATACATTATACAACTTTTGGGGAGTCACCTCTAGTCTTAATAAAGTTTCTCGTTTTAAGAAAAAAAAAGTGAAATCTTGTCCTTACAACATACGCACGAAATAGTTGTCGGCTTGAGTAATGCTTGCGCGAGGCCTTTGTACCGTGTTTGAGGCTATTTTGTGGAACACTTCTCTACTAATGTTCTTAACCTTTGTCGTACCTCTTTACAGCGGCGCCGATTTCTCTGTAACTTTGGGCTGTATGCCATTGATAAAAAATTACATACAACAATACATATAACAAGAAAAATACATATTCATACAAATACATAGGTGCCAATATGAGCTTGGGGGGGCCTCCCCACCCCCCAGGATCGGCGCCCTTGCCTCTTTAGGTAATCCAGTGTATGCGGATTGTTTGTGTAGATATTTCCTTTAACGGATATTTCTACCTAAACTTGTCTATAACATTTCCATAAGAACGGTTGTAAACAATGTTCAACAATGAAAATTGATTCCTCTTCGCAGGAGACGCGGTGGCTCAGTGGTAGAGCGTTCACCTCTGGTGCATAGGGGTCCTCGGTTCGATCGCAGCTCGCGCGAAGTGAACTCTGTGATGGACAAACACCGAGTGCCTTGGTTTTCTTGGGGTTCTCCTGTTTCTTCCCCCTTTTCTTCATCCCACCATTTCATCCTTTTCTCATCATCACCGTCTCCTTTAGCCTACCCGGCATAACATGTGGGACGTAAAACTTAAAGATTTCATAAGAAAGCATTCTTCTTGGGAAAATGATACACTTCTGGCAATGTAATTACGGCCCTACTGCAGTGTTGGTAGGTTTCATTGAGAAACTTTCAATCGGTTGACAAAAAGAAATCCCTTTTCTTATCATATTTTATCTAGTTTCTTTAGTGTTCAATTCCTATGATATAATTTATGTGATCAGATTAGCTTACGTATATTAAAGGAAGTGCCAACCACATTTGTTTTATTCATTTGCTTTTTGCTTCTAGTTTTTTTTTTTTTTACTTTTTATTCAATTTTAAAGAAAAAATCAAATACACTCAACCAACAATGGGAACAAATCATGCTAGATAGAAAGACAGACTGACATACACTATTGATATTGTGTTGGTTTATTTCTGGAAAACAATGAAAAATTTAACAATTTACGTGTGATCAACCAGTCAGCGCGAGAATTTCTTTAAATTTTCATTTTATCATAAAAAAAATCACTTTATCCTTTTTCGCCAAAGTTTCCTACGAAATTTCCTTAGATTAGGGAAATTTCCCTCAGAGTACCGAAAATTTCATACGACCGCTACATGACAGATTGTGTAAATGCTCGTTGTTTCTACAACTATGGTGTCAGCTAACATTCAAAGAAACAATTAATACAACCATAATTAAATTTCTAATAATTCCTGTTTTCATTGATGTGTGCTACTTTTCGGGCTCTCTGTATTATAAAGGTAACCAAGAAAGTTCTGTCGCTTTTCCACCCACCATTTTCGAACATCGATATGTCACCTAAAACATAACTGGATGATCAAAAATAGTCCTTATCAGCATCGACGACCTTCTGCCAACATTCTGGAAGATCATGGATTCCATCGCGGTAGAACTTGGTGGGCCGTAAAGATAAGAAAGTATCAAGTGCATTTTGCACTTCTACTAGGGATTTGAACTAACGTCCTCTAAGGTGATTGTCCAAGGAATCGAACAGGTGATAATCGGACGGTGCAATGTCCGGGGTGTATGTCGAATACAATAGTGTTTGCCATCCAAGGCGTAGAATGATGTCCTGGGACATCCTAGCCACGTGGTGCTTAGCGTGGTCCTGTAACAGGAGGACCCTTTGGATTCAGAAGTGCTGGCTCGAGAGTTTTCAATTTTTCTTGAACACGGCTCGACTGTTGACAGTACCTAGTTGCATTAATACTCTGACCAGCTCGTAGCAGTTCCCGATGCACGATGCTGCGAGAAGTCCACCAAACACACACAAGGACCATATTCTGTTGCAGTGGTTGTTTCGTCTATTTTGGAACCGGTTCATGGGATGCTAACCAATGATGACGGCGCCGTGGAGCTTCATACAGGACACACTTCTCATTATTTGGTCTAGGAATTAATTCGTGCGGGTGGACAAGAGATGGCGCAACGAACGGAGCGTCCCACAGTTCCGTGTATCCACACATGTGTTGCAAACCCCTGTCATCGCGTATCGTTCGTAGTATAGGGCAGTGGATTAAAGCGTCAACAACACCAGTTTGTAGTTAAGTGAACATGGCGCAATTTGTGCCTGATAAAGTGTTTTTGCGGGGTGTCCTGCTGCATTACTTTAACATGCAGAAAAGTGCGACTGAAAGTCATCGTATTTTGGTGGAAGTGTATGGTGACCATGCTCTAGCTGAGCGAACGTGTCAGAAGTGGTTTGCACGGTTTAGAAGTGGTGATTTCGGCTTGGCAGACCAAGAGCGAGCTGGACAGCCAAAAAAATTTCAAGACGAAGAATTGACAGCATTGCTCGAGCAGGATTCGTGTCAAACGCAGGAACAACTTGCAGCAGCATTAGGCGTTGATCAAACAACAGTCTCCAAACGCTTGAAAGCCATGGGAATGATTCAAAAGATGTCACATTGGGTTCCACATGAATTGAAAGACAGAGACGTTGAAAGACGAAAAACCATTTGCGAATTGCTGCTTCAACGACAGAGCAGAAAGGGGTTTCTGCATCGAATTATTACGGGTGATGAGAAGTGGATCCATTACGAGAACCCTAAACGAAAAAAGGCCTGGGTGAAACCAGGTGAACCAGGTCCATCACAACCAAAACGAGATATTCACTGTGCAAAGGTTATGCTGTGCATATGGTCGGATATGAAAGGTGTGGTGTACTATGAGCTGCTGCAACCGGGTGAAACTATGAATGGAGAACGTTATCGACGACAATTAATGCGTTTGAAGCAAGCTCTGGCCAGAACACGACCAGAATGGGAGAACAGACATGATAAACTTATTGTTCAACATGATAACGCTCGCCCACATGTCGCAAAACCGGTCAAAACCTATTTAGAAAATGTCGGATGGGAAGTTTTACCCCACCTACCGTATTCACCAGACGTTACTCCTTCGGACTACTACTTGTTCGATTGCATGAACAACGATTTGATTGGACAGCGGGTTACTTCTTCAGAAGATATCGAAACATGGGTCTCTGACTGGATCGCTTCCAAGGATGAGGACTTCTTTCGCCACGGAATCCGTACATTGCCTGACAGATGGGCGAACGTGGTGGCTAGCGATGGACAATATTTTTCTTAAGGTATTTATGTATTTTGTGTTTGTACTACAGCTTCAATGTGTGCGTACCAACCGCACGAATTAATTCCTAGACCAAATACATGTCAACACAATTTCCAGAAATGGCTTCTTTCTCAAACGAGACAACAAAGAAACACAGATGTCTGCTCGCGTTATCTTCTGGCCCGCAGTCAAATCATGTGGGACCCATCAATCGAACTTGTAGTGCTTCCTAAGTTAATGGTAGTGCTCCCGAATGGTTTCTCCACTCATACTAAATTGTAGTGCCAAATTCTCACATGTCAGGCCATTGTTCCTCTCAATTGCTGCCTGAAGATCTTAATTTTGTACATGTATTGGTCTTCCTGCACGTGGTGCTTCTTGGAGTATTTCGTCACCGTCCTTAAACTTGTTAAAAAACCACTGCACTGTCCGCGTAGTCACTATACCGTCACCATAGGCCTGGCATATCTTTCCCCCGCTGCAGCGGCGTTTGTCCCCAGTTTGAACTCGTACAGTATTCACGCCCTTATGACGCTCTGTGGAGGTTCCATGCTCACTCTGTCCTTACGGAAGTTCACGGTGTAACTGAACTGCCATAACCAGGTATTATGTTGGATATAGCCGCACCAACAACTGACCTACGCCTTATATTGATTCGCATTTAACTCAGGGTGTGAGGTCCAATTGAACACCGACCTCCAGAAAAATAGCGACAGAAGTTTCTTGGTTACTTTTATGTCTTCCTCTTATTCTTTGCACAGCAAATATTCTGTATAAAATATTATATTGCAAACTTATTTCAAAAATTTTACTTCCCTGCTGTTCCTCATGAGAATTATACAATTTCTAGTACATCATTTGATTGTAATTTGAGGATCTCCATACCCCACAGTTCTCAGCAAACCACTTGATCTTTGCCTATCAATTATTTCTGTTCCCTTTGAAACTGTCAAAGATTTTCTCCTACTCTCTAACTTAGATTCTACACTTTAGAGATTTCAGAAAATTTCTCCCGGGGGGAATTTCATTATACTGGGATGGAAAGTAGTACTAAAACTACTTCTGAAAATCCATACTGAGAATAATAGGAGATATGATTCCGGGAGGATTTTCACCGGGGTCACCCACCCAAATCATCACTACTTCCACGATATCTATAATTACATACATATCTTATAATTCAATTTCTTCTTAAATAATTCTATAACCATTTTTTTCTTTTTCAATCTTCTTCATACTTTTTAACTATATTGTTCCTTTCTTCTCCAACTTACTTTCCATCACATCTCTAATAACACAAATCTTCTCAAATAATGTTCTAATCACTTTCTTTTTCTCCTTTCAACTTTCTCCGGTATTGTTCTTCTCTCTTTTAATACTTCGACTTACCTTTCATCACATCCATCATAAGACAATTTCTTCTCAAAATAATGTCCTAATCAGTTTTCCCTCTTTCCAACTATTTGTAATTTTGTTCTCTCTTTCAGTACTTATTCTTGACTTCTTATATAATCTTATTATGAATACATCTTCTCTCTTAATGTCATAAATAGTTTCTTTCTCTCTTTATAACTATCTCCAGTATTCTCTCTCCTCATACATTTAGTCTTATTTTCTACTTACTTCTATCACATACCTAATAAGGAAATTTCCTGTAAAATAACTTTATAACCATTTTGTTTTTCCATATTTTATGATTTCGTATCCCACAATATTTAATAGCTCTTCAATAATTTTTCGTTCTACTCACATAATTCTCTGACTTCTTTTACATACCCAGATTTCGAAGCTTTAGTTTATTTTCATGAGCCGCGGTGGCTCAGTGATTCGCGGCTCGTGCAAAAAAAGTTTTGTGATGGACAAACACCGTGTACGTGGGTTTTCTCGGGGTTCTTCGGTTTCCTCCCACTTTCTTCATTCCACTGTTTCATTCATTTCTCATCCTCATCGTCTAGTTAGCCAAGCCAGCATAATCATAGGACGCAAAACTTAAAGGTATTTCAGTTTATTTTAATCTCCTTGCGTAGTGTTCGTGTTTCTGCCCTGTGGAGTACAGTACTCAATCTTTGTTGAGCATTTCATTTATCCACAAACAATATACGCTTTTGTTATTCCTTCAAACTTCACTTCTCATTTCTTAACGCTTGTATATTTTTTCATTACTTCTTATTCCTTAACGCTAGTATCTTTTTGCATTACTTCTCATTCCTTAACGCTTGTATCTTTTCGCATTACTCCTCATTCCTTAACGCTTGTATCTTTTTGCATTGCTTCTCATTCCTTAACGCTTGTATCTTTTCGTACTACTTCTCATTCCTTAACGCTTGTATCTTTTTGCATTACTTCTCATTCCTTAACGTTAGTATCTTTTTGCATTACTTCTCATTCCCTAACGCTTGCATCTTTTTGCATTTGATTCACTAGCAAATGGTATCATTATCGTCTTTCAATTAACTCAACCTTGGCCACTTTTAGTCTCATATACGTACGTCACTTCATTACGGAGTTGGAATAATTACCCCCACCCTTTCCAGTTACTAAGCTGAATTAATATGTCGTTTGTCTTAATTGACTCACTTGTCCCCTATATCACGTTTCTAAACTAGCTCTGAAGTATTATACACAATTTGTTGTTATTATTCCAGATACAGAGTAGGGATCTACTCGTATTTCGCATATAAAGTCTTCAATGCATTCTATCTTCCTAAATCTCCGTTTCTCTCACTAACTAAAGCTAGTAAGTTTGTTTACGTATTTTTCATTTTCTACCTTGAAAAGACACGGTGGCTTAGTGGTAGAGATTTCACTTCGGGTTCAAGAAATCCTTTGTTGGACTCAAAATTATGTGAGACTGTAAGAACAACATCGAGTACGTAGATTTTCTGACGCCTATCCCATTTTCTTCTGCATTCATAATGCAACAACTACTTTCTAATTATGAATTTTCTTTAAGCAATTTCCTCCTGTAGTCTGCATGGCATAATGATAGGACTCAAAACTAAAGTTTTTATTTAATTTCATTTTACTTCCATTGCTATTTTCCTTTCTTCACTTTGAGTTACAAATATTTCGTTAAATTATCATATTTTTCCTTATTTCTCAATGTTCTTATGCTTGCAAGCAGAGTGTTTCTCATTATTTCTTATTTCTTTCGTAATTGGTCACTTAATATCTTGTATATCGTTTTGGCTGATCACTGCTATTCTCTTTATGACCTTCCTTTCTCCTTCATTTTCTTCAACATTTCTTCCATAGCTCAATGTTTCTTATATAGGCTGTTTCAAAACAACACTGACAGCATTTGGGGAGTGATTCCTGACACCAAATTAAAACAAAAAGTATAGACCAACGTAGGTGGACAAATACTTCCTTTCGGAGTTATAGGCTGCTGAGAAAATGATAAAATGAACTTTAACTTTTAAAGGACGGCGCGGGAACTCCCTGTATGCATCACCAGTCGGCGGCCATTTAAAGATGATTAAAAATTATTTGTAGTATTTGAAACAAATGCTTATAGCATCACTTATCAAATATATCATAACTGCAATTTTAGGTAACCCTTCAGACAAAACTTTGACCTCTTTCCCTGATTGGCAAACTATTACACGCGGGCCAAAAGTGCCCATGTAGTGTGCGCCACAAAAGTGGCTTCCCGGCCGGTGAGGTTTACCAGATTTGCCAACAAAGTGGCTTGCCGTCCTTTAAAGGTTTCCGTAGCTCTGTGGGACCTACGGTAGTGGGTTCAAGATTTCATTTAGGAACTAGTATGTACGCTATCCAAATATCCATGTTTCAGAATCCTGTGGTACTTCCGTAACAATTTTTTTAGAGGTAGTTGGTGAGCACTTCAAATCATATGCCCGTAACCATGCTCCCTCTATAAACATTGTTGCGTGAGTACATTAGAATTCCAAAACATGTATTTTTGGATAGCGACATATTTGTTCCTAGGTGAAGTCTTGATTCGACTACTGTAGGTCCCATAGTTTTGAAGTTATCGACCTTTAAAGTTCATTTTATCATGTTTTCGGCACCCTGCAACTGCGAAAGGAACCACTTGTGCACCCAGGTTGGTCTATACTTTTCATCTTATCTTGGTGTCGGCACTCACCTCCAAAACGTTGTCGGTGTTGTTTTGAAAGATCCTATATGTGTGGTGTTTGTACAATCCCACTTCTCGTGCAAGCTCATGTGGGTAAATTTTAATTAACTTCACCACTTGTTAATATCGGCTAATGTTGTTTATAGTTTTAACTATTATTTACAGTTTCTTAACATCGATTTCTCATTTTCTCCTTCGTCATGTCTTTCAGTTCCCTACTCTTCTCCTGCCTATTTTGTTCAGTTGATTATTCAAAATGGTTAGAACAGTTTTATGATCTTAAAAATGTGTCTTAACGCGTTCCTATTATTTCAAAATATTTTCTGACTTGTAACGTAAATCTAACTAACATTTCCATTTGTCTATTGAAGATTTCCATGAATATATTTTGATCGTGTGCTGGACAGACAAAATATTCCCAATTCCAAATTAGTTGTGACTTCAAAGATTGATAAATTTATCTCCTCTTTCATTTCTTACTCCCAACACACATTTGTCTACTACACTGCCTTTCTAACATTTCACCATACCAATAAAATGTCTTAGGTCATTACTATCATGCATACATCTCTTTCCCCCATTATTATTTTCAAGCTTTTCAAATATTTTTCTTGTTTCTTCATTTTTCTTTAATGACCAGTAGTACGACTAATCTGAAGGAGCCTCGGTACTAAAAACGATATTAAATACCAATCTAATAATTAATTAAAAAAGTTACGTAATCTCTGATTTATAACATGTGCTTTCGTATATTTCCTTCTTTAGGAACTGACAAATTTCATTGGATGGAAACATGACTGAATCTAGTGACTAGATGAGTTCCACTATTGGAAACACTGAGCCTGTGATTAACAACACATAAAATTGAGGCGAGATGAGCCTACAGACTTAATTTTATTCCATTACAAAGTGAATCTGAGCTTAGTGCTCAAATGTGGGTGTACCACACTTTAATTTACAGTGGGGGCGCGGTGGCTCAGAGATAGAGCGTTCACCTCCGTGCTTGGGATCCCTGGTTCGATCTCAGCTCGCGCCGTGTGGACTTTGTGGTGGACAAACACCGTGTGCGTGGGTTTTCTCGGGGTTCTCCCGTTTCCGCCATTTCATTCATTTCTCATAATCACCGTCTTCTTTAGCCTAACCGACATAAACGTGGGACGCAAAACTCAAAAAATTCATTTCATTTCACTCTAATTTACACTTTATTTAAGTACTTACAAAATTCAATTAGCACTTAAGAAATCACTTAATTTCCTACAATAACAGATTCCACAATTGTACAGTTTCACTTACCCATTGGTGTCGCAATCCCGTATCCTTTGGAATCGAGTAGACCACCTATTTGAGTGAGGTTGCAGTCTCTTTGCACTATATAATCCAACATGGTAGACTCCATGAGGAAGGCGTAGTTTCCTTCTAACACTCTCTGAATGCCCTCTTCGTACGTAGGGACGAACACAGACGGTTTCTTGTTCTCCATAAATCTCCACATCTTTTTGTACGTTTCGATCATTGAGTCCTGAATGGAGTAAGTGCAGATTAATATATTACATTTTAGTTCTAAGGATTCATATTTTTAGTTACTGGTGTTGATACTTTTTACTTTGTTAACACCAAACAATACTTTAATGTTTCTTACACAACTTTTAGTCAATTACTTACAAGGCCGTAAGTAGGAGGCTTATATTCATGAAAATTTTAGTTATTTTTTTTAAGATAAAATATATTCAAAATTAGAAAAAAAAAACATCAAATTCATCTTTCATAAATTGACACGTAGCAAACGACTTACACTGTTGTTCTTATATTATACATTTATGTCCCAAGTATTTTCTCAGATATACAAACATTCCAACTCTACAATAAGGCACAGAATGCGTGGGTCAATTAAAACGTGATCCAAGACCCACTGACCCACTGCCAAAAGTCACCCACTCTGAACCACTATGACCCTCTCCGACCTACCACCCACTATGAACCACTCTGACCCATTGTGACCCACTCTGACCCTCCAAAACTCATCGTCATCGTCATCAATTCAACTCGACACAAGATCCACGGCCTCTTCTCTACTGACTAAAGAGTTTACACTTGTAATAAAACAAGGCTATGAAATTAACACTAATCGGAGTTTGAATTTCTACGGTTAATCGTTCCAACACCGCTCTGTTGCAATACCGGTACATGTGACCTTCAGGATACAAAAAGGTAAAATGTTTATTATGTGCCATATTACGATTAATTTCAATTTAATTATCATATATAATTATATCCTACACTTTTCAGTGCAAGGTAGGATGAAATTTGAAAGTCTCAAAGCATGGTAAAGTAGGCCAATGTAAAGGGAAAACAGTGTAAAATTCGATTGTCTCGAAAGCCAAGTAGTAACTCCTATTGCTATTATTACAATTACTTACAAATATCAATATTCCAAAAGTGCCTGAAGTTCTGTTTTCACTGATGTAATCATCTTAGGTAAATAAATAGAAACAAATGAAAAAGGAAGAAAAATGGTGATCTTTAGAGTAAAACGTAGACAAATTCACCAGTGTTCAGAAGATGCTGTCTACAATGCACTGAGCAGAGTGGGTCGGTGAGTCATGGTGAATCGTTGGTCAGAGTGGATGGTAGGTCGCAGTGGGTCACGTCCTGTTGACCCATAACCCATTCACAAATCCTGACCCATTTGACCCACGACCTATTGACCTACTTCATCTCTCGGCAACAAGGAATATTATTTGTATATAGAGTTCAAAATCGGTGACAGCTAAACCAAGTTTCTGCCTAATACACCAAAAAAATTACCATTTACACATTTTGATTAATCGCTCAGTGACTTATCAGTAATGAAGGCGCAATCTAATATAACGCAAGTTAATGTTATCGATCTAGCGTTTGAATTCCCTAATGAACAAGACATACAGGTGTTACATAAACATAGTAAAATTAGAAATTTTCATTATGAAGCGTGAAAAAATGTTTTCCCTACACGTATTCTTAACATTAACAGTACTTTCGCCATGATGTTAAACATATTCCAACGCGATTCCATAGTACTGTATTTTGATACTGTTTTTCTGACCAAATGCAGACGCCTTCGACAGTCTCTAAATAAGATGTGATCTCTGTATATCCGCAGAGTCTGTGCCAGGCCCGCAAGGGCGCCGATCCACCCCCCACCCCCCCCAAAGCTGATGTGGGTCCCCCTATTGTATTCATGAATATACAATATTTGGCATAATTTGAATGCAATTTCTCTTAAAATGCTTATATATATATATATATATATATATATATATATATATATATATATTGTAAGGATCCCCAGGTTGCAATATATATCTTTACAATATATAGGAAATCTTTACAATATATATATATACCTTCTGCATCTCAATCCCCCCTCCCTAAACTTACAGAGAATTGGCACCCTTGCAGGCCCGACCTCTCCCCTCGCCTGAAAGCAAACGCCATAATAGTAAGTCTTAGGAAATAATAGTACCTGCATATGGCAAGATTTTAAGTAGGACTTAAAAGATTAAAACAAAGTTTATTATGTGGATTGTTATGTACAGTTTTTGCTTCGTGTTTAGACAAATCCTTTTTCGTACTTGTACGCAAGTTCAGCGTACTTGTACACTGTCGAAACTGAATATGGGTCAATCCATACGAAGTGGCCCAGAGGTGATTGCTCGACCATCTCCGAAAATTATAGAAATTGGAGTGTGACAAACCCTGTGTATAAGAAGGTCAATAACACTATTCACGTTCTCGTATGTACAAGTGTTCCTGAATAGCGGCCATCTTTGTTGTCGGTGAAGTGCCATTTTTTGAATTTGCAAATGTTTACTAAACCTATAGTTGCTCAGGACGTACGTATCAAACGAACACCAAACAAAAACGAATTTTTAAAGGAGAGTCTGAGGTACACGGAGGACATACATTCTTGCTTCTAAATAAATAAAGCAAGGTTGCAAACCAATACATGAAATCACTAGAAAAAGTACAGAAAATTACACTTTTAACGTTGCTGTATTTTGGAATGGCATAAAGTGAGGGGTTCATAAGTTTTGTGCTGAATACTATTGCGTGTAAAGAGTCTATAGAAATATCGATAGCCATGACACTACTGGCTCCGTAGATTTATGGGGTCCGAAAGTTGAAGTTTTTGATTTTGATGCCATGTTTGGGGCGTAATATCTCAGAAGGGCAAAGTGCTAACAACTGTTGTTTAGACAACAAGGTAATTCTGCATTTGAATAAACTATTGCAAGAAAATCATGACTGATATTACATGGAGGAAAAATTGAGGACATTGTAAAAACGCGAAGGAAGCACGAGCGTGACGATGGTCGTAGCCCGGAAAAAAATAAATATTTTGATATGTTTCATGCTAG
Source organism: Thermobia domestica (assembly GCF_964235325.1). NCBI lineage: Eukaryota > Metazoa > Arthropoda > Insecta > Zygentoma > Lepismatidae > Thermobia > Thermobia domestica. The sequence continues at coordinate 390,781,864 of NC_137454.1, forward strand.
ATCTCAAAAACTACGCATGGTTCAGCAATTTCGCCCGCTTTTGTTTATGTTCAGTTGTGCAAAAGCTTGCGAGTGGCGTTTGTTCCATCTTTCTAGCTCCATAAACAATGGACAATTTATCTACAGAATGGACAATTTATTTACAGGATGGATAATTTATCTTGACCATCCACTATAACGGACAAACCAAAAGAGAGAGAAAAGCGAAACTTTGCTCGAAGCAAATATGAGGAAGGGGACATCTACGTATGTATTAAACCGAAAGACCCAATAAACAGTGTTGTCAACCCAATATAAAGTTATATTTTTTTCATATGCCACTACGTCAGATTATTACATATTTCAAATCAACGTGCCAAACGTAAACTTAAAATATTACTTTTATTATTCAGTGTTGCAAACTAAGGATCATGTAATTACAGCTACTAAAAGGTATTGCTGTGATACTATAGAAGAGAAAGGAAACAGTTTTCCACAAATACGGCAATTTCAGCATAATAAAATAGATAGGTGTAACGCAACATTGTGAATACATTAACTTCACAACGCAACATTGCGAACATTTAGTATACACCGTACGACTTTATTCGTTGTTGTTGAGTCAACGTCTTTTAGATTACTTGCAATTAAGAGACAAAAATTAGTGCGTAGAAATGGTTAGAGACTTCTCGGGCACTATACATGGCTATATCCGATATGTTGAAATGTAATTGTCCTAACTTTTACACTTGATGCTTTGTGAGAATTGTTTGCTTAACTGTGTATTCTAACAATCATATAATAAGAATATACAACTTTAATTTTAATAATGACTGATATTCGCCAACTTCCCAAATCTATTGAACAAGATTCTGAGTACCAGGGATACCTGCATCTAGTGATACGGACATGTGTGTAAATGGAAATATGCAAATATTATCCTCATTTATCTCCTGAGAAATATTTTTCACAGTTAACGTCATCTCGATCATCGGCTGTTTTGCTTTTCGACTTATTACTAACGATCCCGAAACAATTCTCGCTGATATTGAAGTATGGATTTAATGATGCGTTCACCTGTGACTTCGGCAGTGGATATGAAGCTATGATGAAGGTAGCTAGTAATGAAGCTATCAGTTCTTTGAAATTATTATATGTAAAACGCTAATAAATACAGTAAGGGTAAACGTCACGCTCCTTAACTTGTTTGTGTTTGCATCCCATTCACCCTGAAGTTGCTGTCACTCTGTGGGTTACCTATGCCTGTACTTACCCTGAAAAATGTCATAGTAGATCCACTGTCAAGCGTCCCGTAGGCAATTTCCGTCTGCTCGGCAAGGTCCTCGGCACTTTCAATTGGCGTGATCATTCTCTCGACGGTGAGAAACGCCGCCAAATTTGCTGTGTACGACGAAATGATGATTAACGTGAAAAACCACCAGATGCCACCAACGATTCTGGTTGATGCTGCCTGAGATAACACAATTTAAGATGACTTATATTAAAACAGATATTTTAACTCAACGGTTATGGATCTTTCCGTCCAGATTTACTTTAGACTTGCCTTAACAAAATGTGCTGTTTCTTGAAATGAATATATTTATTGTACCTTAAGAAGTTGTACATGATAAGCAATCACATTTACTTTAAGGTTCGTACATAACTATAACTTTCCTTGAAACAAATTTGGCATTGAAATGGTTTATGTTAAGCTAGGTGATCTTAGATAAAGCTAATTTAGAACTACTTCGGTTAGTTAAGTACAAGTAGAGCTTGAGATAACTTTGATATTGTAATATCGGGCACATGGCTCTGTTTACTAACAACCAACACATGCTCATATTTATAAACATTAACCATGCGTTCTACTACGAATGATTATAGTGGCAGACGACAGGGGTACCAGATACACCACTGACCATATGACGACGAAAGACCTCCATTGCTACCACCACACAGGAGCAGCTACAAAACCAGAATGATCTCAGCAGCTATTTTCAGTATTTGGCTCAACACCTCCACTCCTTTAGCTTGCTTGGAGCTCTAGGAGCTACATAACCTAAAGCCTTTAGCTTTCTTGGAGCTCTAAGACTCTTTTCCTGCCCACTTATATTGCCAAGAACTCTGTGGGGCTCCTAACTTCAGCTACCCAGCTTGCGTGGAACTTTGTGGCTTTTAAATCACCTACTGTTTGCGTAGAGCATTGGGACCCAAAATCCATTCCACCTAGCCTGCTCGGGACTCTGTGGAGATCCTTTCCTAGGCTGCTCGAGCCTTGGAATACCTCTCTTTACTCAGTATTAGTGAACTGTTTCTATCAGAGTGATTTTGTATTACACCATTTAAAATAAGGAGATTTGTATCATAAAATTATGTAGTAGGTGAAAACGTTCCCGTGTATAGTTTATCTCTACTTGTGCTCTACCTATACCTGCATAAGCAGAAGTCTTCACTTTAGCTTATTTTTTTATGGAGAATTATTATTGTGTTTTATTTAAAATGAACCGGAATTTTTAATTTTCTATTTCTAATACGTTGTGAAATGGAAGTATCGGTGATTCTAAACAAAAAAGTTCATATGAACATGTAGTCTTGTTCTCAACGGTTTGGGAGCTAGAGATTGTGAACCATTTTTGGCCTTCTGTTGCTTATAGCACACCCTGTATTTATTCTACAGACATGAGACATAACGCATTTGAAAGGTGTTGGAATAGCTGTTCCATTGGTATGCAGTATGTGGCAGTGGTGTCTTTGGAAAGGAAATTTTTGCGGGAAATTTGGAAATCAGTGTTGCCATCCAATTTCCTTAAATAATCTTAAGTTTCCCAAATTTTCCTCATTAACTTCAGTTTCAAAGTCTCCATTGCCATATGCTCATAGTGTTGGAAAGACTACTTCATCACCTCCCAAACGTGTTATGTCTCACTTGTGTAGAGTAACGATAGGGTGAGCAATGAGGAATATAACATCAGAAATTGTTCACAATCAGTAGATCTGAAACAGTAGTAGGACCCAAGTTCGTGTAAACTTTCTGTTAAGAATTGTCAATACTACCATTTATTTGTTTATTGAACAAATTCCTAGATACGGTATAATTTTGTCACTTTACGCAAGGAAATGTTAACAAACAGGAAAAGAAAAGAAAAAATGAAAATAAAGTATCAACTTGGCAAACACGCATTTAATTACTCTGTCGAACACCGGGTAGCTTGAAAAATTGTCCACCTCAGTTAATGGGTGATTATAATAGTTTGTCATTCTCTGAAAAAGAGACCTCTGTATAATTGCCAACCTGGTGCGGGCAAGATGGAATAGGTGGGTACCGGTACTCTGGGTTTTGCGAGAAGTGACACGTAAAGATAGTTCTTGAAGTAGGGCTTCCGATCTAGGGTTCCCATTAACTATCTTATGAAGAAATTTCAGGTCAGAGCTATTTCTGCGTGCTTCCAGAGTCTGGATATTAAGATATTGCAAAAGTTCCTCCTTAAGAAATATTCGAAGTACCGCATCACGAAGCCGTACTACAGCAATAAAGGAATTGAGAATAGAATCAAGTCTAGAGAGATGTGTAAGTGCAGCCATGGCCTATATTGGAGAGCAGTATTCGATCTTGGGCGTTATTAGTCTTTTATATACAATGTTGCTTATGATGCTACAGTGCGTAGTTCAGTAAATCGGGAAAGAAGCCCCATGGAGCCCCATCACATTTCTGACTATTGAGGAGACGTGGTCAGAGAAGGTAAGTTTCAAGTGAACGATGCCACCAAGATCATTATGACTAGCAGAGTGCGTTATAAAGAAACGGTTCATGCGGTATTCGGAAAGAGCGGGACATTGTTTCAGAGTAATGGTAATACTGTCACATTTCATGCTGTTAAGTTTCAATTGCCACATTTCTCCCAAGCTTATAAGGTAATTTATGTTTTCCTCTAGGGCCCTCTTACCATAGAAAGATGATATTTCTCTATATAACTTACAATAATCAGCAACAAGTAAAGACCACTAGAACAAATAGCAGCGGCTCAAGTATACTCTCCAGTGCCACACCCGAGATCACAGATTGCGAGTTAGAATTCGCCCCTGAAAGAACTTTGGGATTACCATCTCTCCAGTAGCTGGTGATTAAAAAGAGAATTTTTTCATGTACATTAAACTTATTGGAAAGCTTGTGAAGAAGATGAATGTGGTTAACAGAATGAAAAGCCTTGGAAAGATCAAAATAGATAATATGTAATTGAGTATTGTTAATCATACCTTTAAGTGCATAACACTTTGCTCAAAATTTTTCCCATTTCCCAAAATATTGCTTTACTCCAGGGATACTTTGTATATAATGGAACTTCATTTTTATAAAGCAACAGGCATTTAAACAAGACTTCAAGATAATAAAAAAAATCAGTAAAATTATACAATAAAGATTCAAATTTATTTCAGAGCAAAAAGAAAAATAATTCTAATAATAAATCAAAAACACTAAATAAAATAAAAGATGCTCTAGGTAATAAAAACATTATTAATAACTTGGTTTAAAAAGTTAAGATATAAAAATCATATTTATTTAAGAAGAAATATTTTGTATGCTGTCATTATGTTTTGACGTGTATAAAGTAAATCTGCACGGATACTAACATTCAAATGAACTGTAATTAAAATTTTGTTTCTTATACTCGTACAGTACTATTTCTTTTGAAACCAGAAGTGAATGAATCATAAAATTACCAATATTTGACAAGACTCAAGAAAATCTGCATCAACAGGTTTTAGAGAATGACAAAGATCTTTTCTAAGTTTTGAGGTGTTGAGACGGTTATTTTTAGTTTGAATGGTTTACCAACTTCGTGCAACAAAAACTTTCACATGATATATAGAAACTAATTTGATGTTTCTATAATCTTTGCACTATGAACACTACTATTTTTCTAAGTTACGCGTCATACATAAAAGGGGTGGCTTTTGTCTTTCAAGTTTGAGTGCTACCTTTCACTTCAGAAATTACTTACAGTCTACTTACCTGTTCACTAGCATGCTACAAGCTACAATAAAATATTAACAATGTGCGATAGAGACAATACGATACGGATCATCACGGACTCTCTCTCAGAAGTAGCCGGTCGTCGCTTTGGCTACCCCAGCTGAATAACATGTTACACCGATAGTAAAGTATCCGGCAAAAAGACCTCTCGTATTTGGAGAGGGCGCTGTATAAGTTGTCGTGAGGATACAGCGGCGAAGAAGGTATCGATTAATAGCAGTATACGTGTCGTTTTCAGTAGTCGCAATGCCGTGGCGCGGTGAGCATCGCGCGTTTGGCTTGGAGGAGTATATTCATAATGGTGGTTCTGTAGTTACCAATCAGCGAGTACTTTGCACTCGGTTCTGACGTGGCTGACGATTCTGTCCCGGATAGAAAAGATATTCAAGTTTGGGTATCCAACTTCAAAGCAACAGGTTCTGCACTGAGAAAAAGAATCCCCTGGCCTATGTCGCACTGTAACAACATCGGAAAATGTTGCGCGTGTGAGAGCATCCACACTACAGAATCTGTTGCTCTAACACAGAACCGCGTGTGATTTGTTGATAACCAAACTTGAATAGTTTTCTATCCGGAATAGAATAATGTCTGCCAAGTCCGAATCGAATGCGAAATGCCCGCCGAGTAGTAATCATAGAACCACTATTATGAATACACTCCACACCCGCACGATGCTCATCGCGCCACGCCATTTAGAGTACTGGAAAGGGCGCATATATTGCTATCGACTGATACCCCTTCCACCACCGTATGCTCACGACAAATCACACAGCGCTTCTCCAAATACAGGAAGTCTCTTTCCCATATCCTGTATATGAGAAGTGAAATACAATTTAACAAATGCATTTTCTAAGACATGTTGATAGGGAATATGAACACGTCTCTAATGAGATACAACATGCAAATGGAGGACTTTTGGTTTCCTAGTAATGCTCTACTCATCACCTAAGGTACCCTGAGTCTTTAAAAAATAAGCACCCATAGCTCGTTACAATTTGACAAGAAATAAGTAACCACGACTTAACAAAATATCACAAACATTAATATTATATATACAAAGTTAATAAGACCTACGTGTACATTAGTTTGAAAAGGACCAGGACTGTTCCAGTATTACATCGTCGTGTTACAAAATAATAATATATAGATGTTCTTGCATATTATATTGTATAGCAAATTGCATTAATGATTGTTGAAATGTATGATTTCGAAGCGATAGTAATACTGTCATTTGATATATGTAGTCTGTTTACAATTTTCAATAACCAATAATCTCTTTTAATACAAATGTTTTACAAATTCCGCAGAATAATAACATCTTGAGGAGCATAGTATTCAAGGATGTACCAAGGATGGACCGCCAATCTGCAACTTTTATTTAATAGGAGTTCAAAGATTGAACGAACACATACAGAGTGTGCCTAACACTACGATCTCCTTTAGTGCATTTGACGCTAATGAAGTTGTTACAAAGATGGAATTCACCAGTTAGGTATGGTAACATCACGTGCTGCAAGTGGTGGTCATCAGCATTCAGGCAGCTTCAAATCTGGTAAACCATTATTGAAACGCATGTGTTCAATCACTCTGAATGTTTCCGTTCCTTTCAAGACATCTATGGTTCGTGATTTTTCGTGTACGTTTTTCCTAATCTCATAATAATAAATAAGCAGGAGACGCTGGATCTTGCGAGCACTGCGCTTAAGTACCCTTTGAAACGCCGTCACACAAAAAGGATTGATTTTCGGCATGCTGATCAGTGAAGCGTGAGATCCAGTTAGAAATATCCAAAGGTGAGTTCCACACATTATCCAATTGGTTCCCAAAATGTTGATGATTTCTATATATGCAGCTATTGAGAAGGTTACTCGTACATCGCGGAAAATGGGAGAAATTCTCCGCTGCCTGTGCATCTTACACCAAACAAAAATCTCAAAATGAAAGGGTTTTCATGCATCGTGTTGAGGGTTTCACCTTGCCTAAATAAGAGAACGTGAATATTCGCATATTCCAACAGGTACAACCACATCTAGTGTGAAATAATTATACTCTAAAACACCCGAAGATTTCTAAAGAGTCGACTGTACGAAATTCTTTTCACTGGGTCAGGATCTTTTAATTTGTGAACCTCAGACATAAAATACACCTAAATCTTCTGCTTTTTCTCACCACAGTGAGAAGTGCATCTGAGCAATGCTGATTTTTGTGAAAGTTAGCCCAGACTTCTGAAGGAAAGCACGTTGTTTGTTCTTTAGATTCTGAATTCTCTCATATTCTTGCTGCATGCTTGTCCAATAAAGCCCACTTAATATAGCGTTTCTTGAAAAAAAAAAAAAAAAGTCGACGGTATGGGAACCTCTCCAAGAATTGTTGTATTATCCCAGAATACCTCAAATATACCTTTGAAATGTGCTTCTTTTGATTCACTGTAAGCACAAATTTAAAGTTTTCTTGTTGTAGTAATTGCATTATCTTTAAATTTATTAAATGCACGTCGAAAAGAGAAGTACTTCGACAACGTTTCAATTGATTCGTTCGCTTATCAAAGATTAGCGTTTCTTTTCTCCATCGACACTATATGATATAACATTAAAGGATAACTCATTTATTATTAGTTAAAAAAATTTAACTTTCTAAGTAAACCTCGTACAAAAGGCAGCTCTGAGAAATTTCTCTTCGCAAACAAACAAAAGTGTATATGTATGTGTGCGTCTTTGCGACGCAAAAAATCCTTTCGCTTCTACAAATATGGTTATAAAATTTACTCCCTCTGCATTCTTAACCACAGTGCTTCATGGCTATTTTTAACTATTACGTTATCCATAGTGTGGCGTTGGTGGCTGGGAGCACTTTTGTGAGAAGGCACTGGCAACAGTGCATTTATTCGACAAAAAGACGTAGAACGTAGAACTTCGGAAATGACTTAGTGCTTTGAATTGTGTAATTTGTGAATAAGAAAATTATTGATGTCTAAATAAGAAAATTATACCCAAAGAGAAGTATCTTAAATAGAAGAAAACATTGAAACGATGCAACTTGGTGAAAAGAGGATACAATAAATTTTTATACAGATAAGTCAGTGTTAAAAGGGTTTTTCCCTCTCTAAGTCTAAAAAAGAAATTTACGCGAACGAAAACCGCGCATTATTTTAAAGGGCCTTAATTCAATATAAAATCGTACGATTAGAATACAAATAATTCCTATAAATGTTTAGTGATGTCTAATTGAAACATATATATAAATTTCTACCTATGCATGATATCTTTGTGTTTCTTTGATTTCCTGTATGCATGAAAACGAAGCGTTTTAAGCAAGTAACTAACTCCAAGTTCCGTTCATACGTGTAATTTAATACGTAGTGTTAACGTTGTAAATAAAGCTTAATAATATGCCCTTACACTGGGTTACACAAGCACATTCTGGTCTCCGAATTCTGGGTTTAGTAGGTGGGAAGTGATGGTTGTGATAGGTTAACTTTGTTGCGCCACTAGGTGTATTTGTGCGCGGGTTCGGTATGCAATAAAGACGGTACTATTGCATGGTGGATCCGGGCGGGGTGTAACTGGGGGAATCCGCAAGGTAAACAATAGTGCAAGGCTATTATGACGGTAAGGTTCCTAACCACTAAAGTCGAAATAAGTACCGCTATAAAAGCACTATATTATCACTCACCCACCCGCCTACAGTTTAATAGTAAAGTAGCGGAATGCATCAGTGTGTAGTAACAAGAATACCGCCACAAAATGGCGCCCGAACAGGGACCGATGTAACCTTTAGTTACATATATTGTGTTTATGTGTAGCTTTGTGTGGGGTAAATATTGAGTTGGTTTAGTATGCACTAATGGTATTTTAATTATTAGTATTATTTTTTCATAATTGTGTGTATTTAAAGTGTCAACGTGTCTGAGAGTGAAAATCTCATTTTACAAACACTGAAGAATTGTTAGTGAATGTAAATCAAAAATTTGAAAAATCAAACGCAGATTTGACAGAAAAATTTGAAAAATCAAACGCAGAATTACACGGTAGGTTAGATAGAGTTACAGAAGAAAATAAACTCAGTTTCATTTCTATTAATAAGAAACTCACGGAAGAGATAGAGAATTTCCGTTCTGACTGAGGAAAACTTGCAAATTGAGGTAGGTAAAGTGAAACATGAAACAAAGAAATAAGAGTGTGAATTAGGAGGTGTAGCGCAATGCTTCCAACTTGGCTATGGCTTAAGATGTGGATGTATCCACACCAGAGTTTCACGAATCTCATTTAAAACCAAAATACTCTTTCAAGTACAATGAGTTCTCATAACAAGGTCTCTTCAATTATTGTGATAGCTTGGGTATTGCTCTATTTTTAAAAAATGCATCATTCTTCCGTTAACGTTTACAATTTGCTTTAAAATCACAGAATATACCATAATATTAGAAACCAAAAAAGAGGTGCTTATTTTTCAAGACATGCAGGGTAATGCTAAGGATTACAAGTGGATTTAGGTTACATTACATTCAGTAGCTACACTTACACATTGAAAAGCAATTAGATATTCTGTTTATAACTTTCTTGATTGACTGTCTCCTGATGCAATGAAAGTACGAATAAAGCTGTGCTAATTAATCAAATTCTTTAAAATAATTTAAATCTGTATAAACAAAAATGAAAGTGACTATCCTTGTGACTTAATAACGCCTGAATCACCCTGCCGATCTCGATCAAATTTTCAACATAAATAAATGAGGTTCGGACCTGCGATGACGTTTATCATTTCACTTTGACGGCGCAAGTTAGGAAAGGGAAGCGAATATATATATATATATATATATATATATATATATATATATATATATATATATATATATATAACTTAAAGTCACTTGAACCACACGGCTGATCTCGATCAAATTTTTAACATAGATGTGGTGCGGACATGGGATGTCTTTTATCTATTCACTTTGTCAATGCAACTTCGGGGAGTGGGAGGGATATATATATATAATGATCGAAAATGACCGAGATTTGTATCAAATCCATAGTTTACGAGGTCGCTGAGATAAACAATGACACTTCCAATGCCTTTCAAATCCAAATTCAGCCCAGCAACTTGGGGGGGAGGGCAGAGGAGGGGGAACTATATAAAAATGATTGATATTAGTGCAGAAGCAGTAGTTTTCGGGGTCGTTGATACGAACAGTGACATTTTCGATGCTGTTTAAATTCATATTCAGCCCCGCAACTTGGGGAATGGAGATATATAAAAATTATCCAAAATGACCGATAGTAAAAATGAAATCTTTTAGTTTTACGTCACACTCTTATGCCACGTAGGCTAAACGAGACGGTACCGACTGATTGTAGAGATCGCTTCGGAAATATTAAAATGTGATTTACTGAAGGAACATATTACTAATTTTCATTTTAACCCGGTGAAGCGGGTAATTGACACTAGTGTATATAAATAATAAAAAATGTTTGGAATCCCAACATGAAAGAACGGCTGAACGATTATATATATTCTACGGAGGAGAGAAGGTTCAAAATTTGATCAATAATAGAGTATCTGGAAAGTCCCTCAAGTTAGGAAGATAAAACTGCCCAGTATATGAATTTCTCATTAGAAACAACTAAACCCGTATCGCTCCGTTTTCAAAAACCCGGCATTTTATGGGCGCAGCATGATAAGATGTAATTTCTGTGATATGTTTTCATTCAAATCAACTTGTCTATATCTCATTATCAGTGTAAAACGGATGTACCGTTTGAAACGAATATTCGAATGTAGTTGGCACTTGGCTCGACTTGAGCTTTTTATTATGTTAATTTCATTCACGTAATAGAAAAGGAGAAGTTTTGAAATCTATGTCCAAAATGTCATAGTCCTCTCATCTTAAGAAACTTCTTTCATAAACTCCTTATTAAAAACAAGTGGATACGTGCCCCAGTCTGTTAGGACTGTGATGTACTATGAAATGATAAATAATGTCATCCCTTTTACATGTGTTTCTGTAAAATCCCTTGATGCTGAGACCATCCTACATTATCTTAGCAACAAGTAAAGTCCTTGGGGAAAACTAGTTACAGAAAATATTAATAGGAAACAAAATAAAAATCGTAACGAAATTCTGGGTCTTAATAATATGTCCCCCGTGTATTCTGTGAATTACTGTTGTTGGAACTAGCATTGGGTCATTGGAAGCCGCTTACGTTCGACGGTCCTTGGAAATGTTGTCAAGAAGAATGGCACATACTTGAACAAACTTTCTTTCAACGCAGTCTCCTTTAGTGAAAACAAAAGTCTAAGGCGATCGTTAATACACAATGCCTGCACATTGAACAGCCGTAGCGTGTATCACTGTATTGCTCAAGCTAGTAAGGGTGCCAAATTTGTTACAATAAACACGAAATATCCATCTGTAGTATATTATTACTTTTCAATGTGTAAGTGTATCGGTTAAGTAAAGCATGGGTTACGATCTAAAATACCTAGAGATACACAGTATTTTGTATTTGCTGAGAAGTACATTGTAGAGAAGTGCAACGATCTTTGGGTGCTTATTTTTTTTTCAGAAGAGGATTTTGTGAAGTATAACCAACAGAACTCTTCAGATAGTGTGGCCAAGTTCTTTTTTATTCGTACATTACGTCTGTATGAAACCAGTTCCACACCCACTCGTAATAATAAACTCTAAAAAAATCCAAATAACGTAGTTAGGGTTTCTTCATATCAGTGACGGCTAAAGAGTATGTTGCACTGTTCACCAACGATCCATCTTTTTTTTTCAAGCAGAATCGGCTTTACAGTAACAAAGTAAATTTATCTTTAATTAGTCTTATGCTTTACTTTAATTACGTTAAGTATAACACGTAATCAATCAAGGAAGAGAAAATTTCTTCGGGAAATAAGTAAGCTCTAGGGTAGTTAAAGGCTGCGTACAGCGATAAGATTTCTACAGCAATGACTTACTGAGTGTATCTTGTGCCCGATTGAATGCGGTAGCGACAACACGATTCACGGGATCCTTTTCAGGCTGAAGTGACTAATGTTCACAGTTCAGAGGTTCCATCCTTGGTTGAAGGAGTGGTGTACGAATAATTCCATCAAGAAGGTTCAAACATTCATTCTTATATCCTTTCAGGACACGTGTGATTTTCGCATATATTAATACAGTAAAGTTTATTTTCGATATCTTTCACATGGAGACAAAACCCTGAACATCCATAGCGTACACCACTGGGTGCAAATATTTAACAAATACAAACCCGAGTGGTGATTGAGATCCTATTGTAGGCAGTAGCAATTCGGAATCGATATTGCCCTTGCTGAATGTTCTGTTGGATATGCTTTTAACATAAATACTGAAGTTGCAAACTCGAGACTCGTAAAGGTACCTTGGGGTTGAGATCAGAGCCCTGCTGCATCAGCGTACCAATGGTAAACCAGAAGCTGTTGGACAAGGAAAACTGGTTCTCCACGATGTCGTTGTCCACGTCACAAGGGTGAGGGTTGTGCCACTCATAGGGCGAGAACCTTGCCACGACGAACATGGTGATAGAGACCAGGAGGTAAGCGGCCAGCACGTACAACCAGATCTCCACGGCCAGCGGGTTCATGAAGGAGAACAGGCGCGTTGGCTGGGTCGTGGGAACCTGATTGGAAACGGATTGGTCCGCATAGCAAGGGTTCATGATTTGTGTATGATGGATGTTAGGATATTCGGTAACGTGCAGGGTAGAAGAGGATTAGTACATAAGGAAAAAAGAAAAGTCATATAAAGTGACATTTAATAAGACAAGCAATTTAAAGTAAGTAGTTAGTTGTATCTAGTTCTAATGATTGTTCCATGTGAGTTCTTTAACAATAGAATCATGTACATATCAATAGTCCGTATAAAGATAACTGAATTCCCGTCCTGTAGATCACCGGAGACGAAGACGTACCATGGCCCAGTTCAGGACAAGTAACCAAGATGTTAAACAACAGAGTTAATGCGTGAATGAAACAGCGTGTTGTAATGAACTTTCTTGTGGACCAAAGTGTAAAACCCGTATCACCAGAAGATATAACCACATTACAGTGATGAAACGCTCAGCCGCAGTAAGATGTTTGAATGGTGTAAGTGTCTCAAAGATTAGCTATCGGCAACGAACTAACGATTCCGGCCATGATAATCTCGCAGTCTTACTCAACACGTAGAATGCCTGATCCTGGCTATCGACGTATAATCTGTCGTCACGTATTGCAAGTGACGTCTGTGGGAACAGTCAATACAATCATTCAGAAAGTGAAGCAGACTGTCCTAGATTGTTTCAGTCGTGTCGAAAAATCTTTACCGAAGCTTTCCAGGCATTAGTTAAACAATGAAATGAAATCGTTCAGCTTAACGTCCCACGATTATATCCTTTAGGCTAAGGGAGATGGTAATTAAGTTAAGTGATTGATAATGCAAGTATTAGTGAAATGAGATTGTAGGAAGAAACAGGAGTACCCCTAGAAAACCCCGAGTGTTGTCTACCAAAGACTTACTTGGCCGGGGATCGAATCAAGGACCCTACGAACTATAGCTAAATTCTCTATCACTAAGCCACGTGCCTACAGGCATAAGTTAAGAGATTACGTATCTGTAGAAATGTAAGAGAGAAATACGTCAAATAATAAAGGTATTTGCGTTCTTTAGAACTCGCTTTTGTTTCATAAATTCAAAAATCACGGATTAATTTGATCTTTCTTCGTAAAATTCAGAAAAGTAATATAATATGCACTAATTGATTATGAAAAATAAATTTTAGTTTATTCTGTAATGCTTATATTCTGTAGACTAAACGTAGCCTTGAAATCACGTAGCTAATAAGATGATTCGATGCAGAAAGTTGTCAGAAACAGCATCAATAGAATGTAGCTTTCAGTAAGGCCGAATACACAAAGTTTAACATCTATCCTTGAACCACCAAAGTCCTATCGTCGCCTTAGAAATCAAAGAATTCACATATGATTCTTAGAACGAGATACACACTTGAGATTTGTGTTCGTTAGTAAGGCAGTGCTGAAAATTGGAATTTCTCGGTAACTTCTCGAGATGCAGTCCAATGAAATTCCAGCAGTGCCCTAAGCAATGAATAACATTTACTAATACAAACAGTTCCTTCTTTTAACACAGCAGTACCTTGGGATCTATTCCGGAGCCCTGTCGGAGAAGAGTCCCAGTCACGAACCAGAAGCTGTTGGCTAAAGAGAATTGGTTAACAAGTAAATCAGCCTTCTTCCAGGGCCGTGGGTTCTCCCATTCGTAGGGAGAGAACCTGGCCAGGGCAAACAGAGTAAAACTAGCCATGAAATAGGCTGCAACCACAAAGAGCCAAATGTCCAGCGCCAGGGGATCCATGAAGGTGAAGAACGTGGACTCCTTGTCTGTAGGCACCTATAAATGTTACATATATTAATATTCAGTATACAATTTAATTTTCATACGCAGCTTATTTGTGCATAATAATTTAAACTTCATTTTGTTATTACATGCTTAGAAACGCCTAAAACCATTACATGTACTAAGATCCAGTTATACTAATGAATTTCTTGTAAACGTTTAATGATATCCCGGTTAATATCTTTACACCCAACCGATTTGACACTATTGCGTAATTGCCCCGGAACCATGAAACCAGTGGTGTTATCGAATGGTATCTCAACTCATATGTACTTGAATGTCGTGTTGATACTAATGAAAATACCGTTGAAAATGAATCGCTATTGAGACACGGTACACCATGTTTCTTTTTCTCAAACTTGTTTTTCATACAACCGAATAGTGAAACAGGGTTGGTAAAATGGTTTCGACATTGCAATGATCGCTAACTAAACATATAATTTTCTATCTATAAAATATGATAGAGGGGAAAAGAGTGGGAGAGAAAAATATTTTAATTGGTAAAGACACATAATTCTATAGTAAACAAAAACCAATATGTAGGAATATGAGTGGACATGCTCCATTGAAAAGGCTGTGGCACAGATATTAGGAGGGCGTCATATCAAATGGTTGCAGAGGAGAATATTAGACCATTTATAATTGTCTGTTTCTGTAGACATTTCACAATATGTCTGCAACCACATATAACTTAATTCTGTCAGGGCCATATCGTTAGCGCACGCAACTTTAGCGCGGGAGACCTCAATTTTATTACCGCTGGAAACTCATCCGGTTCGGATATCATAAGCTATGTCCGCGTCACATATAGCTTGGGTACTGAACAGGACACTAAATTCCAAACTCACCAAACAGCCTGTAAAGTTTTAACTATAACATAAAAGACAATTCTAAAATAAAATAAAAGGTTCAAACAAAAATGTTTGAAGTTTGAGTGCCGTAGATAGCTGAGAATACCGGGTAATATAACAATAATTTTAAGTTATGCAATTTTACGATTACTTGCAAAACTTTTACCAACAAAAGTTCACAAAATAGTGAATTATTTTGTGTAGCAGGCACGTAGCCAGGATTTCGTAATAGGGGGGGTCCGAGACATGAAATACTATGGTTATCACACCAGAGTTCGACTATTCTAAACTAATTTACTAGTAACATATATTGGTTCGTTTAGTCAGGATTTCGTGATGGGGGGGGGGAGTATGATATGAAATATTGTGGTTATCACACCAGGGGCCTGATCAATTTAAATATTTTACTAGCAACATATATTGGTATGTTAAGACTTTAAAATTATGACATGTTAGTAAGGGCGCCGATTTCTCCGTAAATTTGGGGGTGTCCATTCAGATGCAGAAGGCATATATGAGGATTTTAAGACAAATTGCATTCAAATTATGTCAATATATTATATATTCATAAATACAACAAGGGGGCCCACATGACCTTTGGGAGGACGGGCCCCCTCGGCTCCCCAGGATCGGCGCCCATGCATGTTGGTAAGTATTTTACTAACAAACTATGAAGAAATCTCGAATAAAAGAATATTTAAAAAAATATTTTTTTTAAAAATTACGATATCTACGTTCCTTCTTTTGTTCATCCAAATAAAACAATTTTCCTTTCATTATGATCTCAACTATTAAAAAAAAGTACGTATCCAATATGTCTTGTAAAATATTTTATAATATCTGCGTTCCTTTCTCTGTTGAATCAAATATTAACAGGACTTGCTTTCCACATAGCTTTTTTGTTTTATTATTCCGTCAATTACTATCTGTTCCAAATGACAACTTAAAGGAGCAGTAGAAAACCTTTTCTGAAATAACATGTTTGATACTGCAAGGATGCGATGACGAAAAATTATTTTTATTTTTTGCTTTTTTATCTTTATATTTTATCTTTATATTTTTATCTTTATATTTTATATTTATTTTTAACGCTGATTCTTCCTATTTCTTGTTTCTTTTTGTTTCATTCTTCCTCAATTTTTTATTTCTGGTCTCGAAGGGGGGGGTCCGGACCCCCCGGACCCACCCCTTGGCTACGTGCCTGTGTGTAGTACTCCAGAAAAAAGTAATGTAAGTAGTTTAGGAAATTTAATTAGTTTTATTGTCGTTATTAAATAAATCTGGAAGGGGAGATGGGAATTAGATTTCTGCATCTACGACGTAGGCTTTCTGCAACTACGACCATGTTACCTCGTCACGTGAGAGATGGCATCGCTTGGCTATCACATTGTCCCAGGAAAGGGAAGGAAGGAAGCAGCCTTGTACCTGCATCTTAGGTATCATTCCGACATTTGTCTGGTGTGAATGAGGGAAAACCTCACTCAGAATGGCTGATCTAAAAAAGCTTTTATACTTTTTTGACCTAGTGTCGATCGGGAATCGAACCCGGGATCGCTTTCACCAAAGACGAGAGCATTAGTGACTACACTACGCGAGGCGAAAGGAGAAAGGGCACAAAGAAAAGGGAGCAACGGGCATTTGCCCTGTTCCTCGACTTGCCAGTACGCTTCACCTACCGACAAGAAGACTGAGTGGTTTGGAAACTTCTGAATTTGTTATAAGTAATCCACCAGTGTAGGCAGAATACTTTGGTGAGTTGAACTGTATTCTTTTTATAATGTATAATAGTATTGGAAAGCAGTGTTGACCACGCAGTGGCTTTATTCCTAGATTTAGGACCAAAATACTGTATCAGGGAGATATTTAAGGGGAAACAAGTTTTAACTCGATTTCCAGAAGGGAAATTTCCATCTTCTCAGTCTACATCAAATCCCCTTGAAATATAAGCATCCTTGATATTACAAATTGGACTTACCCAAGACCCTGTTTGCTCTTCGCCTGAATTCAAATTTATTTTTGTGATAACACCCTCCCTTCCCCCCCATTGCACTACTGATCTAGTTTTCGAAATAGAACTCAGAACTGAAATAAGTACTCTTTTAAGAGCTAGGAAACTTTTTGGTCATGTAAGTGGATTTTGAGATTCCGTCAATAGTAAACCATTTTTACTGGGTTGGCATCACTCCCTACAAGAAAAGCCTAACTGAAAACGTAAAACTGTGAAGTCAAGCTATTCTGAATAAAGTTTCTTTGCAAAATTAACCAAGTTACTTCTTCAGTTAGAAATGCACATAAATATTTTTCACGTTATTCACATTATTAGTGTAATTATTAATATACTATACATTAAATAGCTACAAATTCAGAAACTTTGGATTTTTCAGTATTAAACTTTGCACTTACCTTGAATAAAATACTAATTCCGAGGTTCATAAAGGGTTTCGTGAAATCGATGACACTTTCTCGTGCATAGTTGATCGTCATAGAGCCCACAGCCAGATCTGCTTTCTGGATAGAAGAAAATAAAACAGTTTAAATTGTATCGGTATCTTTTCGGAACAAATTTATTAATTTGCATTTTTCTTCTCAATTTTAACAAATTGCTTCGATTCTGCAATATTTTAATGAAAAATGCTAAAGCAATCGATTTTTATGTATTCATATGCACACATTCTTTCCCTTCCGTGAGTATAGCCCTCCTATCCGGTATAGTACCTAGCTAGCCTCATTGAGTGCACGTGGTCTCTGGTTTGATTTCCGATGGAGAATTGATTAATTGAACTTATTAGATTCGTACTTACCGCGTAACCAGAACAAAACGAGCATGTTGCACAAAGAAACGAAGAGAACGATATAGATAGATTTGAATAAAGCTGCTGTTGTGATAGTACGGTTACCCATTAAGAGGCCTCATCACTGCGAAATTAAAATACCGCTAATTTTACAGTAATTATGTGATATCTTCAAATAGATAAAAGATAATCGAAAAATGGAACCTCTCTAGACAATATTATTCAGCGTGAGATATCGTTATCATGACTCATTTATCTGCTTTCAATTTCCAGTCATTTAGAAAATTGGCATTTATTTTCGCGTTTCTAAATAACTGCAAACGGAAAGTTACTAGATGACTCGTGATAACGGTACCTCATGCAAAATAACATCATCTAGGGAGGTCTTGATCCACTATTCGATTATCTTTTATCTATTTGAAGATATCACATAATTACTTTAAAATTAGCGGTATTTTAATTTCGCAGTGATAGGGACTCTTAAATAAGAACACATCGATATTCAGTTGTTTCGCTACTCGACCAAATCTTGGACAGTGGGTTCAACACTATGCAAACCATTGGAAATTAAAATTAAAGACTTATTAAATGTTTGATTCAGCCATTCCTCGTTTAAACTTTAAGCCTTTCTTTTGAGGATTTTCATCCGAAGCTTTCTTGCTATTCTCAAACAATTAGTTTTGGATTCCGGTACGCTTCGACACAGTTTCAACACTGAAAGCTATAACGATAACATTTATAAATAGATACATGTTAATATGGACAACAGACTGTATCGTGTGATAGCAATTTCTTCTATGGCCAGACCTGAACATTAAACTTGTTAAGTTTTGTAGTCAGACATGTATAAACATGTTTTTCTAGACAGTTCTAATATAATACGTAAAAGAACATTAATACTGGATGTATTCTCAATTATAAATAAGGAATTTTGTGAAAAATAAAAAGGTAAATGTAGCAAATCTTCGGAAAACACATCAGTTTAAATATATTAATATATTTAAATATATCTTAAGTGTTATTATTGAACAGTTAGTGAGTAAACTACGTTTTAATTAGTTACAGAAATCATATGTAATATAACGAACTTAGGGCTAATATATATAGATTTTATGAAGCTTAGAAAGCTTAGCTATAAACATTAGAACACACGGGAAAAATAATACAGTATGTTTCATTTACAGGAAATTCATTAATATGAAGTCTATGATATTAGAACCTTCTAGAACGTAACTCAGTTGTCTTTTTACAATAAAGTTCAATTTAAATTTGTATTTGTTCAACTTTACGTTTTAGAGTAAATAAAAATTCATGTGAGAAAATGGGTTCGTACACCTGAGAAATTTTAATTTTGAAACTCAATTGTCTATAATTTGATAACAGGTATTGTAAAACTATTAAGCATATATGACATAGTATAATGCTATTGAATTAAATGTCGGAGTATGAATCAGAGCGGATGAAGCCTTGGAATTCTTTCAGCGTTTCCCAACCTTTTTCAACTTGCGGCACACTACGGGTGTAACTTGAATTCCCGTGGCACACTCATAGATATTATTATTATTTGCAAATATAAAATACCATGGTAATTTTTTTCTGTGATTACTGATCATCTTCTCACAGAGATGAAAGCTCGACCACTGGATTTCCCCTATGCCAACTCATTATGCTTATTTTTTATTCTAATTTTAAAATACAAAACAATTGCAATGAAATATAGGACTCAGAGTTTTAAAAATACGCTTTCTTTTTCGAAAACTGTATTCAACCTTTCACTAAAAACGAAGACCACTAAATAACGAACGAACAAACAAATGTCTTGTACTTTTAACTTTGCTGTTTTAACCAAAACCGGTGCATATTATTGCAATCACACAGCTTGCGATGCGTCGAAGTCAAAACACAGCTGTTGAACAAAGTGTTGTTCTGTCATTGACGTGCGAATGAGTGTTCTACGAACGTTCACTTGACGCGTACAGTACAAGTGTTTCCATTGCTCGGTGTTAATATGACTCTCAATTGAAGCGTAACATAGCAGCTAACCGTGAAAATGTGTACGAGCCGATATACTGTCTGTAACACAGTAATAGTTGTAGAATAATATATTACAATTACAGTATATTTTCAATGGTAGAAATTCATAGTAATGTGAAATACAAAAATATACACTTTTCCTATGTCTTGCAATTAATAATTTTGTTTCTATTTCCTCGCGGCACACCAGCGGTCCATTCGCGGCACACCGGTTGCGAAACGTTGTTATAGTCAGTAAGATATTGCGCCGTGATATGTGTGAATTTTCCACAAAGCTGCGCTGTATTTTATAATTTCCTTTCGATAACAGCGCAAGCACATGACGAAATTTCTGCTGTTATTGCGAAAAATGTGTTCTCAAAAAGCAAAGGAAAAAAAAAGTAGCTTTCGTTCTGGAATTTCGATATACAAAAATGATCCTCCAGGAAACGTGAATGATATACTGGCAAACGTTGAGCAAAACGGCGTATAGGAAGGCATGACATCGCAAGAGACAAACATCCATCACAAAAAGTATAAATAATTTGTAGAAAATAGGCTACGGAAAGAAGCTCAACGTTTGTGGGCTCTCAAAACAATTGACTCGATCGAATTTTTATCTACGAATCTGTACTGAAACGTAACAAACTTCAGTCATTTCTGAAACGGTTGCTGGAAAGCGATAGAAGGTGCTTAACCAATCACAGCAATGTAAAAAGAAAACATCGTGGTAAAAGCAAGAAAAAGTTCCACGCTCTCTGCCAAAGCGCATACTGACACCAGGGAAATTTATGTTGTACATTTGGTGCGATTGGAAGAGCATTATGCAGCACTAGCTGCTGCCACGGAGCAGAACAATAGATTTGGACCTAGGCCTATACTGTGGACAACTGGTGCGAGTGCACCTAATATTTCAATAGAAACGGTCCGAACTGATCAACAGAAAACGTTTCATATACCACACTCACTAAGCCAAACAGCTAACATCTTTAACAACCCGTCAGAATTTGAGGGAACTTGGCTGGAAGTTTCTAATGTATCCACGTATATTCCAGATGTGGCACCGCCAAACTATAATTTGTTTCGGTCTGAACAGAATTCTCGGAATGGTGTTAAGTTAGTTTGAAAGAAAGCTGGTAAATACGATGTGTTAATTTCTTCACAAGCATACCAGGGTCGTGCCCTGGGGGGCGAGCGGAGCGACGGCCCCGGGCGCTGAAGTAAGGAGGGCGAAAAATTCGGGAGAAAAAAGAAAAAAAGATAGGAAAAATTGCTTGGAACATATGTATGAGGGCGCCGTCGTATACTCTCGCCCCGGGCGCTGATTTTCCACGACACGGCCCTGCAAGAAACAACAAGTTCGTGCAATGGGATTATCAAATGGCAAAAAGGTATCTTATAATATGGTGAACGTGTGTTTTCATAATGAATGTTATTTTCAACTAGCAATAATTATATTCTCAATTTTGATCCCCGAATGCTCAGTTGTTTTTAGAAAACCTGACATTACCAAATCCTAACTTAAGTATACTCGATATTACTTTTTGGAGCCGCGGTGACTCAGTGATATAGTGTTCACCTCTGGTGCATGGAGTCCTTGGTTCGATCCGAGCTCGTGCCAAGTGAACTTTTTAATAGACAAACACCGTGTCGGTTTTTATCGGAGTTGTCAAGTTTCCTCCCACTTTCTTCATTCCACCATATCATTCATTTCTTATCATCGCCATCTCCTTTAGCCTAGGTGGCACGTAATCGTGGGACGTAAAACTCAAAGATTTTTTTCTTTTCTTCGATACGGTATTACTCCGATTTTCTTTACCACACAGATTGTCATATTTATTACTAGGAAGCGGATTTTAAGGTGCAAAAATATGGTAGGAAAAAGGGAATGAAAAGGGCTGAAAAATCATTCAAAAAAGTGCAAAAAAGGTGATAATATGAATTTTTATTAAGTGCTATAATATACAGTTACATGGGCATTCTTGATTTATTACACCAGCAAATATTGTTAAAATCCTGGCTTTAAACATTTGACATAAATTGCCAAACTGTTTTATTTAATATCAAATTTGTACAACATTCAACATTCTTGTAATAAAATTGTGGTTAAAAGTAGCTCTGTATTTTAAAAAAATAATTTAGCAATATTGTGGCTTGAGAAAAAGTTACATACTACTGGGTTTTCAGAAACTGGTATACTTCATTATGCACAACATTTCTATGTTTTATAATGTTAGTTTCTGTCGCTTGGAGCTCAGGAGATCCTTGTATGCGGAGAAACTTCTCTCGACATCAACGGAAACCAGTGGTGCATAGTGCATACATCCTTGTAAGCACACGGAAAGGAAGTTCAGTTGACGTTGCAAAGATTTATGCGTCCTGATTGTTCCGCAAATTCAATTCAAGTTCGTCCCTAGCAAATCCATCAAGATTGCGTCTAAATGTACGGAATATCATGTGTAAACCAGATTAAAAATAAAACATATTGTTCTGTCCAAATTATATATATATATAAAAGGAGCAATAAAGGTGCTGAAGGTTAAAAGAAGTTAGAATAACGGGATGTTTTATTAACTTAGCAAAAAAAAGTACAACATTCACGAAAAAGGTGCAACAAAGTGCATTCATTTCAGTTGGTTTTATGCCCGGAAATACATATTTTGAACTTTGGTTGTTATAAAAACTACATTTTTAGAAAAGGTGCTACACCTTATAATCCGCCCTCTATTTATTACTGTCTTTATTGATTGAATAATAAATTGAGATTGAATGTTCCTTTCCAACACTATTTTTATATAAGAGGGAATTTTAAAGTTAAGCACCTTCCGCCTCGCGAAAATCGGTATTACACAGCTAATTAAAATAGGAAAAACGAAAACATTTCTTCATTCGTTTGCATAAAAGTTACGATTTTGCCATTTCAAAATGTATAACGGGAAAAAGATGAATTATTCTATTCATTATTAAAACCTTGAGGAATGATTTTATGTTAGGGCTCAAAGTATGTGACGATAAAAACTTTTAATTGCTTAGTGAGGTAAACGGAACGGCAGGCATGTTGGTGGGCGGCAGCGAATTTTTTGTATACCTAAAGTAGTATTTTTACTTGTATACTTAGTAATGTTTTTACTTGTATACTTTACATAACTTACATTAGAATACATCGTGTCTCGGGGCCGTTAGGGAGCAGATGATTTCACCAGGAGGTCCCCACCCCCTTATCCTACTCTATTGTAGTCTTGCTCAGGTTCGGATCCAAGACCGACTTCTTGAAGGGGGCGTTGGGTTGTCATACTGCTACTTTTAAGGCTCCAAACTTTGGGATGGGTTATATATATAATAAGAAAGTTTCCTCTTCTGGGGGGGGCGATCGCCCCGATCGCCCCCCTCTCTGGATCAATCCCTGTCTTGCTCAAAGGATAATAGTTTGTTACTTAGAGATTAGCGTCCCCTTCAGCAGTGAACCTATATGGGAACCTATAACTCAACTTGGGACCCGAATCATATAAGCTGCTACAGAGGACTGAACTTTGATCTTTCGATAACAACAGAATAGTGACGTTACTTTATACTCTTACTTCAGCAATAGTATTTTACAGTTACAACTCGTGTAACATTGCTTTGTAATAGAAAATAAAAAAAGTTATTAAAGTGTTACTGAAAAAAAATCTCAGTCTTCGGGTTAAGTTAGAAACACACCAATAAAAAAGGAATGATATCCTCATATCAGAATTTGAACACACGAATACATGATTAACAAACTACTTGTCCAAACTGATTGACCACTTCTTATGCTGCCTTACATCTTTGTGTAAAGTGTTTCCCTGTCTCCTGCACGGAGGGAGGGAGGAAAAATAAAAGACCTAGTAACAGTGGTGATATCAGAAGACACCCACTTGGAGAAAACACTTCCAAAACACCGAGAGATGAAGTACTATGCTGTCAAAGTGTAGGTAATGTACACTCATGTCCAAAATTATTGTCGCGTGTCTATAAATATGTTGTTATAGGTATATAATTTAATAACGAATTCGCCCGGTATCTCTTATAATGTTAGTATGTGCATTATCGGCAAAGACAATGTATGTAGCAAATTTCATGTCAAAAGAGCAGTAACTAAGAACAATAAAACGAAAATAAAACTTTCCTGTCCATTTAGCAACATTTTGTTTTACTCACTCTAATTTTCGTATTTATAATTCTTTTCCCATGAAATTTACCCCAAATATAATTTCCCGATTATACACATACTAACATTATAAGAAATACCGTGCGAATTCGTTATCAAATTATATTCCTACAACATATTTATAGACATGCGACAATAATTTTGGACATGAGTGTACGTTGAACGCGATGGGAGATACATCTTGAGCGGAATTTCAGAACACCGCGTGAAATCAAGACAGACTAGGCTTCTGTTACACCAGTGGCTGGTTTCTTCCCACAGCCCATTACTTCTTCCCTTTTAACCCTGCTAACCCTTGTGCAAGCTATCAACGTTAGTTATTGAGATTGGTTTGACAAGGGACACATTCCAATGCTGCGACTTCGTTTCTGAGCAACGAAACTAGTTCGTTAGATGTGAAAAAAGTAATGTAAAAAAATTTAAATTTAAGTTAAAACGAAACATGGAGACAGGTGAATAATCGCTTTATATTGAGGTGACAAATTTCTCGGATAAGTCTAGTCACAAGAAGAGAAGTTAATTTCTGCCAGCATTCTATGTTATGCAGTGTGTCAATATAGCCCTGGAGCGAACATTTCCGCTTGAAAGTGAGAAAACAAGTCAAACCGCTTAAGAACTTGGAAGCTTATGGCGACAAGAGAAATGTAAACCCCAAGACACTCATTTGCTCGCGAGGAGATTCCCGTTTTGCATAAATCAACATTCCTTTAAGCAATGTCTCAATGGAAAACCTCTAGTTCTAGCTTCCGTGGAGAATATAAATAGCATAAATATTAAATAACCAACTAACGCACTTCGATGGCTTGATAATAACTTTTTAACTTCGTCGATCGATTGATGATACTGTAATTAATTTTTTATATAACTATATTCAAAAATCTGTCGGAATAAGTCTTTGATCAAAAAAATGGTTGTTACATAGATATGAGTACAGTCTGTTCGTTTTAAACACTACCCTTTTATATGACACATAAATCAATAACGGTGCCATTGTGGAGATAACACGCTGACATATCTAGACCAATCAGATAGCCCCTGCATATGACGGTAGAAGAATTATTATCTCTGACATGTGTAGTTTGCGATAAGTGCTCCGTGAGAAAAGTGTTAACGAAATTTACCATTCGACCAACTAAAATGCACTGCGTAGTACATTGTTAAAATATTGTATGTAGTTTGAGATACGTGAAAAAATGTCCTGCGCCTGGAGAATGTTTAGGTCTATCACACGTAAGTAGTGAAAAAATGATCGATCTGGCTCAGCGTTTGCCAACTCACAAGCCCCTGGGAAAATGACCACCGTGCACCGTAAGCCCACGGGAAAATGACCACCGTGCACCGTGTGCCCACGGCCTTTTACGACCTCCATTTAGGGGTGAATTCGTTCTCTTTTAGGGGTGAACTCGTTCTCTTTTACGACCTCCATTTTAAGGGGATGTACTCGTTCCCTACGAACACATAACACACAGCAGAACAGATAACACATAAGAGTACGTAACATAACAAGGGTGTATTCATTCTCTTTTATGAACATATTTTTCAACCCCTATTTTAACATAGGAGATAACACATAAGATTACGAACACATAGAAGAGAAGATAACACACAGCACAACCCCTATTTTAAGATAACAGAAATTACGAACACAGAGAAGAGCAGATAGCAAGGGTGTATTCGTTTTCAACCCCTATTTTAACACATAACATAGCAGGGGTGAACTCGTTCCCTTTTATGATTACTTTTTCAACCTGGGTTCTATAGTTTATGACAATTTTAACCGATTTGGATGAAACTCGGTATATGAGGGTATATGAAACTCGGAAATTGAGCACCTTACACCGTGAACCCACGGTCTTTTACGACCTCCATTTTAGGGGTGTATTCGTTTTCCAACCCTTATTTTAACATAGCATAGAATACACTGAGACTATGAACATACAGCAGAACAGATAATACATAACACAGCTAATAAAAGAACATGGCTTATTTTCCAACAACACATAGCAGACATAAGACTACTCGTTTTCATTTTTCAACCCTTATTTGAACATAACAGATAATACATTCGAACCCTATAGTAAAGATTCTTTTAAGGAGTGAACTTGTTTTAACCTATATTTGAACATAGCAGAGATTATTTAAAGAATGCGAAACTTCCGTGTTTTGTTATCAGTTACATAATAACTTCCGCCATATGTAGATAATTCTCATTACGTCATTCATCCGGATTTTAAAAAACATTGACCTAGTTTTCTCTTTAACAGACAATAACTTGTCATTCAACGATAGGAATCCCTGAACGTAATGTAATCAATCACAAAGGTATAAAAAAAGAGGGGAATCCCCGAGGATGACTCATACTATTGCGCAATATTACGCAATGCGGTCAGACAGGTATAAAAGACTGACCGACATGTTTTTTTGTAATCACTTCATGTTTATCGTGTGAAGCGTAAAGTTCAGATATTTTTTGTGTGTGTGCGTTTATATTATTAGTGTGGTTTATTAATAGTGTGGTTTTGTTTTCTTTTGTA
This sequence comes from Thermobia domestica, assembly GCF_964235325.1. Taxonomy (NCBI): domain Eukaryota; kingdom Metazoa; phylum Arthropoda; class Insecta; order Zygentoma; family Lepismatidae; genus Thermobia; species Thermobia domestica. The sequence continues at coordinate 390,808,669 of NC_137454.1, forward strand.
AGTAAGACATTTTATAATAATATTATATTATAAAAACTCAGTTCAAAATTATTTTAGTAACTTTGAAGAGTTAGTTTTTAAAAAAAAGGCAACAAAAAAGCTTAAATCAAATACTATCAATTCTGATACTCTATTTAATAATAATAATTTAAAAAATTATTTTAAAATGTGATACTGATTTAAATGAGGATAGTGAATGTTTTTTAAAGAATAAAAGAAAAGACTGTTTAGATATATTAAAACAGGAACAAGATAATTCAGCATTTAAAGTAAATTTTTCTTTGGCTACAACTTTTGTAAAACCAGTAGATTTAGAAACATGTCGATTCTTTGTAAATAGTGGTAACGAAATTATTTTACCGAGTACAGATGTGAATGTTATAATAGAAAAACTATTTAATAAAATTTTAGTTGAACAAGAAAATAGAGCAATTAAGAAATCAGGGTGGTCTTTATGTTCTGAACCAAACCATCACTTAGAAATTAAAATCAGTAAATATGATCCTCTTTCCACTTCTTCTTTTATAAAATTACCTCAATGGATTTTATCCAAAAAGAATTGTGTTTTAAATATTCAAAATAACGATAATAGATGTTTTATGTACTGCATTCTAGCTGCGTTGCATCCCGCAAAAGAACATCCATATCGTGTAAATAATTACACACAATATATTAATACTTTATTACCATTATTTGAAAAAACCAATATAAAGTTTCCCGTTGAAATAGAACACATAAGCAAATTTGAACATATGTATAATTCTTTATTTCCTAAGGAACAAATTTCCATTAATATATATGGCATTAATTATGATCATGAAACTATTTTCCCGTTACGTATAAGCGAAAACACAGCTGTAGATAAACGTATAGATTTACTGTATTGTGAAGAAAATTGCAACAGTCATTATTGTCTAATAAAAAATATCAATGCGTTATTGAAGAGTCATAAAGAGAAAACTTATGTAAAATTGCCTCAATGGATTTTATCCACAAAATGTGTTTTAAATATTGAAAATAACGATAATAGATGTTTTATGTGCTGCATTCTAGCTGCGTTGCATCCCACAAAAGATAATCCATATCGTGTGAATAATTACATACAATATATTAATACTTTATTACCATTATTTGAAAAAAACAATATAAAGTTTCCCGTTGAAATAGAACACATAAGCAAATTTGAACATATGTATAATTCTGTATTTCCTAAGGAACAAATTTCCATTAATATATATGGCATTAATTATGATCATGAAACTATTTTCCCGTTACGTATAAGCGAAAACACAGCTGTAGGTAAACATATAGATTTATTATATTTAAACTCTCATTATTGTTTAATTACAAATTTAAATGGTTTAGTTAGACATCAGTTAGGTAGTCATCAAACATTTACTTGTAGACGATGTTTAATATCTTTTTATAACAAATCAAAATTAGATGAACATGACAAATTATGTAGAGAACACACTCCAACCAAAATTAACATGCCGAAACAAGGAGAAGTTTTAAAATTTCGAAAATTGAAATTGTTATTACAGAATGATGTGATAATAATTGCAGATATGGAAAGTTTATTAAAACCTATAAATAAACAAAGTGGATCTCATACAATACAAATTCACCAACATATACCATGCAGTTTTGGTTATATTGTATGTTGGAGTAACAACTATATAAAATCAGATTTAGTTATTTATCGAGGAAAAAATGTATCGATGAAGTTTATGTCTGCTATGGAGAATGAATTAAGAAAAATCATAAACATATTAGATCAACAAAAACCATTAATACCATTAAATAGTTCTCAGTTACAGGAGTTTAACCTATCCACTGAATGCTCGGTTTGCGATAGTAAATATACGAGTAACAATAGAAAAGTTAAACATCATAACCATTTAACTGGTCAATTTATTGCCACGGTGTGCAACAATTGTAATTTACAAATTAAATGTCAAAGTAATTTTATCCCTGTCTTCTTCCATAATTTGTCTGGGTATGATGCACATTTATTTGTGAAAGAATTAGGTTGCACCCCTGGAAATATTTCGGTAATTGCTGAAAGCACTGAGAAATACATAACATTCTCTAAGCACTTTAATTTTAATGGTAGACCTATCGAGTTACGTTTTGTAGACTTATTTAAATTCCTACCGTATAGTCTCGAAAATTTGGTGTTAAAATTAAAACCTGAGCAATTTGTCTATACAAAGCAATATTTTTCCGATGATAAGTTTCCTTTAATTCTCCGTAAGGGAATTTATTTTTATGAATACATAACAAATTTAGATACATTTAAAGAAACTGAATTTCAGGAAATAGAGGCGTTTAGTAGCAAATTGAATGGAACACAAATTTCCGAGACTGATTATCAATATGCAAAACTGATTTGGCGTGTGTTTAAATGTGAAAATTTAGGGGACTACCACGATCTATATTTAAAATGTGATGTACTTCTCACAGCAGATGTGTTGGAGAATTTTAGAAAGACATGTTTAAATGCTTTTTGTATTGATCCGATTAATTGTTTTACTGCACCTGGGTTGGCATGGCAAGCCATGTTATATAGAACAAAAATTGAACTTGAACTTTTATCAGATATCAATATGTATATGTTTGTAGAAAAATCGATTCGCGGAGGTATTACTCAAGCTGTGTTAAGGTATGCCAAAGCTAATAATCCTTACGTACATGATTTTGATGCGGAAAAAGAAAAATCTTATTTACTGTATATTGACATGAACAATCTGTACGGACTATCAATGATTGACTATTTACCATATGGTGGTTTTCGGTGGGAGGATAAAATTGACAATTGGCAAGACAAACATAAAATTATCAATTGGCCCACGGATAGTGAATGGGGATTTTTTCTAGAAGTGGACTTAGAGTATCCAAATTATTTACACGAATACCATTCTGATTTCCCGTGTGCTCCAACTAATGAAGTTCCACCGAATGGTAAATGCTCAAAATTACTACTAACACTTAAATCGAAATCGAATTATATCTTGCATTATAGAGTATTACAATTTTATCTAAAACAAGGTTTAATATTGGTCAAAGTACATAAAATATTATGGTTTCGTCAATCTAAATGGCTTGCATCTTATATTCAAGAAAATACTCAACGCCGTGCAAATGCTACAATTGAATTTGAAAAAGATTTCTATAAGTTATTAAATAATTCTGTATACGGAAAGACAATGGAGAATGTACGAAAACGAATTGATATAAAATTAATTAACAATGAAAAAAAGTGTAAAAAATTAGTAGCGCAAAATCAGTTTCAAAATTGGGTAAAATTGGATGATAATTTGGCATTGTTTCATATGGTAAAAAAATCGGTAACCCTTAATAAACCAATTTACGTAGGAGCAACAGTTTTAGAATTATCAAAATTAGCACTATATAACTTTCATTATAATATAATGAAACCGCGATATAGAGATAATATTAGAATTGCATATGTGGATACTGACTCTTTTATTTACCATATTAAAACTAACAATATTTATAACGATATAAAAGATATGAATGAGTATTTTGACACCTCAAATTTTCCTGAAAATAATTCTTTATATAGCACACAAAATAAACACGTTTTGGGTAAAATGAAAGACGAATTAGGTGGAGTTCCTATGATTGAGTATGTAGGCCTACGAGCCAAAACTTATGCAATAAAAACTGGTGAAAATAAAGAATTGAAAAAATGTAAAGGGATCAAGAAAAATATAGTTAAAGAACAAATTACGTTTGACGATTATAAATCATGTATATTTAAAAACAAAACGATCCATAAAACACAATTTGAAATTAAAAGTAAATACCATAATTTAACAACATATCAGGTAACAAAATTAGCGTTAGATCCGTATGATGACAAAAGAAAAATTTTAAATTGTAATATACACACTGTTCCTTGGGGGTATTATAATAAAAATGTAAAATGTACGATTTGTATATTACAAATATGATATAATTTTTTTTGGATATATTAGTATTAAAAAATATGTCACAATCAGTTCGAGAACAAATAGTTGCAGAATTACATAAAAGTGCAAGACGAAACTATCCTCGAATACCTGTTATAACGAAAGGGATTCATGATTTATGGCAAGCTGATTTAGTTGAAATGAATAGTGGAAAATTGAAAGGTCTAGCAAAAATTAATCGAAATTTCAAATATTTATTAACTGTGATAGATACATTCTCTAAATATGCTTGGGCTATTCCTGTGAAAAATAAAACTGGGAAAGAAATTACACAAGCATTTATAACAGTAATGAGAAAAGCAAACAAAAGCCCTAAATTTTTACAAACTGACAGGGGTCGAGAATTTTATAACTCAGAGTTTCAGAAGGCGATGAACCAAAATAACATTAAACATTATTCCGCGTACAGTGATGTGAAAGCAAGTATTATTGAAAGATTTAATAGATCATTACGTAATTTAATGTGGAGAAAATTTACACTGCAGGGAAATTGTAAATGGATTGGCATTCTGCCGGAATACTATTCATTCCACTATTAAAATGAAACCTATCGACGCTATTAAAAAAGAAAATGAAAAGCATCTATTGACAAACACCTATTGCAAAAAGTTTTCTGTGATAAAAAGAAAAAGTAAATTTAAGATAGGTGAATATGTAAGAATTAGTAAACTTAAGCGTCCTGGTTTTGATAGAGGTTTTACACGCAATTGGAGTACAGAAATTTTTCGAATTGCTAAAGTTTTCTTCACTAATCCTCCGACATATCACTTAGTAGACTCAAATAATAAACCTATTGAGGGAAGATTTTACGGACACGAATTACAATTAACGAAATTTCCAAAAACATATTTAATTGAAAAAGTGTTGTGAAAGAAAAATAATAAGGCCTATGTGAAATGGTTAGGTCTGCCAAAAAGCGAAAATTCTTGGATCAATTTAAAACATACTATATTGTAAAAAAAGAGAAGTCAAGAATTTATAGGTGAAGCATGTCGTCAGAAGTATTTTAAATTCTAGCAATATATCTGTAATAGAGATGGAATGGAAAATTCCTTTTACATGTATGGTAGCAGGTCCTACAGGTTGTGGAAAATCATATTTTGTTAAAACATTTCTTGACCATTATAGCAAGTTATTTAAAAATATTGTTAGGTGTTATGGTGAATGGCAACCGTTGTATGATACTCTTTCAAACTGTACGTTTAAAGAAGGTTTACCTCAAAATAAGGAATTTCAAGCACATGAGGGTCCACATCTTGTCATTATAGATGATTTAATGCGTGAGTGTGACCATCGGATTGTAGATATTTTTACTAAGGGTAGCCATCATAGAAATATAAGTGTAATATTTATCACACAGAATATTTTTCATCAACAAAAAGGAATGCGGGATATTTCGTTAAATTGTCATTATATTGTTTGTTTTAAAAATCCTAGAGACCAAGCTCAAATTAATTATCTCGCACGACAATTGTATCCAGGTAATACAAAATTTATTCAAGAAGCATATCAAGATGCAACTCGAATTGCACATGGTTATTTACTCTTTGATTTAAAAAAAATACTCCTGATGAGCAGCGAGTTCGAAAAATATCTTTCCAACAGATTCTTTTAATTATGTTTATGTACCTGTAAAAAAATAATAATTGTAATATGGTTTATATTCTAACAACTATTTGTGCATTAATAGCCGTAAAAAATGATTAGTAAGGAAAATGCACATTTGTTAAAACTTTTAGCAAAGTCAAAACCGAAAGCACGTAAGGCAATTTTACAAAATGCAGATCCTGATTTAATTCGCTCTATTTGTGAATGTTCCTATAACGTATTACAGGGAAATGTTCCATTAAATAAAACAGAGATAAATAAGCTAAAAAAATATAAAAAGGAACTGAGATATTTGGTGAAAAAAGGTCCGTCATTAAAACAAAAGAAAAAACGAATAATTATACAAAAAGGTGGTTTTCTTACTGCTTTGCTTGCACCTATTATTGGAGGTATACTATCTAGTTTAATTAAATAATTATGCAAAACGCACAAAAACTTATTTTAATCTCACCAGAAAAATTACATCATTATCAAACGATATCTAATCTTGATGATGAAATGAAAGAAATTTTAAATAATAAAAGTTTAAATGCAGAAGAGAAATGGACAAAATATAGAGGTCTTACAAAAATATTTAAATATAATTCAAAAACCGGCAGCAGTTACAACAACAGCAACAACTACTACGGAGGAAGAAGAACAAGAGGACGAGGAGGAGGAGGAGGATGATGATGAAATAATATCTACTCTCCCTGAAATTTGTAAACGTAAAGCGAGACCTTTATTACGTAAATTGAAACAAAATCCAAATATTCAATGGGATGATAATGGAAATGTGAATATTAATAATAAATTAATTCCAGGTGCAAATATAGTGGATTTGATATCCGATTTTGTTAGATGTCGTAAGAAAAATATTTCAGTTGCCGGCTGGAAACCTTTTGCTACATTATTAGCAAAAGCCAATATACCCTTAGAGTACATTGGTAATCCTCAACGAATAGATTATATTAGAAAACTAACAGAAGACGAAGAAGACGAAGAGGATGGTCCTCCACCCCGTAAACGCAAATGGTGTACTTATAAGCAATAATAATAATATTCTATTGTAATCTATTGATATTTTTAAGTATATAGAAAGATGAATGAGCCCTACCTTAATTATTACATACATCAAGCAGGAGGTAATTATAACATGTATAGAGGTACAGCATATCAAGAAGGTTATGGCATTGGTAGCTTTGTAGGAGGTTTATTTCGTACTGTATTTCCTTTATTAAAACAAGGTGCAAAAACTGTTGGTAAAGAATTGATACGTACAGGAATTAATGTAGCAGGAGATGTACTAGATAATAATAGACCTATTGAAGAGTCTTTGCATGATCGATGGCAAGAAGCTAAAACAAATTTAAAAAATAAAGCTCAAAATAAATTAAATCAGGTGTTGGAAGGATCTGGAAGAAGAAAAAGAAAGAAAGTTCATTTTAGTGGTGCTGGTGTGAAACGGATAAAAAGATCCAAAGATATTTTTGATTGATTAATTATGGAGCAAAGTGATAGTTTTTATCTCACACTTCCTAGCAATAGTTCTATGGAATATTTTCCTCAAAATACTCTTGCTTGTTATACTACTAAATTATATCAACCTATTGTACTGGAGAAGGGAGTGTGGGAAACAGCTGTTGTTGAAGTACATTATACAAGTTCATTTCAGAATGTTTCCAAATATACAAATAATATTTATTATCGTCTCATTACTACAAAAAACTGGAACATAACTCAAATCTTACCAGGCCACTATTATCATGTTGATGATATTCTATCTCAAATTAATCATAAAAGTGATATATTAAATTTACATTTAAAAGTCAAAGCATCAGTGAAACGAATTGAGGTTAATAGAGTAATAAAAGATCAAGAGAAGCATATAGAAGTACACCTATCTCCTGAACTAGCCCGAATACTAGGTTTTGATCATATACAGCAGGAAGATATTGCACTTGTTCATCATGCTCGTTATCCACCTGATTTACAAAAAGCGCTACCTACACTTATGTATATTTACAGTGATATTGTAGAACCACAAATGGTGGGTGACACCGTAGCTCCATTGTTACGTATTATAAATAGAAATATTACAGAGCATGGTATTAATAATGTACATATTTTTGATAATCCTCATTATGTCACCGTGCAACGTAAACAATTTGATCAAATTATTATTGATTTAAGAGATAGTACAGGCAATCCACTTCCTTTCCAATATGGCAGTGTATGTGTAAAATTACATTTTCGTAGACGTAATATGGTATTGTAAATTTTACCATGTGTGAATATTAATAGTAAGAAAAATGCAGTGTGAATGTATGAAATCAGAATTAGATTTATTTGCTGGTTTACCCACTCAAACCAGTATTATAGGTAATAAAATAGTTCCATATAAACCTGTGGCTTCAATAGCTAATAATGCACCAATAGAATTTGTAGTCCCCGGTCATGGGGATGACTATATTGACTTACCGCACACAATGTTATATGTTAAAGGTAAAATTACTAAATCAGATGGTTCTAATTTAACTTCTGCCGATAAGAAAATCGGCCCTGTAAATGATTTTCTCAATGCAATGTTTAGTGAAGTGCAATTATATTTAAATAATCAAATTATTTCCTACTCTTCACATACATATCCATATCGATCGTATATTGAAAAACTAGTAAACTATAATGCTGAAGCTAAAACAACGCATCTTCAAACATCAATGTGGTTTAAAGATACTGCAGGGCATATGGACAGTGTGGCCGATGCTAATGTAGGATTTAAACAACGTTTTCTTCTCACTGCTTTAAGTCAGTCATTTGAATTATTGGGTTATATTCATGCTGATATTTTCAATCAGGAGAAATTTTTACTGAATGGTGTACAATTGCGTATTAAACTAATTCCAGCTAAACCTACATTTTGTCTAATGGGTGACGCAGATGCTGATGGAAAAGTTGTAATTACAGATGCAACATTGCTTGTGAAAAAGGTTGATGTGTCACCAGCAGTTAAAATAGCACAAAATAAAGTATTACAAAATCCTAAATTTAGAATAAAATATCCTATAACAAAAGTGCAGGTGAAGACAGAAACTCTGCCACAAGGAATTATGGATAGTACACTTCCAGATCTGTTTTCAGGCATAGTGCCTAAACGTATTATTATTGGTTTTGTTACTAATGCTGCTTTCAATGGTACTTATCAAACAAATCCATTCAATTTTCAACATTTTAGTATGTCATTTTTTACATTGTATGTTGATGGAAATCCAATGCCCTTCAAACCTTTACAACCAGATTTTGATAATAAGCTATATGTACAAGCATATTCTACGTTATTTACAGGTTCAGGTATTTATTATTCTAATCAAGGTAATAATATTTCACTCGCTGAATATCCTAATGGTTATACTCTACTGGTGTTTGATTTAACTCCTGATTCAAGCGCAAGTGCTGCATTTCATACTAGTCCGCAACGGCAAGGAAGTGTACGTTTAGAGGTTCATTTTAAAGAAGCACTGCCATCTCCTGTAACAACAATTATTTATGGTGAATTCTCTTCAGAATTAGAAATTGATTTCCAGAGAAAAATATATATTAATTAAAGAAAAAAATGTTAAATACAATTGAGCTTTATGAAGCATTACAACAAAATTTGCCTAAAGATCATTTTATTGGTGTGATATACCGAGTTTCATCCAAATCGGTTAAAATTGTCATAGAAAGGGCGTATGCCACATAAACTATAGAACCCAGGTTGAAAAAGTAATCATAAAAGGGAACGAGTTCACCCCTGCTATGTTATGTGTTAAAATAGGGGTTGAAAACGAATACACCCTTGCTATCTGCTCTTCTATGTGTTCGTAATTTCTGTTATCTTAAAATAGGGGTTGTGCTGTGTGTTATCTTCTCTTCTATGTGTTCGTAATCTTATGTGTTATCTCCTATGTTAAAATAGGGGTTGAAAAATATGTTCATAAAAGAGAATGAATACACCCTTGTTATGTTACGTACTCTTATGTGTTATCTGTTCTGCTGTGTGTTATGTGTTCGTAGGGAACGAGTACACCCCCTTAAAATGGAGGTCGTAAAAGAGAACGAGTTCACCCCTAAAAGAGAACGAATTCACCCCTAAATGGAGGTCGTAAAAGGCCGTGGGCACACGGTGCACGGTGGTCATTTTCCCGTGGGCTTACGGTGCACGGTGGTCATTTTCCCAGGGGCTTGTGAGTTGGCAAACGCTGAGCCAGATCGATCATTTTTTCACTACTCACGTAGTTTAAGGTTAACGCTCCATGTCACAAGGTCCAGAAAAATGGTAAGTGACGAATGAAGTTGTCCGTATACACTGTTCTAGGTGAATGGTTACGTGTAACACACGTGATTTCAGGTTAGTGCTTCGGAAGAAAAGTGTAATGTGTGTTTGGCCGCGGTTTCTATTACAGAATGACCCGGCGATTAACCTAGAAACGGACAGATTCTACAGAACTTTTGACACTGAGATAGTTTTACAGAGTCTATTAAACAAGACAGTACATTGGAAACCATGAGCATTCTTTACTGCGGACATACTAAAGTTCATTCAACGAACCCTCTGATCCTGGTATAAACATTACAGAATGGTATTACTCCGCCAGTCATCGGATGATTGGATATCGGTCAGCGCTTTTTTCGAGAAGCATGTGCTTGTACCTTGTCAATGTTTTACGTATGTCTCGCACATGGCCATACTGTAAACCGTGATTCGCGCGTAAGGTGAGTCAAAGCCACTTTCTACGCATGCTTATTCTCTTTTATGGCATTAATAATTCAATTTAGTTCTTAGATACAGTATTGTTTCTGTTATTTAATTGTAAGGAAATTGCATTTCTGGTAACAGCCTTATAAGCAACAAAAACATTGTAAAACAGCTTACTTAACAATGGACTAGGTATTTTCTTCCGCCGCATGGATGTTCCAAAGTTTTTTAACCAATAAAATGAAACAATTACCAGGTGTGTTTCTTTACATGAGGTACTGAACCTCATGAATAAACTATAGGCCTTATGCAGAGTCGTTTTTTCGTATGATTAATGTCATACTAAAGGCCTGACTACTGCAAAAATCATATGTTAGTCTAACTTTTTAGTATGGCAATCAATACCGTGCCATGAGGAGGGCAAGTGGGGCGGCGGCCCCAGGTGCCGAAGTAAGGGATGCAAAATTCGGGAAGAAAAAAGAAAAGATATATATAAAGTGATAGGAAAAAGTAATAAAAAGTGCTCAAAATCAAGGAAAAGTAGGGTTTATTTTTGAAAATTGTATTACACTTCGCGCCAAATCATGGTGGCGGCTCGTGGCTGGTCTGTCGACGTCACTAATATGTACGGAGTTGCCGTCGTAGATTCTCGACCCGAGAGCTGACTCTTCACGGCACAGCACTGACGGTAATAATCACGAGTCAGAACGATTCTGCTTAAGGCCCAGTATAACGTATTAGTATACAGATTCCTTATAACGAAATGATTAAAGAGCTCTCTTTTAGTGCTGGATACTAGTGAGTGATTACAGGTGGGCGCATATGCAGTTTTAATCATTAGTGTCTATAGAGAATAATGACGGAGAGTGTGTCTTTAAAATTTTAAGGAAAGATCGGGTGCAAATTAGTTCAGACTAATTAGAAACCAGGGCCCGCCCTAGGCAATTTCCCGTCCAGTGCAATTTCATAATTTGTCCCCTCTTTCTCCAGAAAGAACAAATCTTAAAAACCACTATTGTAAGTATGCTACCCCAACGTGACCAACGTAGGTACGGGAAACAGCACTCGCAGCCAGAAACACCTAAACACTATAAATACAATCTCGTTCTGTCTGTTTCTTCGTTTTCTCTAAATAAAAATCTATTATGTTAGTGAAAGATAAAGCAAAAACACTTGCAGAAGAACAAGGCAATCCTTTCTATAGAATTCAATATCGAGCTTCAATCTCAACATATCAGTTTGTCATTTCAGGACAACTAGATCTTTTATCTTTATCTCTTGATTTTTCTTCTACAACTGTTATTTTTTTTTAAACTTTCCACGTTTCAATGATAAGGAACTTGTTTGTAACAAAGATAGACGTTTTAATATTAAAACTTTGATAACTTACTAAATGGAACAGGTATTCGCTACTGTTCGACAGTTGAGTTCTTGTATTTGACAACAATCAAGCAATCCATGCTGGGATTTCTTTGACCATTTGCTTTAGCACTGTCCATATGACCTTAAATTAACGCGACCTAAAGATGACTTATTAATTTGATACTTAAATAGAAGGTCGGCTTAGTAAATTTAAGTACCATCATCATGAAATCTGTTTCCAACAAGACTTTAAATAATACAATTATGACAGACTTTGCTGCCCCCTCGAAACTTGCCGCTTCGTGCAAATGCACGTGTTGCACATATGGTAGAGCCGGCTTTTTTTGAAACCAAAACAAAGATATGAAAAAGATTAAGATTTACAAGAACAACACGTTTTAGTGACAGCTGTACCAAGATTTTGTAAGTGGTGACAGCGAATATTGAAGATCAGTACCATACAATAAGTTTTATTGCATATACGAGAGTATTTCTAGAAGTTTTCGGCTTGACATTGAATTATTACGACACTGATAATAAGACGTCATTGATAATACACACAGCATATCGTCGCATGACAACCAGAGAAACTAACTTCATTTTCGAAGGTTTACAGGTGAGAGGACAAAAATGTTATTTTCTTAGAAAGATGTGTTTTTAAATAAGATGATAATTGAGCTACATTACAACAGATGATCGACAAGGAGAACTGATGGCGTTACGTTCCATTTACACCAAGTGGGGCTTTCAAAATTATGTCCAAATATGAAGAAGATGAAAACCGCATTTTTGGAGGTAACGTTCCTCTGGCTCTTATGCGACGATATATTGCCATCTGTGGAAGAAATAATGTATTAGTTCCAACTGTCTACCTATGTCCGTTCATTGGAAGTAATCATTTTAATAAATTTCTGTATGTTGAACCCACTCAACAACATGGCAATACTCAAATCAATACAGCTGTACTTAGCAAGTCTGGAATACTAAATTTGGGTTTTAGTCTCCATGTCGATGCTGAACCTGCTCCACTATCGTCTGCTGAACTATCGTCTGTCAAAACTGGTTCGGTCAAAATTTCCGGTCAGCAGACCGGAATCCCATACGGACAAAATTTCACTACAACAGTATATATTTATTTAAGAGTTTCTGAAGTCTGAGGGGATTCTCGCTCCCCTTCCCTCTTTGTTATTTCAACGAGATGAAATGGTTAAACTATTGTTGTGTCAAAATATCTCGGATTGTTGTGTGCAGATGTTAAGTCATAAAACTACATTTTTCAGTTACTTTCAGAAAAGTATCACTTAAAAGAGAAAAATATAATTATCTACATGTGTGTATAGGGGCTAAGTTAAATTCAAAGTTGTGCCAAAGTTATGAAATATTCTAAGGTATCTCAAGAAATCATCACTATACTTAAATTTTCAGTTGTATTTTTTGACTTAACACTCTTTCTTGACTGAACACCCGAGAAATTAGACCGATCATCTGTTTTAAGTCTATTGTTAATACAAACTAACTAATATACCCAGGTGAAACAGTGGGAAATATTTTGCACTCCCTCCGAACTTACAATCCTTTTGTGCAAGAATGAAGGTGGGGTGCATCGAGAACAGACTCCAGAGGGGCCGGTTTTGGGGCAGAGCGGTGAAAGAGTCTGTTTTTATTTCAAACTGGACTTTTGCAGCATTGGTACCTATGTCACTGGCAGGCGAACGACCCTTCGCTCTTCCTGCATCTGTTTTTGAAATGGAAAGATATAAATCTTCTCAGGTCGAAGGTCGAATATACTGGAAAAAATATACGGTAACAATGATCTCAGTTATATTTTTGTGATGATACTCCTCGTCATCGCAGCACCAAAATTAACATATACCATTCTAGACTTGCTAGAGATACATACTTATAAGATAAAAGCTAGTAATGTCAAATTGGCAGTTATAAAACGGAAGTTATGAGTCAGTACGTTATGAAAAAATATTCAATACCAGGTACGTCCTTTCAAAATTTCTAGCGTCGTTCTTGTTTTAGCAGGAACATGTAGGTAAAAATACTTTCTGCAAGCAACTCAACAGACTTTCTTCAAGAAAAGTTTATTCTGCTTCAAACCCAAAGTATAAGGAGATTGCAATAGGGCATCAATTGCTAAAGAAAGAATCCTGTACGAGAGTCACATGTACTTGCAGTTTAATTTTACCTTAGCTTTGATGAAAGGGGAAAAGGGAATTGTTCGACTCCAGGGGATCAGAAGGTTTTGTGCTTAGTAGAAACAGTGCACTTGAAAAATGCAATGCTTGTTCCTTTTTTCTTTATTTATGGAGTAAACAAAACGTGGGAACAAGAAACAAAATCTCTCTGCAATGTAAACAATCCTTTCTAGACTTGAAATCGTAGTAAAGTAAACTTCTTTTTCACTCCACTTCTGAACCTGAAATTTGGAACCAGGAAAGCTAGAATCAAGCTAGAATCTAACGGCTACCAGAACGTGTAGTGTATTCAATTTCTTTCCTTTCAGAGTAACAGACACAGAAACTAAGCGTGTCTGTTAATAAACGATAAATTACAAAGAACGAACCAACCAAATTGATTTATTATAATTGCTTTAATGTTTAAAAAGTTGATTTTAACTGTAAAACTGGTTTTGGTATTTCAAAATCAAAGGATCTGCTATTTTATTACATAATACAATTTAAAGAGAAAGGTTTATCAACAGTTATTGTTTTCATTTTTTTTACAGAGTTTAACAAGTTCTATAATAATTGTGAAATTATCACCTCACCACATACCGATTCTGCTAACCCTATCCACTTCACAAGTGAAAACATAGAGAAGGGAAAATGACTTACACAATAAATGTCACCCAATAGTCCATTCTCTTCTAAGAGATATGCTGCTATTTGGCGCTTGAATGCTGTGAAGGATGATGCAATGATCCCTGCTGCTTCCATCCACTTTTTTTTATTTATTTATTTTTATTTTTTTATTTGAAAGGTTATCCTAACATTTAATTTTATATTCAGTGTTCGATTTCACTTTAACGGTTATTTACCTGAAGATTGAATGTTAACATGCGGGGTCATCATTTGGCTCGTCATTTTTCTTTTAGTTCAGTTTTGTTCTATAAAGCTAACCAAGAAGTTCAGTCGCTTTTTGTGGAGATCTGTGTTGAATTGGCTCTCACACCGTGAGTTGAATGCGAATGGAGATAAGGCGAAAGTCAGTTGTTGGTGTGGGTATATTCAACATACTACTTTATTCTGGCAGTTCAGTTACACCGTAAATTTGCATAAGGGCAGAGTGAACATGGGACCTCCACAGAGCGTCATAAGGGTGTGTATGCTGTACGAGTTCAAACTGGGGTCAAACACCGCTGCAGCGGGGGGGGGGATGTGGAGATATGACAGGCCTTTGCTGATGGTGTAGTGACTACGCGGACAGTGCAGTGGTGATTTAACAAGTTTAAGGTCGATAACGAAACACTCGAAGACGCACCACGTGCCGGAAGACCAACACATGTACAAAATGAAGATTTTCAGACAGCAACAGTGAGGTGAACAGTGGTCAAACATGTGAGGAACTGGGACTAAAATTAAGTGTGAGTGGAGAAACCATTCAGCAGTACCTCCATCAACTTGGGAAGCACTAAAAGTTGGGTCGATGGGTCCAATATGATTTGACTCCGAGCCAGAAGGCAACACGAGCAGATACCTGTGTTTCTTTGCTGTCTCATCTGTGGAAGGAGCTAATTCCGGACAGGGTGTTGACATGTGATGAGAAGTGAATCCTGTTTGAAGCTCCACGGCGCCGTCATCATTGGTTAGCGTCCCATGAACCGGTTCGAAAACAGCAAAAACCAGCACTGCACCTGAAGAAAGTCGTCCTCTGTGTTTGGTGGACTGCTCGTGGTATCGTGCATCGCGAACTGCTACCAGGTGGTCAAAGCATCGATGCAACTTTGTACTTTCAATAGTTAAGCCGTGTTCAAGAAAAATCTCAAAACTCTGAAGACAACACTTCTGAATCGCAAAGAAGTCCTTTTGTTACAGGACAACGCCGAGCCCACGTGGATAGGATGACCTGGGACACCATTCTTCGCCTTGGATGGAAAACACTATTGCATCCGCCATATTCCCCAAACATTGCACCGTCTGAACATCACCTGTATCCTCCAAAATGTGGGGAGGAAAAGGATGACAACAAAATTATTTGGAAAGCTAAAAAGGTGTTGCAAATAGTTGCAAGAAGAATAAAAATAGAATCTGGTTGGAACATGGTTTGGAAAGAACTTTAATTTTAGTTGTACACTCATGTCCAAAGTGATTGTCGCATATCTATAACTGTCTTCTTGTAAGAATATAATTTGATAATGACTTTGCAAGATACTTTTAATATTGATACTATGTGTTTAATCAGGAAATGTATATTTGTGGTAAATTTCATAGGAAAAGAATTATAAATACGAAAATTAGAATAAGTAAAACAAAATGTTGCTAAATGGAGACGAAAGTTTTATTTTCGTTTTACTGTTCTTATTTACTGCTCTTTTGACATGAAATTTGTCACATACATGTCTTTGCCAGTTATACACATACTAATATTATAAGAAATACAGGGCGAATTCGTTATCAAATTATATTCCTACAACAACATTTTTATAGACATGCGACAATAATTTTGGACATGAGTGTACAAAGGAAAAGGAAAATAATCACAGTTCGTGGATTTAATAAGATGAATAATCTCCATTTCAAGGTGAAGAGATTGTCTTGGTAATGTTGGGCATTGGAGCTTTCAATTCACGACATGCATCCTGTCAGTAATGACGTTAACGATGACGGCAACGATGACGATGAAGATGATGATAATCATCATCATCATCATGAATACTAAACTAACCTCTAACTGAAGACCGCAGTAACAATAAGGAACATACATGTTCTATTGTTCAATATGTGGGTGGTATTATTAGTGAGAATAGGAAGTATGAACCTCAAATGAAAGCAAGGATAGAAGTGATAAAGAAAACTATCTTTTAGGTTCTTGAATGAAGAGTTAAGAATAATTGTCACAAAATGTTCGTATACAGTTTTGTACTCTATGGCGCAGAAACATGCACATTATGCAAAGAGGATCAAGAAAAATAAACGCCTTCAAAGTGTGGGGATGAAGAAAACTCAGGAGAAGTAACTGAATCGGAGGAAAAACGAAAGATGAAGTGTTAAAAACAGTACTGGGAAAAACGACACTTTTAGTTGTAATCAGTGGCGTATTTACGATTTTGTTTCCGGGGGAGCTTTGCTAACTTCAGTCCTGAAAATGTGCAAATTCTGCAAGATATTTCATTTACTTGAATACAGTAAATAAAATTTCAAGGAGGGCTTAAGCCCGGAAGCTCCCCTTAAATACGCCATTGGATGTAATTAAAAACAACAAAAGGTAGTTAGGAAATTGGCTGAGAAGGAACTTGCTGTACCATGGAGGTGTACGAGATATTATAGTGGCAAGAAAAGGAGGGACAGATGAAAGAGATTACAAAGGATAGATGATAGTAAAACAGGAAATGCATACGTAGAGATGAATAAGTTGGCTGAAGATCGAAATGCATGGAAGTTTGTCGGCTGCCAATAATGACAGAGTATCTACGAAATAATGAATTTGTGGTCTCAGGAACTATTGTACCCTTGACACTAAGGTCTTTCGTAGATGCAGTGGGGGCTCCAGAAGGTAAAAACTGGAAAAACAGACAGAAGAAAAAGCAAACTATTTTAGATATATCACATTTCACAATTTTTCATGGATCATGCAGATATTTCCAAATTAAATCTCCTCCGATTAATATTATGGCTAGGTGGAGCGTTGAGATCGTAGACTGCAAATATTGTTTTAAACATTGCATAACAAAGAAAAAAAGCTGCAAATGAAACAATATATATAGAGGGTGTTTTAAAACAACACGGACAACGTTTGGGAGGCGATTCCTGACATCAACATAAAACAAAAAATATAGACCAACCTGGGTGCACAAATGCTTCCTTTCGGAGTTATAGGCTGCCGAAAACATGAAAAATGAACTTTAAAGGTCCATAGCATCAAAACTATGGGACCTAACGTAGTCGGGTCAAGACTTCATTCAGGAAGTAGTATATGCCCTATCTAAATATCCAAGTTTCAGAATCCTGCGGTACTTCCGAAACAATGTTTAGAGATGTAGTTGGTGAGTACTTCAAATTATATGACCGTAGCCTAACTTCCTCTATAAAAGGTGTTGCGTGAGTACCTTAGAATTCTGAAAAATTTATTTTTGGTTAGCGCACATATTAGTTCCTAAGTGAATTCTTGACCCGACTGCGGTAGGTCCCACAGTTTTGGAGCTATGGACCTTTAAAGTTCATTTTTTCATGTTTTCGGCAGCTTATAACTCCGAAAGGAAGCATTTGTGCACCCAGGTTGGTCTATACTTTTTCTCTTATCTTGGTGTCGGTGTTGTTTTGAAACACCCGATATATATATATATATATATATATATATATATATATATATATATATATACAGTGGCGGATCCGGGATATGATCAAGGGAGGGGCTAAATCATAGTTTGCAGTTTTATCTAGTATAAAGCAGGATTGAAGCCCATTTTATTCAGTGTATACTTGAGCGTCAAGGGGGGGACTAGAGCTAGATATATAGATAGATAGATAGATACCGGTAGATAGAATAGCTGGAATTACTTTTGTCGCTCAAAAAATGGGTCGGGTTAGCCTCCAGGCTACGTCGCTGTAGATAATAACAAAAACAAATAATTACACAAATTTTGTCAAGCTTAAGACGCAAATCTTCCAGTTTTTGAACTTAGCAACATGAAGTTCTGAACAAAATACATTGACCCTTTCTTTCTTTCTACAAACCAGACTTTTAGACGTTTGTGAGGTTTTCATAAAAGAATCGTTGGAAAATAATTAGAAACATAAAAGTATTTAATAAGTATTTGATTCAAAAGTACAGAAATTACTAATATAGAAACCAGTTGTTTCAAATTTCATCTCTCGGAGTTGTGGAATCCATTTATTACTTTTTTTTATGGATGATTAATAATTTTCCTCTTCTTCGAAGCCATACTTACAATGATTTAAAGCAAATGGCTGCCAACAAGGTTATTCCGAAACGTAAATGTTTTAAAAATTTCTCACATACCTCTCTAGATGGCTCTCGCATTAACAGATGGGGACAATGGACAAAACAAATGCAAAACGATAAAAAAAAAGGCGATAATTCAGTTTCTCAGAACACAAATATTTGAAGTGTTGGTGTGTTGACCCGTTGATTTATTTCCTGATTTAATCTCTTCTCATTGACTAAAACAGAAACAAACAAATGGAAAGTTAAAATTGATTTATTTTGAAAGCGAGAAGTGTTTTGTACTAATGTTTATTGATAGCATTTCATTTATCTATTACATACCCATTATCTAAAGAGCTGTCCATTAACGGGATACAGATAATAAATTTGGAGTACACGAAAACACATGGGCAAATGTAAATGAAGGTAATGTTAATTGGAACAGTATCAGAGAGTTGAGAAGTCCTAGAGAGATTTATTCGATATCGGGAAACTGTGATGTACTTCCAAATTATAAGGATTCAGTACTGAAACCAGAAAATCTATCAAATCTGTTTAGAATACAGTAGGGTGAGCAGATTAGAAAATAATAATAATAATAATAATAATAATAATAATAATAATAATAATAATAATAATAATAATCATAATAGTAGTAGTAGTAGTAATAGTAGTAGTAACGGGAATTTTTAATGCAGTTTCAGGTAACACCTTCTCTTGGGCCTTTTTAAGGGTAGTAAAAATTTATTAGGAGTAAATATCAGGAATTATTCACTTATTGATTTATTGCCATTTTAATACATAAAAAATCTAATGAGAGATGAGGTGTTGCTAGCAATGAAGTGCTGTTCATGTAACATAAAAACACATTGCTATCTGAAAGGGCGAGGGTGTTAATCTTCTGCTCTGGGGCTATTCAGGGCGGGTTTACACAATGGGAGCCCTGTCAGGGAGAACAAAAGAATGCAATAATGAAATTATGGGCAATAGATATGCGGATGCTGATGGTAAATGCGACGAGGTGAGTTGTAGAGAGGATGGCCTGATCATGTTCATGGAGTGGAAGAAGATAACGGCTGATGAATATGCGTAACATGGCACAGCTGGAGTTTGATCCAGGCCCGCAACCAGCCACAGAGGTTTGGGGGGCATGAATATGTAAGGGGGGCCAAGTCGCCAAAAACTATCTTACATATATCTAATTTTTTGTGTGTTTTTGAATTAATAATAGAAATTTGTATTTAGGCCTGGGGGCTACGGAAAGTTTAGAGGGGGCAGGCCCCCTAGCCCCCCTCTAGTTGCGGGCCCGGTCTGATCTAATAGTTCATGGGGAATCGGGAAGGATGAGAGGCATTGATACGGTGTTGAACGTAGCGTCAGCGGAGGCAGTAGAGATACTGTAAAAAAGTAGGGATACAAGCATAATATGGTATTTTCTCACTGGGAATATATATGCTTATATATATAATTTTTAATTAAGCCATTACCAATTTTTCGAGCATATAGATCTTTGCGTGACCAACTACCGGAGCGGAGAATCAGAAAATGGCCAGACATGACTTTTATTTTGCCATCTTTATATTGATTTGATTCATAAGATTAGAATTTGCTTGCCTGTGCAACTGTTTTGCCATGTTTTGCTATCTTCGCTTAGATTTAACAAAGAATGCACTGTAAAACATCAATGAGAATAGGAATATTTTTAGAAACGACTTTTACTCATTGTTTCAGGTACATAAACCATCTCCGAACAGATTTAGAACATTTTAAACATTTCCGTTTAAAAAAAATCACAAATCGTTTCTTCCCCTATATTCGTCGAACACATCAGAAGTTCAGGTACATTTTGTACAGACTTATGTTAGGACCTGTCCTATTTTTGTTAAGATACAATCCAGAGATTCTTTTGTTCAATGATAGACCATTTCATTATATTTTTGGACATGTTAAGTGAATAATAACCAAACATTGTACAAAATGTCCAAACACTGATTTATTTTCTCTTACAGTAGAAATATTTTAAGAATATAATGCTTTTTGAATATTCGAGCATTGTCAGTAATGCACATTATTCATTTTATTTTTCAAATTGGCGGCACACATTTGTGTGACAAAATAAACCATTTGAGAATGCTCAGATAGCATTGCAAGAACGAGCATAAAAAGAATTTTTTTTCGAAATTTATAAGAAATTGAATATTAAATTTATTTGATTAAATTCAATAGATAGTACAAAATAAATAATTATATTAATATAAATTATAATTGCAATAAAATAATTAGAAAAAAAAATAATACAAATTGTTTTTATTATATTTTCATGGCTTTCCATGTACCAAAAACGCAGGTAGACATTCTCGCCACTCAAATGTTAATGACATTATAATGAGAGCACTAATCTCAGCCGGCATACCTACAGTAAGAGAACCCATTGGGTGTAGCAGAACAGATGGTAAAAGACCAGATGGAATGACTCTGTTACCGTGGAAGAGAGGTAAAGCGCTAATTTGGGACTCTACATATTCAGATACGTTCGCTCCTTCCAATCTCCACCTTTTCTTCAATTCAGGCGGGAAATATAGTCAGCCGAAATGAAACGGAAAAAATACAGTAATCTTGCAGAGAAATATCATTTTGTAACTATCAGTATTCAATCTAGTGCTGCATGGGGCAGAGAAGGTATTAACTTTATAAAAGAAATAGGCAGACGGATCACGCAGTTATCTGGCGATGACAGAGCAAGCACCTTCCTCATACAAAGAATAACTATGGCAGTTCTAAGAGGCAATGTTGCCTCAATACAGGGTACCATACCCAACGGCAGAGAACTAGAAGAAGTATTCCTATTGTAAGAATACATTTATTCCATTATGTTTTTATTTAATGTTACCATTTTATGTTCATTCAAATTTATAACATCTAATTTTTTAGGCTTTATTTACTTTCTTCTTTGTTTTCGCCTGTTAAAATTTTATGGTGCAGAATTAAGTTCTGTTCGCCAATACATCAATTTGTAGTAATTTGTACAAAAAATGGTCGTGTTTTCAATTTTTGCATTAGCAAGCTCGTTTTTCATAATTTTCCCAAAAACTACTCAGAGAATTTAGACTCGGTTAAATGATTTGGTTTAGCTCAGACCTATCGACAGGTGTACGTATGGTTCACTTTTTGACATTGTTCCCGTTTGTATACTAATAATATGATGGAATTATTTTCAAATTTTAATTTAATTCTATTATACAATTAAAGTCATTATTTAATATATTTATTTAAATTAACTATATTGTATTATCTATTGAATTTAATTAAATACAAATTGTAGGCAATTAATTAACTCAAACAAATTACAAATTATGTAATGATATTTAAATTATTTAAAAGTTTAAATTGAAATAACTAATGACGCAATAATTATTCAATCAATAAATAATGAGGCAATAATTATATATTGTTATTGAATCATTATTAGTATTGATTAACACCAATATCATCTCTCTATGACTTACAGTTCCCGGCATATTGCTCCTTAAGTCTTCCGAAATCGGACCTTTTTTTTTTTTTTTTGCCAACATCTCGGGAAAGATAGACGCGAAAAATTCCATCACTTCTTTAAGATAGTTTTTGATACTCTATCGAATGGAGGGCTCAAAATTGAAAACCTCACGCACACTCACACACGCACACACACAGAGAGAGAGAGAGAGAATTCGGTAACGAAGTTTTTAAGTTTGTTGAGCATCCTACCTGCAGCGTCAGAAGTGATGAACAAATATATTCTATGTAAGGAAATTTCTTAATTATTCTTGTACGTAAATCATTATTATTTGATAATGTCTCTGTTGTTTTCTTCGAATAGATCCAGCTCCATTAAAAAAACAAAAAAAAAAAAAAAAGATCTTGATAAAGCGGATGGGAAGGCGTGTGAATAAGATACTGTAATGGGGCTGGGATCATTTCTCTGTTGCTTCCTCTCCGTTATGATATTAAATGAACCTGTTAATTACCATCGTTAGCAAATCAAAAGTTTCTTAATTAAAAGCTTTATTAGCAGAGACGAGGAAACGAAATGAGCACAAAAGAAAAAGATCATTATTAAAAAAAAAAAAAAAAAAAAAAAACCAGAGAAACATTGGTGGTTAAATTCTCTGTGTTTTGCTGGTTCAGTTTCTCTCCCTCGAATACAGACAAAATTACTTGTCTTTTTGTAATTCATAAAGAATATTCCTTTCTTTTCCGTGTGTATTGAAACAAAACGAGAATTCAAAAGAAATTAAAACAGTAAAAAGGTTAGATTCTTGTTGGTTCTCTTTTTCTTCCTTTTCACTTTGTGTGTCTCAGCACTTCCTCCTATCTTCAGAAACCAGGCGAGAAACAATTCCTTTCTTTTCTGTTTGAAAACTATAAAAAGGAATTGAAGTAATGTTCTCAAAGAATTTCTACAACAAAAGACAGTAGTTACTTAATTATGCAGAAAAATCTCTGTCAAATAAACGTTAATTAATCATATATTTTCTTCGTCTGTGTGTGTTGGGTTTTAAAGAAGAGGAATAAAAAAATCATACACGAAGCGACGCAAGTAGGCTATTTGTCCCCCCACGGCAAGAACTCGCCTTGCGCCCCCTCCCATCCTGAGCAACCAAACCAAACGCTTCCCAATTACACGCTCGACCCTAGCGTTAGGAACTAAATACACGATTCTGATTGGTTAGAGTTGTACGTTTCTCACCACTTAGCATACATATAGCAGAAAGCAAACGCCAAACGTTGTCGGTCCTCGTGACCAAGCGTGTTAGCGAGCGTGCTAGTAATCACAATCGCTTTTGGCGCGGATTCAAACCCAGCATAATTCATAAATTTTTCACACAAAACTTCATTGAAAAAAAAATTGCTTTACATACGCTAAGATATGTAGCTGAGCAAGCGTCAGGGAGCGAAGGGGTTAGAAGCCACGCAGGGCTCGTTTTGTTTTACCTTGATCCCCCATGATAATACATCACACTCGGATGGTGCAACTTCGATTAAATCTAACCTCACTTGCTTCTTTGTGACCAATTGAAAACACGTGACTAGAGTAGAGCGCGAAAAATATGCCAACTACACCTGATATTAGCATCACACAGTAATTCTCTTATTCCATTATTTCTTCAAGAGGAAAGGTTTGATTTCCAAATTGCATTACAAAGTTTAAATTGCAATACAAGATAAAACACCAAACTAATTAGTATTTGATTTCCAAGTAATCTGAGAGTAGCATGCTTGATATATTCCTATAGTTTGATCATAACTCCAAATCACAATGTTTTAGGAATTATATCGGGACGTGCGTATGTGTAGAATAAATCAACAACCTGTTGCTTTAGAATAGAATATTTAATTATGACAAACAGTCAAGCTGTTGTCTCCAGTATTATACTAGGACATTTTAGAAATCTCTTAAATCAATGTAAGTTAAATGAAAACACAAAAAGGTAGAACTAAACTTTAACTTTGTGGTCTCTCTTGGCAGCAAAAAGTTTTACAATGTCCTGCTTTGGAGCTAACTTATGCTCTATGGATACATTTCTAAGCTTGGTGAGTCGTTGTTGTTTTGTTAAGTTTCTCAGGTAATTTTTTATGGTCTTTAGTTTGCTAAAACTCATTTCCTTGCCTTATAGTGAAAATAAATATTTGCCCCCCCCCCGAATGCGTCGCCCGAGGCACAAGTCCGTTCCCACCTTAGTTGCGTCACTACATATACGATGAAAAACGTGCATTAAAATTTATTGTGTGTGTATATGTGTGTTTCTCAATGACCTTTTATTTTCATAAATGATCCTTCTTCTTTAAACTACAAGACATAATTAAACATAAAGTATAGAAAAATATTGTAAATGAATGAATTTTATACTTATTTATTGGTAAATGAGTGTTGAAAGTGGTACGTCTAATCTGAATCTGTGCCACATGTATTCATTTATTTACATCAACAACTGAGCAATTCCACATCCATATGAGTACGTACCCTTTGCACTTAATTAGGTTTAAACATCTGTACTCAACCTAGGCTTGCCAACCATCCGGCATTTTATCGGACAGTTCGGTTGTTGACGTTCTTGTCCGGTGTCCGGTACGACCTCAAAACTGGACGTTAAATGTCCAGTAACTTTTCCTCTTACTAGTCCTATTTACTGTTCTATTCAGATTACTTTTTAATACCGTGGAAAGTAAATTTAGTTGAATCTGGATTATAAAATGAACCGCATTTGGCAACCGGCTGATCATGGCAATAGCGTAATTCCGTTCCGCAACGAATTTGTTGTTTCGTCTCAATTATGTTATCGTTTGCAAGGTGGCAATGGCCGACTTAACAAACACGGGAATAAATAAGTTTAATAAATGCTTCAAAAGTAAGTCGAATTCCGAATCTCTCAGTTTTATGTGAAGGAACCACTTTCAGGTTATTTACATTTTTGACAAGCGATGAGGTCACAATCTTAAGAGTATACCGTACGTACTCTAGGAGGGTGTTCTGTATTTCCATTTTCAATAGTTGGCAACCCTAATAAACCAAACATAATCACAAATATTAATTCTTAGATATTTATTGCTCTTTGCTTCCACATTCAACAATAGCTTTCCATTGTCAACAATGCACAAAACTAATCCTCACATAACATCCCTACCTAATTTAAGATAGAGATTTGAATCCAAGAAATAACGTAAGAGATTCCAAATTTAACTATCCATCTTGATCCGAATTTCAACTTCACGTGAACTGTTCGCACAGAATATACCTTAGGAACAAAGTTCAATATAAATGCATGTGCCACTATTCCGTAACACAACAAATCCGTATCTTTGTAGTCTCATTTCAAAAACAAGCCTCATTCCATGCAAGTCTGATTCCAAACATAGGTCGTTCTTCATGTATGACATACTAGTCATTTCAAGAAATGGCATGTCGCAGCAACGATAATCCTTGATGGTGCCTCCACCATTACAAAACAATTTCTCGACTTCGTATTTTCCGTTATAGGAGATTGCTCCGGAGAATGCCCTCCCCACTCATCTTTGCACGGAGAGACTACCGGCCTTTTCAACTGCTCTACTTTCTAGACATGCGTCTTTGGTGCTCACGGTTCCGGGTTCGATTTCCGATTTGAAAGCCTTGAAACTTGAACCCAATACGGTCTTTCAGATTCCATCTTAAACTGTAGGTCTAAGTGCCATATAGCTGCAGTACTAGAAAGGGTCGCTAAAGTTCAACTAATGCTAACCTAAGGGACTATAAATTGTTTGAGCGTGGCAAGTTTGACACGTCGGACCAGGGGTCCAAAGGTACAAAAATCTATCGGACTTACATCCTCATAGTAATACCGCAGTGCGTGGATTTAAGTGAATTCATGTTTTGTGCTTAATTAGAAGATGAAAGTTGAGAGATATTTGATGACTTATTCATGTGATAATACATTCAGTGTCCTGTCCGCAGAAACTTAATATATCTGTGCAGAGGAAGAGATCATAATAATTGGTCATAAGTAAGCGGTATTCACCTTTGTACTTTTGTAAACTTTGTGGGATCATTGCCCTTTCTTATACCAAAAAATCCAACAAAAAGCATTAAATCCCTTTCGAAAAGTTACCCTACAATAAGAAAAAGGTAATGTGTTCCATTGTATGCCTTTTCTTTTTAAATATTGGTTACAATGACTATCTGATCAACTAGTTAGGTCTACTTCTTAAGAACACTCACACAGTTTACGACAGATGGTCCTGCTTTAAGCGGTTCCAAGGTTGTGGGTAGTACACAAGGCACTCACGATAGCACTTCAGATTTCACTGTTAATTGGTGGTTGGTATAGTCCGCAGCAAAAAACCTGCAACATGAGTATGTAAGTTTATTATGAAACTACACCTAACAGCGCAGGGAATCTACATAAATCTAAGTGGCATGAATCACGCCAGCAGAAGCCTCGGCATCCTCCCCTGCACACTTATTTTGGAGCAAAAGACTTCGTCGTTTCACAATAAATTTACATGTTTATTTTGCAGGTTTTTTGCTGGCCGGACTGTACAAATGAATCCTTTGACCGTTGTAAGGGTAAGTAATGTTGCCAAACCATCTGTCGCACGTCACGCAAATTAAGATCAAGGAGGTCTGGGCTCGATTCCTGGCGAGTGCTAATATGGTTGGGATGCCAGGTTAAGTTGTATATGACTTTTCCTATAGCCTCGTTGCTGAACTAACTAAGCACTGGCGTGACAGTCTTTTGTGGTCTTAAACCACTCCAATGCCATCTGTTAGCAACCAGCTGAACTACGTCAAAGTTAGCGAGGACCAGTAGGTAACTGGTAGGCACTTAAGACTTCGGTCTGGCCGCGCGTATCCCACTCCCTCAGTGAATGGGGGTTACACACTTAGGTATCAAGATTAAGGGAAAAATCTTGGCGGTGCACATCGTGCACGAGGACCTAAGTCCAATCATGAGCAACTACGGGCGGGGTGCGTTACATTCTCGTGGAAGCCGTCCATCAAATAGACCGAACGGTCGCGGGCATGTTCTCCATGCATGCAACTAAGCTAGGATTAGTAGACCACTAGCATCAACGTGTCAGTACCTTGCATTTCTGTACCTCTAACATGCCTAGTGATCGTCGCGTCTTTTATTCGCGTAACTCCCCACTTTGTCTCACGACGTTGGATGGACATCGAAAATTGGATGCACCGCTCGGGAATCGAACTCGAGACCACGGGCACATGAGTCCAGCGCCCTAACTACTTCACTACAGAATCCCCAACCTCGATGCTGAAAAGGACGATAAACCTCAATGGAACGAACCTATGTCATGTAGACCTCCCGGGTTCTTTAGTGTTTTCACTGAAGAACTATTGCAGATGGCTTCTGTTATTATGTTTACCACACATTCTCCAACCTTATTAATCAATGCATCAGCACTCTGGAGTTAAATTTAAACATAAAGTTACAAAATATATTAGTACCAAACAAAATAAGTATTAAAATTAATGACTAATCATTTCTTTAGCAGTTGAAAATCACGTCGAAGTAAAAACAAGACTAAGGATGAAACTACGAGCAGAGATTTTTTTTTAAAAAAACAAGTTTGTCTCAAATAAACCTGTACATATCTCAAATAAACGTAAAGAACTGAGATCTTATTCTCTATTAGAGATAGAACAATATATCACAACCCTTTTCCACTAACAATTCACTAATGATAGATTTTGAAACAGAATCGGGATAGATGTGTTTATGCCCTAGTGAGCCGTTACATTTAATCAAGACCCATGAGAAGATATTCATACTCAACCTGCAGCAGAAGGTATTCATACTGAAATTTTTACTCAGAATTTCAATAAAATTACATAATTAATTAAGACTTACCTTATCGATGAGTTGTCGAACAATTCCATTCCATTCGCCTGTTTCGGGATCATAGACGCCATATTTTCCATCAGGTACGAGCTCTATGCGATAGTCGAAGCCTACCATGGTAGCAATAGCTTTCAGAAGGTCAATGCAGAAGCCCTCATAGCGGTCGTTTCCTGTGAGATTCGTTTCTGGACGGGTCATTACGTAAGGGATTTCCTACGGGACACAAAGGGACAACAATGAAGCCTTATGTACAAGCACTACGCAATGCATTTCTAATTATAGTTCGCTCGTAGGTAAAAGGGGATATATAGTTTGCAATTATGCCAGATTCACTCTACCATCGCATCAAAAACAACTATATATACTGAGCGTTTTGCTATGATTTCAGGTTCAATGAAAAGTACTGGTGGTGCCGTAGTAGTTTCAGAAAATGTAGTATGGGAGTTTCAAAGGGGTAAGCAGAGGTCATAAGCATCATAATGTGTATTCTCTCATTAGCGGAAGATCGTTTCC
Organism: Thermobia domestica; assembly: GCF_964235325.1. Taxonomy (NCBI): domain Eukaryota; kingdom Metazoa; phylum Arthropoda; class Insecta; order Zygentoma; family Lepismatidae; genus Thermobia; species Thermobia domestica. The sequence goes on from NC_137454.1 coordinate 390,837,354, forward strand.
TACAGCCTGAGATGCTTCCATGTACCAGTGTGCTAAGTCAATCTTTTCGACTTAATGTAGGAATTTTTGTTTCAATATTGCCCATAAATTGTAGCCTCTTTCATCTTCCTCTTTTTCCTTCTACTGTTCCTTTAATCATGTCCCACAAAAGGCAGTTCCTTCTCAGACAGTCGCTTAACCAGTTTATCTTCCTAATTGTCATTACATGTAAAATTTCAATTTTCCCTCCTGCTACTTCCAACATTTATTCATTTGTTTTCTGTTCGAGACAGATAACTATTTCGTTCTTCTCCAGCGAGAACTCAAGTGGTTTGGATTGCAAGTTAATCTGTAGGTACCGTCTCATATACGCTGTTGAAAGGGACGTTAAACTCAAAATCAACTCAACCATTCTTCTCCACACTCACATTTCGAAGGTCTCAAGTTTTTTTTATGGTACTTGGGCTTTTGCATGGTGTTCTGGTTTCTATCCTATTGGCTATAATACGATAGAATAATTGTCGTCAAAAGAAAGATTTTGTGGATGGGTTTATTCAAAGATTAACCACTTCCCTTATTAACCCGAGTATACTCGGAATCCTGTTATGTATAATATATTATTAACCCGAGTTTACTCGTAGGATTTGTAACAAAAGTTTGCATTTTTCTGCGAACCCGAGTATACTTGCTACAGAGTTAACTCGGGATAATAATGTTAAGGTTTTTGTTAAAGGATTTATGACGTCATAGCACCGTCAATTATATATTTTGTTTCAACCGTTGTTAGTGGCATCAAGTGTATATTCCCAAAAGCAAATAAAAAATGTGTAAAACAGGTAAAATCTTTGTGACTAAAATATGTAAGGCAAGTGGTTAAAATTAGGAATTAGATTTCCGGGCTTTCGTCATCTACGGCTATGCTAGCCCGTCACATATATGAGGGATGACGGCCCTCGGCGATCACACTGTCCAGATAAATGGAGAGGAATAAAGGAAAGGAAAGAAACGTCCAGGAACTATTATGTGAGGTACCATCCCGACATTTGTCTGGTGTGAATGAGGAAAATCCCGAAAGCTTCACTCAGGATGGTTGTCCTGAAAAAGCTGTTACATCTTTTTTGATCCAACGGGAATCGAACCCGGGGCCAATCGCACCAAAGACAAGAGTGTTAGCGACTACGCTATACGTGGGCACTCTGTTTATTAGAAAGCCCAAAAATTAGAATGGAGAAATCTGGGAAAATCTGAGGATGACTGAGAAGTGGTTACATAGTTGGGTCGTCAGTTTGGACACATAAATATGTATTGGTTGTAAATACTCAAGGTTTTAATTTTTAAAAATAATATACATATATATATCATCTGCATAATTCAATTTACAAGTTAGGTGTTATGCAACTAACTATTCATAATTTTCGTTCGATTTACACAACTTCTTGCTTACAGACAAGCCAAATAAGAAATTGTGCGTTTAGGGATTAGTTTAAGTCTTTAGTCCATTTGTATTCGGATAGCTGAAGATTGCTTCAAAGATCTTCACAATTGATATTAAATATAATAATAATAATAATAATAATAATAATAATAATAATAATAATAATAATAATAATAATAATAATAAAATTGGCGCAAATGAAATGTCAACATTTTGCGCTTGGTAGGAGTTGAGTTGATCTTGAGTTTAACGTCCCGTTCAGCAGCGAGGCTATATGAGATGTGGACCTACTGATTAAGGTGGAATCCGAACCATTTGAGCTCCGCCGGAAATCGAACCCGGGTCTCCCGCGCCAAAGGCGCGTACGCTAACCGCTTAGCCACGAAGAAGCTCTAACCTTGGTAGGAAACTCGCCTAAGTACAAAATACAGGAATAAATTGAGCTTGTGTTATTTTCCTTTACGAATTATCCTTGTAATTTTTATTTTAATAATAGGGTATTCATTGTGTTACAGACATGTAATTTAACGAAGATCGATTGACAATATATTTGACTGACTTTCTTCATAAGATTACTAAATTATCTTTTAGTGTTGTAACGTACTGATTAAGCGTATTGCTTGGAATCTTAATATTTAAAATAATTCCAGGAGCTGTAGGGTTGGAGGCTACAAATACTATTACGTAGAAAGTTTGCGGGCTTTCTATAGCTGCAATATTCAATGTCTACATCGCCGAGCGGGACAATTAAGATGAATACTAAGACCATCTGGCGAAATACTCTTATTTGGGAGAAAGCAATCCCGGAGGTGGTCGCAGGATCTAAAGCGCTTTATCTATGTTTGGAGAGGGAGAAGCTACATACATGTTTCATTAGCTGCTGGACAATTCCATTCCATTCTCCCGTGGAAGGATCCTGAGCTCCGTACTTCCCGTCTGGAACTAACTCCATCACATACTGAAAGCCCACTTCCCTTGCGATCTGGTCCAGCAAATCCACGCAGAAACCATAGAATCTGGAATTTCCCGTATAATTCTTCCCGTGTCGCATCATTACGTAAGGAGTCTCCTACAGACACAAATCATGAAGTTTATTATTTCAGTTCAAAATCATTGTGGCTAATTATAGGATGTTATAAAGCAATCTGTTGTCGGGTAATTACAAATATAAACAATAAAAGTTTCTCATAATTATTATAATAATGTACACTACATATAAACCCTGTAAGAATTATCGAGGAATATGAACCCAGGTACATCGCTGACAGAAACATTTATATTTTTGTATGGTACTCGAATGCATAGAAGGTTGTGTCTCGTAATATATGGCCGAAGCGCTTAGACCTCTCTACTTACACTTATTCGCCCCCTTAAAATGAAATGAAATGAAATCTTTCAAGTTTTACCTCCCACGGTTATGCCGGTTAGGCTAAAGGAGACGATGAGGATGAGAGATGAGTGAAATGGTGGAATGAAGAAAGTGGGAGGAAACGTGAGAACCCCGAGAAAACCCACGAGCACGTCTGTCCACCACAAAGTCCACACGGCGTGAGCTGGGATCGAACCAGAGACCCCAAGCAGCGGAGGTGAACGCTCTACCACTGAGCCACCGCGCCCCCAATCGCCCCCTCAAGTATCTTAACAATCAGATACTGTCACATATTTCTGCATATGTTCCTGCAACAGGAGGCACGGTTGCTCAGTGGTAGAGTGCTTGCTATGGCGCGTAAGGTTTTTGGTTGGATCCCCGGTCAAGTACTTTTTTGCTGGACAACATCGTGTTCATAGGTTTTCTCGGAGCACTCCCCTTTTCTCCCACTTTCTCATTCCACCAATTCTTCACTCATCATTAATTTACCTTAGTCATCTGTCTCCCTTAGCCTAAAGGGTATAATCGTGAGACGTTAAACTGAAAGATTTCATTTCATTTTTTCATTTCCAACCCTAGAAGATTGTTCCACGTAATCTACAATCGAACTCCGTAGACTACTCAGCTCACACCTATTCCAAATGTACACTCATGTCCAAAATTATTATCGCATGTCTATAAATATGTTGTTGTAGGAATATAATTTGATAACGAATTCACCCGGTATTTCTTATAATGTTAGTATGTATATAATTGGCAAAGACATGTATGTGCCAAATTTCATGTCAAAAGAGCAGTAAATAAGAACAATAAAACAAAAATAAAACTTTCTTGTCCATTTAGCAACATTTTGTTTTACTCATTCTAATTTTCGTATTTATAATTCTTTTCCTACCAAATTTACCACAAATATACATTTCCCGATTACACACAGTATCAGTATTAAAAGTACCCTGCAAAATCATTATCGAATTATATTCTTACAAGAAGACATTTATAGATATGCGACAATCATTTTGGACATGAGTGTACAGTCCAGACGAATAAGTGTACATTTTTTTTTATTGGTGCACACAAGTGCAAATATTAAATACAAAACGTATCCATGATTGATTGAAACGTTTACAAGTTATTATATCAAAACATGATTTTCTGTTATTGCCTCTCATTACATGGAACTCCTCAATTGCAAATAGTAAGATCTGATAACCGAAACATAAGAATGGATAATACCTCGTATCAGTATTTCGACTCATATACCGGTATTGAAAGTGCGGGAGAACGCGGGGGACGCCGTCCCCCCAAATACGGCGTCCCCCCAGTTCATAGAAAATTACAATGGGCAAAGATAGACAGGGGGACGGCGTGAAGTCACGCCGCTACCTACCGTCTCCTTACCTTTTGAGATCCACTTTTACCCCTGGGTATAACCCTTAGATAACAAAGTCAGGAGGTAGGACATCAGTGAACAATAGGTTACTTACAACTATAGTGGCCGCAACGGTTCGTAGTTTAAAATTACACCAGTCATAGAATTGTTTTCCTTCACATGTGATATATCAGAAGATTTCGGTGCGATTTATGCAGCTGTCTTCCGAACCCGTGCTTGAGAAAACGACAAACACCGGAAGTGCATCATTACAATGTTGCCAAAGTTTAAAGTCATGGTGAAGGAGCGACAAAGAAAGAAAACTTAAATAATTATAACACGTACGGTAACAATTCTTCGAATTAAACTTCAACAATATTATCAGCAAAGATATAAAACAACAAATAAAAAATCAACAAAACGAAATTTAGTAGCAATCCGAGAACACTGTACCCTCAGGAGGTGTTCTTCGTGTAACGCGAAAGATGACACTTGCAAAATTTCACGACGGATAAAAGTTAACGACTGGAACATACTCTCACTTCCTATTGGGTGGTGAGATCGGTAGATTTAAGTCAAGCTTGACGACCCCTTGCGATCACTATACCCAGGATCAGTACGGAAGGCAGAATGCTTCAATGAGACTGTCTGCGCTATTATCAAAATCAAGAAGGAAGCCAAAGTCATCCAAATGGAATAAAAGTCCGAATTCAACGGACCAATCTCGTCCATCAAAGTTCCAGAGAAGGCAGAGTAAGCTCCTTACTTTTCAGCCGAGATAACCAAGATTGAGGATTTGGAGGAACACTCCAGTGAGATGGACCACGGTATATAGGTATGGAATGCTCCCTGTTTTTCCTTCTATCGTACACTATCCTTACTTACATTTCAATTTTTCAACATTGAAAAAATTTGCTTGTTTGATTGAATTTTGACTATTAAAATTCTTTACTAGTCAATATGTAGTGCCGTGCCGTAAGGAGGGCGAGCGGGGCGACGGCCGCGGGCACCGAAATAAGTGGGGCACAAACTTCAGAAGGAAAGAAGAGAAGAAAAAAGAGAGAAGAAAAGTACTTGAAATATTACTAGATGTACTTAAATCTCCTTCCTACTTTAGGCAGTGCTGCTTTAATGTTTCTCATGTTAGAAAAGCACATGTGCACATATATAAAATGGAAGGAAAAAAGTAATAAAAGGTGCTCAAAATCAAGGAAAAGTAGGGTTTATTTTTTAAACTTTTCTTACGCTTCGCGCCAACCATAGTGACACTTCTCGGTTGGTTTGTCGACCTCACTCATATGGACGGAAGTACCGTCATATACTCTCGCCCCGTGCGCTGATTTTCCGCAGCACGGCACTCGTATTACCAATGCCTACACAACGTAATAAGACACGCTTGTGTTTCATACAGAGTTGTTATGCAGTACCACTTAGACCTTTATATGATGAACGCGCTTGGTATGCTAATCTTGGTGAAAGAATCTGTAGATATATCTTAACAGAATTCATTTTTACTAGTCAATATTTAACTTTTTGTCTTTCGCAAGAAAAGAAGAGAAAGTAGCTTGCTTAAAAAAATGGACGGAAGGTCGCAAACAGAGATATGAAGATAAGCTTTAAGAGAAAAAAAACGGATAACCCCTTTTTGGCAACTTCCCCACAACAAGAAATCCGCCTATGTATTTTGCCATCGATATATCCCACCAAATGTGATAAATGAGGACGTGAAATGTGGTTTGGTTTCTCAAACGAAGAAGCGGTTGGGGAAAAAGGAGGTACCCACCAAACGGTAAGGTTTCAACAACTGGATCATAAATCGTGTTTTAGTGTGTATAAGGGTTGGAGAGGGAGGGGAAAGTTCTCAGGATTACTCAGTTCTCTGAATAAATGTATTCTTTGTCGCCAAGTCTTGAATTATGATCAACGAAAAATTGGTTATATGTGAAATGAAATATTCCGTTTTTCCAACCTCAAAAGCCAAACTTTCCTACCGTTTGTGCATTCATGTCTTGTTCTCTGCTAAAATCCTCTCTTAGGAAATCCAATGGACGTTTTTATGTAATATTTGTCTCTTTCAGCGTAGATATGCTTTCTTCAGTTCTTAGAGCGCGTATTTTTCGGGCAAGTACATGTGATTGAATTTTCGGTGGGTACACAGTTTTTTTTTTTGTATTAACGAAATATCATGAAGCAATTCGAGAGATATAACGTGGTCTAGGTAGTTAGCAAACTAAAAAAGAAGTTCTATCTGAATGCTCGAAAAACATTTGACGTGTTCCAACAGTAGGCTAATACAAAACTATCCTCTGACAGTTCTCGTGTCTATATAGGTACTTGGGGATGCTAATTCGTCTTTCTCTTAGAACTGTGGTTTCCACCCTGAGCTGAGCCCTTGAGAAACGTGAAAAGCCAGCTAGAGAGCGTAAGCCAGCAATGTGTTGTGTGCAGAGATGGCGTGGGTCAATAAAAAATTGGCCCATGACCCACTGACCCACAATCCACCGTAACCCATGACTAGAGATGAAATATTTCCGTTAATGCGATATGTGCGAAACGTTGAACAATTGCGTATATATTTCAAGAAACTTCAAACTTTTCGTTTCAGAGGCAAAAATCACGTTTATATTATCGCGAATTTTTGCGAAATTTGGCATTATTTGCGATAAATGAAATTTGTATGATAATTTAGCTTTTAAAGAAGTAGAAATCTTGAAAAAATAGGAAAAACAAAAATTTGTAATAAGTAGCATTTTGAAGTTTGCTAAAGTGTCAATGTTTATTATTGTGTTTTATTCATAATAGCTTGTGCCTCACAGGTTGGGAGCAACTATCTTAGAGAAATTCGATTGGGAAAACATACTGAGGGAATTGAAGTATCATATAATGTATTTATGAAGTGTTTGTGCTGTAGTTTCCTTTGTTACTAAATAGATGGCGCCAGTTGGGAATTAAACTTACCAGAATAGTAATGACGACCAGCGTCACGTTAATAGTTCCGGGATCAAAGAAGGCTGCTCGATCTGAGATATTGACTCCTCCCGCCGGAGTCCACTCGCCAACTTTCACCAAAGCATGCTGCTTCAACTTGAGAACATCTAGTTTGAACTGTATCCGTCGGCCCTCTTTAAACTCGATTGGCCCGCTCAAGCCTTTGAACTCCACCTGTAAAAGTCAAACACATAGACAAGTGGGTAATTAACTCTGAAGTTCTCTCTTTGTTTTTCAAACAATGTACTAGTAGTGATAAGGAGTCTGCAGAAGCAGTGGTTGCTAAAGCTAACACTCTCCCGAATATTACTTCAATATTTAGAAAATACGATTTCTTCCTCTTTTTTTAATCACTTTTGCTTTACATTTCATAATCAGCTACCATTTGCTTCCAATTATAATGAACAATTACTGATTTCAACACAAGTTTAAAGATGTTAAAACAAAACTACTACATTGGTCTTCTTAAATACGAATAAATTAAATATAGCATATAACTTATGAAGTATGTTTTAAAAGTTGCATATGATTTGTTTTACTTTCTTTTTGTATAAGGAATCTAAAAAAATTTCGAAGCATTGTAAATGACAACTCTCTGTCCTCTTGTGAAAATAATCGAATTGTTGTATGCCCCATCATAGAAACATATAATATCAGCATAGTATGGGGACACGGCATTACTCCCAAACGGCACAAGACCTAAAAATCACTTCGCGGCACAGTCCTAAACGGTATAAAACTTAAACGCCACAAGAGCTAAAAATCATTTCGCGGCACAAGTCCTAAACGGCATAAGACCTAAACGGCACAAGTCCTAACAATCATTTCGCGGCACAAGTCCTAAACGGCACTAGATCTAAACGGCATTGGACCTAAAAATCTCTTGTGGCGCTACCATCGCGTCCGTGGCAAGAATACTGTCAATCTGTTAGTCAAAGTTTTAGATATACTGTTTCATATAATAAAACCAAATTCTAGCTTAGTTCTTACAAGTAATTTGTATAAATACATATTCTATCGTTCTGAAATAAGAAAAAATAAATAGAGAAAGAATATTGTTCTTTCTTGCTGTTTGTATGATAGCATTTGTATGCTGACAAAATATTAAAAACCTATCAAATGTAATTCCCAGATCTTTCTTAATGTCTGTTTTTTTTTATTTCCACACCATTGACCTCGTATTAGTAACATAATGTTGTGTTTTAGTTATATACGTCATAAACTTGGCTTTCTTTGTGCTGATTTGAAGTAAATTATTTTTACACATATATTTATGATATTCAACTCTTTCCGAAGCAAATAGTTGTCATACTCGTAATTAACTACTCTTTATTCGTTACCACTATTAACAATAGTTTTTGTTGAGATGTTTGAGAGTTAACATTTGTTGAGATGTGGACAAGCTGACGAGAAAGTGGTGTCGAGTATCCACCAGATCTCCCGAAGTTATTAGCTGTTATCGTTTTTACACTATTTAAATCGGTATTGAAATCGCTAATTGTAATGGATTTGTACCACATTCAGTGTTAGTATAGAGTTAAGGAATGGACATATAAAGATTATTAGGATGCTTAACTGAATGCATAAAACGGTATCTTTCTATCCATTACCGTTTTTTTTTTTTATTATAACAATCAATGTCAAAACGGAAAATTGTTAATTTCTACGACTTTCAGTTTGAATAGCGACTACAAGAAAGAACGCTATTCCTAATTTTCAACTCTCCTGATTTCCCCCAAATTTGGTGATAATTGGTCAGGACGAACAGGGTAACATAACCAAACTCCTTAAGAAAAGAGAAAAACGAAAAGGGGGAGGAGAATGAGAATGAGGATAATGAATCGAAATGCAAAGCTGAAAACTAGTATAACTTTTGTGTAGTTCCTGCATTGTAGCTACTTCACTAAATAAATCTATATGGTCCACTTAAGGTTGCCATATTACCCGATTTTAGCGGGTATAACCCGATTTTCAGATTCTATATCTGTCCCTCGCTTAATTTCTTAATCACGAAAAACCACCTGCTTTTTTGGGGGTTGGAGAAAAATCTAAGACGACTTAGTTGATAAAGTGTTGTTATATTCAACGTAAACCGCTACATCTCTGTGTCAATCTCAATCGCGATTGAGTTAAATTTGGACTCGCGCTCAGGCTCAAACTGTGAGCTATTTGCCCAGTGCGCGTGCGCAGAGTCGTTTGCTAATAAGAAAAATGAAATGAAATCTTTGAGATTTACGTCCCACTATTATGCCGTTTAGGCTAAAGGAGACGGTGATGATGAGTAATGAATGAAAATGGTGGAATGAAGAAAGTGGGAGGAAACGGGCGAACCCCGAGGAAACCAACGCACACGGTGTTTGTCCACCATAAAGTTCACTTGGCGGGGGCTGGGATCAAACCCGGGACCCCAAGCACCAGAGGTGAACGCTCTACCACTGAGCCACCGCGGCCCTGTTTGCTAATAAGAGATTTGCTCTAATGCACAGTAGGTTTCTTTGTGTAGTTGATGTGTTGTTAATGCAATGTACTGGAGGTTCTATACGAATGAATATTCATTCGTTGATGTTGTGACAAACATATAAATTATTTTGTGATTCTTAGCGAGAGGACCGTGTAAACAATATCTGCCATATATCTTTTTTTTTTTTTTTTTTTTTTTTTTGAAAACTTGCCTTACAGATATTTTTACAATTACAAATATCTTACTGTAATAGCTACTTAGTACTTACTTTACAATTCGAGACTCACATTTGTTGAACTTAATAATCCATTAACGGCAAAAACTAAATTTGCTTTACTTTAGTTTCATTAGAAAAGTACATTGGAAGCGTCCCTTAACAAAGAAATTACTTTTTTTTATTAAAAAAAGAGCAAAAGGTCAGAAATATCCCAAGTCAGTATTTGTAATACACAAGTTCACATCAGTATTTACGGTTTAGAATCCCCCGCTTTTCTAATTTTAAAATATGGCAACCCTAGGTCCACTAAATATATCATGTATAAACCATATAAGTACCGTATGTGTTTAACTCTTTTGTACAGACGAGTATATTGTGAACTAATTTTCGCAACTGCGAAGGTACTAAAAAAAATCATTTCCGTTCTTTACTTGAACAAGACTTCCTGCGGAATATTTTCTTCTTTTATACGTACGCAAAGAAAGATCACATTTGATTACAATAAATTGATTATTCACCTTCTATCTAGTTCTCGGGGTTCGTTTAGCGGCTAACGCTTATGACTTTGGTACACGTGGTTCCGGGTTCGATTCTTGGTGTAGAAGTCTACAAAATTATTTTAGCGATCATTGACTTTCATTAATCATACGTCTCTTTTAATCTAAACCGCGGACCTTAAACTAAAATTTTGTTTCAATTTAATTACGATATTGTATCTACCTTCAAAGACCTAAGTAGATACTTGAAACTACGATTAAGTTATGTTTTGAAAACGAAACAAGCACAAAACTAAGGGTAGGGACATGCCGAAGATACCTCGCGATCGAGGTCGAGGTTTAAGTCGTGGTCACTACCTCGATGTCTAGATCGCGATGGATGAAGGGCGCACATAGCGAGAAGGTCGCAGCCTCGCTGTTAAGTTCTCAGTTTAAGGAGAAACATTTCTGTAACGCATGTGAAATTATTCCGTCAGTGCATAAAAATCATTGTGAAACCACATTTTGAACTTGAAAGGACCAAACAGTTTATAAATAGGGATGGACGCAAGACGAGATATAAGAAATACTAGTCTCGTCTCTTGTTTCGCTGAAATATTTGAGTCTCATCTCTTGTTCATATCTATCAATATTCTAAATCAAAACCTTTTACCTTTTATTCAACTTTCTGTGAAGAAAATGCCCTCTTTCAGCACTCAGGCGAGAAATTGTTTCCTAGTAAAATTTAATAATACATAAATAAATAAATCATGTATGTCTTCCGGTTTCGAGATAGAAGAGGTATTAACTGCAGCAAATGAAGTTTCGGCACTGCAATTCCATTATTCGACGCTTTCTTCCTATGGATACGTGCCTGTCTCTACATGTATTTCTTTACCTTATATCAATAACGAATTTAGAAGAAACCGTTTTTATTAATCTCGGAATTGGGGACGACGTGGAGTTTTTAAGCATAGATATGATTAACAGTAGCTTCTTTTTTCTTTAAAAATTCTACAATTTACGGACTTCAGCCCCTTCCTGTGACCGCCACTGCCTTATATAATACTAAGCTACAGTATAATTCTCAAATAAATAACTTATCTGACATTCCGATTTCAGTTGCTATTTTCTTCCATTCTTTATTTAAAACTTATCTATTATGATATTGTTTGTGTTTCTTATTCCATATTGCTGGAACATTCCTCGTTAGATCTATTAATATGACTTTCATAATCAAATATAATAGTGCAACAAAACCTCTCGAGCATAGACACACACAATCCTCTGCAGACGAAATTCTGAACAAATGAAGACTTTATTCCGTGTAACGCTTCAGGAGAGCCAATGAAAACACGAGCCACAGCCATGCTTCCGCTGAACATCGATGTAAAACCAAACTCAGTTGTTCATCATCGCGACCACTAATTCACCCTCGCGGTCGACATTTAGGTCGCGATGTAGCGTACATCTTCGGCATGTGCTTACTCATTTGAATACATGGGTTTGTACCAGTATCGAGGGTGCGACCGCAACTTAAACCTCGACCTCGATCGCGAGGTATCTTCGGCATGTCCCTACCCTAACGTTAATTAAATCCATGATCTATTGCCAGTTACATAAAAATAATTATTTCAGGAGGGGTCCAAATTCAATGTGAGGATTCGGTTGAGTTCATTTCATTTCAGCGTCCCTTTCAGCAGAAAGGCTATAAGAGACGTGAACGTACAGCTTAACATGCAATCCGAACTACATGAGTTCCCGTTGGAAGTAGAACCCGGTCTTTCACACCAAAAGGCGAGTACGCTAACTCCTTATCCATGGAAGAGCTTTTAAATTTGGAAGTGTCCTGACCCAGTGGACCCCCGTACGTGTTCTCGTGGCGCTGGATCTGATTAGGAGCAATCGATGCGGCCATGCTAAAAGGTTTTAAACTAAAACCAGGGGAAAAGTGCGGAGGAACGCGGGGATACATCGTCCCCCTAACTCCAAAAAAATATGTACGGCGTTCCCCCGTTCCTAAAAAAATTACAATGGGCAAAGATATGCAGGGGGACGGCGGGACGTCATGCCGATACCTACCGCCCCCTTACATTTACAGATCCATTTTTGCCCCTGACTAAAAGCATTACGTTAATAACACTATAAAACAATCTATTTCAATTTTGTTTTCTCACGATATTTCACAAGATGGCAGTTCGAGAAAATCTTAAACGGAGATACAAGAACAGTTAACGGATTTTGTGTGTGGTGTGTGTGTGTGTGTGTGTGTGTGTGTGTGTGTGTGTGTGTGTGTGTGTGGATGAAATATTCATCAGACGTTCTCTTGATGAGCAGCCGGAGACGTATCTCCGCAAAAAGCTTACGTTATTAAAATCTTCGTTATTTGTGAAACCAGTTTTGTAAATAAGAAAAGAGATGGCGCTGGGATCGGAACGAAAGAAAATTAAGACGAATTAAAGATTTCAGTTCTTTTTTTTTTATATTTTCACTTTCTATGTCATGTTTCCTTTCCTCTTTTTCTCTTTTATTATTGTTCCTTTTGGCTTTATTTCTTCCTTTCTTCTGCGAATAGATAATTGAATAACGTAACTTTGCTTTTTCGGTTTTCCCACCGACGAAGGAACAAAGTAATTCAACTTCCAATATTTGCATCTTGAAATTGCACGCAGTAGATGTCAGCACACTAACTTTTTCTTTTTAAAAGGAAAGGAAAGAGGAGTGGGCGGATTTTGAGATTATCTTGCTCTGGAGACCAATCAAAATAATGAAAAGATCTCGTCGGAATATTTGATGTTTCCAGGGGGGAAAGGGGATTACGGTTCACAATTTCCCCCACTCAACTTCTAACTGTTGATATGCGTAATTGCCATTTAATAAAAATTTATTTGCTTTTAGTGACAGTACAAAAAATTATTAGATAAATAATGAGCGTTTTCAGTCCTGCTCTAATTAAAAGTTGCCAGTGCAGGATGTAAAGTGCTTTTCACGTGTACGTTTATCCCTAGAGTCACGGGTGGATCCAGGGGTGGGGAATCAGGGCTCTTAAAAGTAGCTCTAAGTAGCACTATTACAACCCACCGACCCTCCCAGAAGTCCGTCCTGGATCCGCCCTTGCCTAGAGTTGAGATAAACTAAGTCTAGTTTTGACATGCACTCACTTACTTCTATGTGTTGAATACATGTGGAGTACACAGATGGTGTTACAAGCTTGTGTCACACCGACTCACGCAGTTTGCTTAGCCCCTTCGGTTTATGATGTATACAGGGCGTTACAAAAATCTGTCACTATATTTTGGGAACATATATACCTCATATCAAAATAAGAAAAAAGTTAATATTGACCTGTGCTCAAAAGTGGAGTTATAGGGTACAGAAAACGTGAAACGGGCGAACTTTAAAAAATCATAGCTCCACTACTACGGGGCCTATCGAAGTTGGGTCAGGACATCACTGAGGAACTGGTATGTGAACTATCTAAACATCCGTGTTTAAGAATGTTCCAGTACTTGCACACCAATTTTTGGAGACGTAGGCGGAGAGTGATAAAGTATTCCGAAACAGCCTCTGTAAAACTGATTATGTAAGTACCGGAGGTTCTGAAAGATGGATGTTAGAATAGTTCACATACTATACATTGTTCGGCGTAACCTCTAAACTGAGATAAAGAAATCCACGTGAAACTAAATCTCGCTGATTTGCTGTTGTCCTACCGACGCTTGTACTCCTCCGCAAAATAGTTCATGTGATTGCATTTTTACTTTTACTATGAAGCTTCATATAAAACTGCTATATTATATTATAAACGACAAAATATAATACGGATTATCTAATAATACTGGAATCGAGTGTGGCTAATGAAACACTAGAAATAAACACTAAGCATGCGCAGTAATTATGGCGCCAACCCAACTGTGAACGGGTGTTCTGCTTTTAAAGTCTGAAAAATGACTGGCATGAATCCCGGTTCCGCGAGTGTTGTGGTGAAACACCAACAAGGCAAACCTTCACTCACTAAGCAACAATTGTTTACGAGCGAAATTCAAATACTTTTTTTTGATCTTTTGAGTTTCTTTCCTGCTGCTGCTGTAAGTATCTGGACAACACGAGACAGTATTGTCAAAAAGCACATGTATAATTTTTTCCTCCCCGTGGGGAGTGGGAGTGATACATCACTAGCCAATCATATTTGTGACAAGCGGAAGGATACAAATATTTTGTTTATTGGAGTTTAGAGCTTACGCTGAACAATGTTTAGTTCCTCAGTGATGTCTTGACCCGACTACGATCGGCCCTACAGTAGTAGAAATATGTACCTTCAAAGTTATTTTTTTTTCACATTTTCGGCACCCTATAACTACCAAAACTATGCACTTCCGACTACAGGTCCGTATGAACTATTTTTCTTGTTTTGGTGTGAGGGATCTATTCTCAAAATTTTGTGCCAATTTTTTTGTAACGCCTTGCATATATACACGTATATACCATACGTGAGTATTGTCTTAAAACGGTGATTTAATATCTATTAGTGCTCGATTTTATTTTATTGTTCCGTCGTACATGCATTGCGAAACAGATCACATGCATATTGAGAAGGAACTCGTCAAGTTGGTGGGGTTCATGACGTCATATATTTGGACTTCGAAAGTACAACGCAAAAAGCTTATTCTATTCTTTTGGAAATATTGTCTAAAAGGTTTTTATAGAATCCAAGAACACGTATATATGTCATCGACATCATCATCAGACTGAGTATGAGTTTGTTATGGCTTTTTTCCTACTTTTTCTCTCTCCTGTCCTTTACACTTTTCTTATTTACATTGTGTTAAAAGGCACTGGTATAGGCTATAGTTTAAAATCCACACTTTTCCCTTTCTCTTCGAAATTCCCTTTTCAGGTATATGATGTGGACGTGAAAATGGTACAGTTTGGAATGTTGCTTTATTCTGGAGATAATGAGGGATATAATGAGAAACCATAATAGTAGGACAAATAGTAATTTGTTAAAGAGATTTTTACATTGCGTCCTACCTTTTGGAGATTTCTGGTTTATTTTTGAGATATTCATCATACATTGGTAAATATTTTTTATCCTCCTTAGTTTTCAACATATCACATTGTAATTTAGCATACGTATTGTGATCATCACGTATTGTCTTTCAAGTGATTTTGAGATTTGTACGTTAACACAGGGACGGTCCAAAGAGGCGTGAAATTTTGAAAAACAGATATTTTCTATTTAAAAAAGATCTCCATTTTCCTCCATTTCCCATTTTCAGGTATACGATATACACATCAAGATGATAACGTTTGAAAGGTCGTTTTATTCTGAAGAGAACAAGGAACGTACCAAAATCCTAGGAAAAATAGAGATGATGCAGTAGCTGATTGACTGAAACTCTAAAATGCACAGTCAAAATCCCAAATGGTCAGTGACGATTGTGCAATCTCAAAATTCAGTCAACAACGTGTGCACGGCATTAACACAACAAATGAGTTTCATTTCACGATGTGGAACTACGGTAGATTTCTAATCAATGCGAATTCATATTTAAACTTGAAGTAGTACTTCTACAACTACTGTTGCAAAAGAGAAATAAGATCAAAACTAGAACCTCTTCCTCGGACACTGAATCCATTCAGGGTGTCTACTAAAATTTCAAAATGAAATTTGGTGACTTTTCGTGACCTTTTCTTTACCAAACCATAAAATTTCGTAACATTCTCAAGAGAAAATTTGGGTGAGAATGAGGCCCAATTTTCATGCATGCGATAGAAGCGTGCTTTGCTTGCAATTTGGTAGGGTCTAAAGCAGACTATAGATACTTTTGTAGTGAATTTTGACGTTTTATAGAACACAAAATTTTTCACTCTGTACTTATATGTGTAGAGAGTTTTAAAGTCGTGAATCAAAAGCTAAATTTCGTGACTTTCCATTGACTTTCATGACCGTTTTCTGATTTCGTGACTTTTTCGTGACCGATAGACACCCTGCATATCAAAAAGCCGTTAGTCACAATCTTTTACTTTTTGGCTCTATGGTGACAAAGGTTGAAACTAAATATCATTGCTTTCAACAATTTTCGTTCGAATAGATGGTTAAGAGAGGAGATAGGACCTACTCTTGGGGCGTTGAATCGAGTACAAAAATCCACTTCTCGATATCTCTTACAGATTTTGCTCTATAAAAATCAGTGTTCAAACTAGAAGTACTAGTTAATTCATCCACTTCCGGTTTCCTTATAATGTTGCAAGTTGTGATATAATCTTGCACTTTGACATATTACAATTGATTGAAGGTTTCTGTGTTTGTTAACTAAAGCAAGGATTACTGTCAAGCATTATTGCCTTTGTAGAATAAAATTATCATAACTTTCATAGTAGTGTCGAGAGGTTTGGGTACAAAACCTCGCGGCCAGAACCTCGCGGCGACAACCTCGCGGACCAAAACCTCGCCTGGCCAAAACCTCGCCTCCCAAAACCTCGCGGCCCAAAATCTCGCCAGGCCGAAACCTCGCCTGGCCAAAACCTCGCGGGACAAAATCTCCCCGGGCCAAAACCCCGCCTGGCCAAAACCTCGCCGCCCAAAACGTCGCAGGCCAAAATCTCGCCGTGCCAAAACCTCGCCTGACCAAAATGTAAATGTTCCAACAGATGATAAGGATGACGGTATAAAAGACGCTATTTCAGAAGAAGTATCACGGGTATTTGACCAAGTCCCGCGATACCATATGAAAATTCTATTTCTGTATTAGAGGATTTCAATGTGAAGATAGGGCGACAGGATGTTTTTAAACTGGTTATAGGGAAAGAAAGTCTGCATAAGGAAAGTAATGACAACTAACGGGGTTAGTTTCGTGAACTTTGGAACATCCAAAAACTTAAAATTTTAACAAAAATCTAATAATATCTATGAAAGTATGAAATAATATATGAGTTTTTACGACGTCCCTTGATTATGTCCTATAGGTTAAAGGAGACGTAGATGACCAGGATGAAGTAAATGATCGAATAAAGAAAGTGGGAGGAAACGGGAATAACCCGAGAAAGCCCACGCACACGAGGTCTTGTATCTTATTATTATTATTATTATTATTATTATTATTATTATTATTATTATTATTATTATTATTATTATTATTACTATTATTATTATTATTATTATTATTATTATTATTATTATTATTATTATTATTATTATTATTATTATTATTATTATTATTTGTAATGTGGAATTGCATATTAGGAAACACATTGGGTAAATTTTAAAGAAAAGTTTCATTCGCGGCGAGATTTTGTCCCGCGAGGTTTTGGGCGGCGAGGTTTTGGCCATGCGAGGTCTTGGGCGGCGAGGTTTCGGCCACGCGAGGTTTTGGCCCGGCGAGATTTTGTCCCGCGATGTTTCGGCCGCGAGATTTTGTCAGTATACCGTGTCGAGAATTGTCTTAACGTATTGATAAGGGGCCTCGTTGACTCAGTGGTAAAGCGTTCACCTCCGATGTCTCAGTTTCTTGGTTCGATCCCAGCTTGCACTAAGTGAGCTTTCTGGTGGACAAACACCGCGTGCATGGATTTTCTCGGGATTCTTCCGTTTCCTCTCACTTTCTTCATTCCACCATTTCAGTCATTTCTCACCATTACCGTTTCTTTTAGCCTAGTCGGCATATTCGTGGGACGTAACACTTAAAGATTTCATTTTAACGTGTCGATATGTCCCTAAATGAAATTACACATAGCCTACTCTTGGGAAACTATCGATTATAAAAAATGGTTTGTAACTATTTATTGCCACTTCTGTTCTATGGCGATAAGCGTTGAAACCAGAAATTAGCAATTTGAACCACTTCCGGTTTGAATAGAAAGTTAATGGAAGAAACGGAACTTCAGACAATTATTTCGGAGTGGCATTTGACTTTTAGTTTCCGATTTCCACACATTCCAGACAGTCAATATGAAAGATAGTTAAAAATCCGTCCATGTTCTACAAAGTAATTCCGACTTTCAATAGGTATAGTTTTACGATTTTTAGCCTAACGTTTCAGTTGGCTCAACTGTACCTTACCACGCGGGAAAACACGCGTTTGATTACCGGGGAGGCCATGTGAGCTGTAGGCCCACGTTTCGTATAGCCTCGGGACTGAAAGGGACCTTAAACTCCATATCAACAAATAACTATCATAATAAATCGTATTACCATTTTTCTTGTTTGAAGGTTAATGTCTGGATTCTAGAAACGATCTACGTTTATTTTCTGAATCTAAACTACATATGAGTATTGTGTGGTCAAAATATTTCGGTACAATTCAAGAACCGTAGTTTATGTTATTTAGATGTGAAACTTATTGCTGATTTGGCAACCCTTACTATTTCATTTATCATCCTTCTTTCAACGCAAGATGTCTCTGTAGCTTGCGTTGTGTAATGGCCTCTTAAGCTACGCAGCATTACTAGTTATTCACCTTCTCCCAATCTGATAGCAAGCTCTTTAATTTTTCTCCAGGGTGATTAATCAGATGACTGGCTGTCTTCGTTAACTAAGCCCCCATCTCACCTCACTCCGGTCCTCCAGAAACTCCTGTGAAATGAAGCAGCTTCCTCCGTACCTACTTCACGTCAGTTGTGCGTTTCTCTTCTCCTTATCAGATGACATTTCTACAGCCGCATGTAATTGGCATTTAAACCACATTTGCGCGCCATCTAGGCGTACTACATACAACCTCATCAAGCACCAAATTTTCAGCTTTATCGGTTGACGGGTCCCGAACTACACGGAAGATGTGATTCATCATCTTTTTTAATCGTAAAAAATCATTATTTCGTTTAAGATGATTTCTTCTTTTTACTGAAACGAAGATGAGGAAAATGAGGTAATTAACAATCTATGTCGACTTGATGAAAGTTTTGGGATATCAAGTGAACAGAGATTAGCGAGTTATTGATTGAATATTAGTTATAATATGTATGTCATAAATCAAGGTATGGCCCAATAATTAGAAGCTAATTTCTAATTTGCGTTACAGAAAAGGGAGAAAAATGAATACAGAAAAAGTGGCTTGAAGTCTACTGCCAAAAGGATGCCAGTCAGGACGAAAAATATGTTAAAGTTTCGTCCAACATAATATTACATGAAATAACATTGTACTATGATGAAGCTTTCCTGCAGATCGAGAATAACTCAGCATAATATCATAGCTACAAATAAGGGCGCCCATGTTGTGGTTTCCAAGGGGGGACAAATATAAGCGACATTTCTAAAATAGTTCCAAATTTTGCTTTAACTAATGTAAAAAATTCTATTGGATTTTCGATATTCTGAAGTACGATTTCCTCTAGGGGGAGCGAGCGCCCCACCTTGCCCTTCCCTGATGGGCGTCCTTGACTACAAACAGGACATACGCAGCTGGTGAGTCCTGAAGGTCCGTACTACCTGAAAATATCAACTTCCTTGTAAATTTAAATTAATTTTAGAAATTATTTTACAGATTTTAATATAAGTTATCCTCATATCGTATTTAGACCCCCGAAATTAATTTCTGCATACATACCTGGTTACAAATACCTTAAATAAACTTTTTTTTCTGTTAGCAGATTGTCACTTTACTAGATACCTTTGCACGAAGAAATTTGATTCGTATTCTGCAAGGCCGCAAAGGAAACCATAGACACTGAACCAGACGAGTAAATCAGTGGGTCGCGGGTGAAGTTGGTCAAGATTTGTGAGTCAGTGGGTCGTGGGTCAATAGATGTGATCCACTGTGACACACCACTCACTATGACCCCTTCACAGTGTGTCGGAGTGGGTCATAATGGATGGTGGGTCAGAGTGTATCATGGTGGATGATGGATTGTGGGTCAGAGTGAGTTACAGTGGGTTGTGGGTCACGGTGGGTAGTGGGTCAGTGGGTTGTGGGTCACGGTGGGTAGTGGGTCAGTGGGCTGTGGATCAAGTTTTCATTGACCCGCCTCGTCTTTGCGCTGAACATCGTCAGCGAATGAAGGCAGGAGAATAGCAAATAGCGTTAGGACACCAGTGATGCAGGGAGAGCAGATATTTGAAGTTTCTGAGTCTTAAAATATCTTAAAGCAGTGCATATTAACTGTTGAACTATATAAAATATATTTCAATGATTCTTTTATGGAGGATGATGTGGCAGTCACGCTTAGTTATGCATGCCACACTATTAAAAACACTTTCTTAAATTTGAGAAACCGTTTCTTATCTGTGCACCGAGAGAATATTTTCTTAGAAATGAGATTTGACAATTCTCACTTGTAAGGAAAGTAACATTAGACCCCTATATATTTTCTCGTTTCGTTCTATACAACCGCATCTACTTTTCTTCATTTCTTATTAATGAGAGTTTCAAACTCTTTGTTTTTAAGAAAAGATATTTTCGGTGCACAGATAAGAAACGGTTTCTCAGATTTAAGAAAAATCTTTAACAATGTATTTATACCTTATAACTCCAGTTACAGATTTGTCGCTTGCATAAATAAGTTCTTTAGGCATTACTGTTCCTTTGTAAATTAATACATTTTAACTGATAGAGTTTCAGTTTCATGTTGAGCTCAGTGGCTTAAGCCCCCCCCCCCCCCGAAATTTTATTTACTACATTAAAGTAGATGAAATATCTTACAGAATTTTCAATTTCCAGGATTAAAGTTAGCGAAGCCCATCCCAAAACAAAATCGTAAATACGCCACTGGTTGAGCTGTTATCAATTTACAAATTTTTAAACATTATTTTCCAAACAATCGGTAATATAGTTTTGCTTTAGGTAATATTTGCTAATAATAAAATGGCGTTTTATTTAATAAACATGCTCCTTGTAGTTAAGAAATCACATTTGTTACGCAATATCCCATTTCTAACATTAAATTTATTTTAGAAGTATAGAATCAGTAAAAGTTATAAATAATTTTATCTATTATATAAAAGAGAACGCACAAATCCTTTGTTAGCTCATCACGCTAATACGGCTGAACCAATTTCTTTCATTTTTGGGGGGTTATTAGGATTTGGACCCTAGATGGTTTTTATCATATCACTTTAATTTTTAATTACCAGTGTCTTGAGATAATTGACCATTCAAGTGTCCATAACGTACAAATCCTTTGTTAGTTCATCATAGGTATAAAAATAAACGTATTTATATGCAACCCGCATGACCGTGTCACTCGGCGGGTTAACATAAATGACAGGCGATATAATGTTAACATTTACTGCAATTTGAAAGCGAAAAAGTAAAAATTATCTAAGTAACAAAGTTTATTGCGTTCCGGGGTGACCGCAGCGAAGCGGGGTGAACGCTGCTAGTTTGAAATAAATCTACTTTGTAGTTTACCACATAATATATAAATGAGGCTTACGATACATAAATTTAGTTCCTTAGCTCCTTCGTGGCTAAGCGGTTAGCGTACGCGCCTTTGGCGTGGGAAATCCGGTTTCGATTCCCGGCGGGAGCTCATGTGGTTCGGATTCCATGTTAATCAGTAGGTCCACGTCTCATATCAGCTCGCTGCTGAACGGGACGTTAAACTCAAAATCAACTCAACTCAAACTTAGTTCCAATTATTTTCATTTCTTTTAGTTTCAGTAAGCTTACGTTAGCTAATACTAACTAAAGTTAGATCATTATAGAGCTGAAATAGTAAAGTTCAGCTTACATGGGCTTAGCTTTGTTTAGGAAAATTTGTCTTGTAGATCAGTTACATTTTAGGTCGTTTTTTTTGTAATGAATGGCTTAAGTTAGCTTCGATTGGGTCGGAAAGTGTAGCTATATAGATTAGCTTCGAAGAACATTAGCTTATTATTAAAAGGTGTATTTTATTAGATTGGGTTGAGTAAGTTAAGCATATCTAAGACTAGGTTAGCTTTGCTAATCGTAGTTTAAGTTAGCTTCTATTAGAATGGCTTTCGATAGTATTCGAAGAACATTTTTTTATAATGATTGTGTATGTTTAAATTACAACTAAAGCAACCTAAAGAATGACATGCTAATACTAAATCTTTAGGTTTCCGTCCCACGTTTATGCCTCGTTGTATAAAGATGTGTAATTAACGAAGGTGAATTTTCTTATATACTTTCTTCTCTTTGGCAGAAATTTCAACTATAAAATTCCAGTAATTTTTACGAAAATTACAATAAGAAATTCTTTCGATAATACGTTATACGAGAGCAAGTCAAAAATTATCCGCAATGTAGGCCTAGCAATAACTCATACTGACCTCTTTCCTCGTAGCTACATTTTATTATTATTATTATGCCGTTGTGGTCATGCTATGAAAGTTTGATCCTAATTTCTCCATTTGTCTTCCTTTTGTTGTTATGCTGTTGTGGTCATGCTATGAAAGTTTGATCCTAATTCCTCCATTTGTCTTCCTTTTGTTGTTATGCTGTTGTGGTCATGCTATGAAAGTTTGATCCTAATTCCTCCATTTGTCTTCCTTTTGTTGTTATGCTGTTGTGGTCATGCTATGAAAGTTTGATCCTAATTCCTCCATTTGTCTTCCTTTTGTTGTTATGCTGTTGTGGTCCTGCTATGAAAGTTTGATCCTAATTCCTCCATTTGTCTTCCTTTTGTTGTTATGCTGTTGTGGTCATGCTATGAAAGTTTGACCCTAATTTCTCCATTTGTCTTCCTTTTGTTGTTATGCCGTTGTGGTCATGCTATGAAAGTTTGATCCTAATTCCTCCATTTGTCTTCCTTTTGTTGTTATGCTGTTGTGGTCATGCTATGAAAGTTTGATCCTAATTCCTCCATTTGTCTTCCTTTTGTTGTTATGCTGTTGTGGTCCTGCTATGAAAGTTTGACCCTAATTTCTCCATTTGTCTTCCTTTTGTTGTTATGCCGTTGTGGTCATGCTATGAAAGTTTGATCCTAATTCCTCCATTTGTCTTCCTTTTGTTGTTATGCTGTTGTGGTCATGCTATGAAAGTTTGATCCTAATTCCTCCATTTGTCTTCCTTTTGTTGTTATGCTGTTGTGGTAATGCTATGAAAGTTTGATCCTAATTCCTCCATTTGTCTTCCTTTTGTTGTTATGCTGTTGTGGTCCTGCTATGAAAGTTTGACCCTAATTTCTCCATTTGTCTTCCTTTTGTTGTTATGCCGTTGTGGTCATGCTATGAAAGTTTGATCCTAATTCCTCCATTTGTCTTCCTTTTGTTGTTATGCTGTTGTGGTCCTGCTATGAAAGTTTGACCCTAATTTCTCCATTTGTCTTCCTTTTGTTGTTATGCCGTTGTGGTCATGCTATGAAAGTTTGATCCTAATTCCTCCATTTGTCTTCCTTTGGTTGTTATGCTGTTGTGGTAATGCTATGAAAGTTTGATCCTAATTCCTCCATTTGTCTTCCTTTTGTTGTTATGCCGTTGTGGTCATGCTATGAAAGTTTGATCCTAATTCCTCCATTTGCCTTCCTTGTATTGCAGATAGTGTATGGCCGCTCCATTAGAAGTTTACATCAAAGAAGAACAACGACCAATGATCCGGTTTTTGTGGTCGGAAGGTGTATCAGGGGCCGCAATCAGCCGAAAAACTTTCGACACTATACGGGAACAGTGTTTTGCTGCTAGGGATGCGCACGAGACGAGTCGAGACAGGATTTTGCTGACAAAATTCGAGTCCAGACACGGTTCTTCTAATAGAAAAATATACATTTTTCGAGTCGGGACATCACTTTTATAGCACATTTTCGAGACGAGACAGCCAAAAAATCTTGTATCGTGCGCATCCCTATTTGTTGCAACGGAGTGTTTACGGAATGCATAGAAAAATTAGAAAATAGTCGCAGAACTGTTACGCACGAGGAATGAGCCGAACGACTATCTACAGCCAGAAATGAAGACAACCATTGAGCATGCACGTGACATGGTTGTTTTAGACAGACAAGTGACTATTGATGAAGTGGCATATTGGTTGGAAATTAGTCATGGTTCCTGATACAACTTTCGACCACAAAAACGGGACCACTGCTTATTGTTTCTCTTTAGTTCAAACTTCTAATGGTGTAGCCATGATCTATCTGCAACAAAAGGAAGACAAATAGAGGAGCGGTCATGAACTATCTGCAAGAAAAGGAAGACAAATAGAGGAGCGGTCATGAACTATCTGCAACAAAAGGAAGACAAATAGCGGAGCGGTCATGAACTATCTGCAACAAAAGGAAGACAAATGGAGGAGCGGTCATGAACTATCTGCAACAAAAGGAAGACAAATGGAGGAGCGGTCATGAACTATCTGCAACAAAAGGAAGACAAATAGAGGAGCGGTCATGAACTATCTGCAACAAAAGGAAGACAAATGGAGGAGCGGTCATGAACTATCTGCAACAAAAGGAAGACAAATGGAGGAGCGGTCATGAACTATCTGCAACAAAAGGAAGACAAATAGAGGAGCGGTCATGAACTATCTGCAACAAAAGGAAGACAAATGGAGGAGCGGTCATGAACTATCTGCAACAAAAGGAAGACAAATAGCGGAGCGGTCATGAACTATCTGCAACAAAAGGAAGACAAATGGAGGAGCGGTCATGAACTATCTACAACAAAAGGAAGACAAATAGCGGAGCGGTCATGAACTATCTGCAACAAAAGGAAGACAAATGGAGGAGCGGTCATGAACTATCTGCAACAAAAGGAAGACAAATGGAGGAGCGGTCATGAACTATCTGCAACAAAAGGAAGACAAATAGAGGAGCGGTCATGAACTATCTGCAACAAAAGGAAAACAAATAGAGGAGCGGTCATGAACTATCTGCAACAAAAGGAAGACAAATGGAAGAATCAGGATCAAACTTTCATAGCATGGCCAAAACAGCATAACAATAAAATAAACGAGAAAAGAGGTCAGTATAAACAATGTAAGAAGAGTTATGAGAAAATTGCAGATAATTTTTTACTTACCTTAGTATATTCACATACTTTCAATTTAATGGAAACACATCTAAAAGTGAAACTTACCAGATTAACATGACATTCAACCATCTCTTGCTCATACAATAGCTCTGATGCGAAGTGGGATGGAGTCGTCGACGTCGTGAATGGTAGCAAGCGAAACATTACACCACTCCGTGTGCAGTATATCATTCAGTTGCATGAGAAAGGAAGAATCCAGAAATATGCGTCGAATTCATGTTTCGTAACGAATACAAATGTTAAATTATGTTCAGATCCAAGGTTTGCTTGGGCCAGCCGAGATGTTCAATTTCATCGAGATGCTTCTCAAACCTGCCGCAAGAGATCCAGTTGTGTGAATGGGCGCATTGTCATATTGTCCGGAAACAACATCTGGTTATATAATGAACATGGTCTATCAAAATGGCGACTTAACCACGTTTAGTAGTGCGAATAGTAAGCGTCAGCATAGAACCCACACAAACCCGAATGTAGTGGTTCACAGTATCACAGAGCCGCAGCCATATTTCACAGTTCGTCAAAGATACGATGGTCATAGCCTTGGTCGTCCGTTTCTAGCAAAAATTTGAAAATTTACAGGGGAAGAAATAGATAATTTACTCGTTTGTGTGCTTGATAATATGAGAGGGGAGCGAAAGTTGTGTTTATTTCTTTTGTAAGCGGTTATAAATATGGAACTATTTGCCAAGTGCAAAAAACTACTTCGCGCAAGGTTGCCGCATGATTGGATTGTGGGAAAGTAACGAGCATGTGTATTGTGAACATGGCTGCAGGAGAACAGAGACGCTCCATTTGGTACTATTATGTAGAGACGAGATTACATTCTATTAATTTTAACAAAATGGGTTAAAACTAGTGGTGGGAACAAAAACCGATTTTTCAAACATGTTTGAACATTTTCAAAAACCGGTTCGGTTTTTCATCGGAAACGGTTTCGGTTTTCTTCAAAACCGGTTATGGGTTTTCTCCAAAAACCGGTTCGGTCTTTCACCGGATCCGGTTTCGGTTTTCTACAAAACCGATTCCGTTTTTTACAAAATTTGTTCTATTTCTGACCAGAATAGTGTTTCGTTGTTCGGTGAAAACCGAACCGGTTTTGAAGAAAACCGAAATCGGTTTCGGTGAAAAACCGAACCGGGTTTTGGAGAAAACCGAAACCGGTTTCGGTGAAAAACCGAACCAGTTTTGGAGAAAACCGAAATGTCGTTTTTTCGGGTTTCGGTGTTTCAATAAACCGGTTTCCGGTTTTTATAAAAACCGATTTTGCCAATTTCTAGTTAAAACATCCTTAACCCTAAGAGCACAAGATGTGCTAGGCATGTGTCATTTAGGTGTCCCAGCTACTTTTTAGGTATCCGATACTTGACACTTATGATATTCATGTTCTAAGTATGTACTTCAGCTACCTACAGTTTTAGGTACTTGTTACATCTAATTGATATTTGCAACTATGTACCACAAATATAGCATTTATGTACCTGGCTCAGTTTCGCACTCTAACAGTCATTTGTTTTTATGTCGTCACTTGGGACATATATCTGTCATGTTCTAGGTACGTCCTTTAGGTACATACTGTTCCGGATACCCTAACAGTGCAAGATGTGCTAGACATGCGCCATTTAGATGTTCTAAATTCATCTCACACATTTGATGCATTAGTTGCTTCTTTTTCTCAGTGATTGTGTACTGGAAGCAACAAACGCATCAACTTTATTAGACTGACGCCGACATTTGAAAGTGAATATGGAAGAACCATGAAATAAAGTAAATAGACACTCGTCATTTTGTTATAAAATTACATGGCGTGCAGATTTTATCTGATCCCAAACGGTTATAGTCGTATATATGCCGTTAAAGGAGAAATCTGATTACCTAAATTCAAAAGACCTCAACAATCTATCTCTTTACAAGCCATTTTCTCTTCATCGGCTCCGTGGCTAAGTTGGAAGAGCATGCAGCTAGTAGTCCAAAGGTTGGTGATTTGCCCCTACCCTGGGGTACATTTTTTTATTACGCATTACGCATGTGGACGATTTAACATATTTTGGGGGAGTAATTTTGTGGTTCATTGACGCAAACGGCATGGAAAATATACCTAGAACACACTACGCACGTTTCTCAGATACATGTCAGACATGTGCCTAGGGGTGGACATAAAATGTGACTATCATTTGCCATCCATGTGATTTTTCTCCCAGAGGTACATAAGACACATACTGGATAGATTCCCATGTACCTGAGGGAGCATGATAGGCATATGCCTACTATGTAATTGTGCTGTTAGGGAAGCTAAACCGATCCTACTTTACTCTACGTATCCCTACCTTACTCTACTCTACTCCACCCTACTCTATTACACCCTTTTAAAGCGATTCTAAAATTTGATGATTTTAAAAGTTTCGTAACTTCATTACGTTTTTTGTAGAAAACCAGGCGGACGACTAACTTCGGAATAAATGCCCTTTCTTGGCCGTTGGTCAACCAAAACACTGCCCGTGATTGGAAATGCGGACACGTTTCCTGTCAACAGCGGGCAACGTTGCTTATTCGCGGTATCATTAACATCATGTTAAAGCGTGACGGTCTTTTATAAACGGTTTCGCAAATACAACCCTTTTACAAAAAAAAAAAATAAAATAAATAAAAAAATAAAATAAAATAAAATAAAATAAAAATGGAAAATAAAACTGGAAAATAAATAAATAAAATAAATTGATGATGATGATATTGATGTTGTTGATGTGTATGATGTTCCCTTTTCTCAAGACTATGGCTGCGTGAATGTGTCACTGATTGCTGAACGCGAACCCACCGGGCCCAGACGGGTAAGCTATCAACACTCACTGACCCATCCACTACACCAATCATCTCCGGAAAATAGAACTCAAGTTGACCCAAAATATGAAGATTTCTAAGCCTCCTTCATTCTCACTCGCAGTCCAGTATCCCGATCCGCAGTTCATAGCCTGCATCCCATCGCGAGATAAGGTTACAAACCACAATCCGACAGAACAAGACACTGACCCAAGAGTGAAACTGACGGTGAGTGCTTCGAAAATCTAAATGTTTGTAGTTACTAACCCAGATAAAAAAATCTCAAATTGAACCTAAAACGCGCAACGGGATGGAATTTCCAGAAGAAAACTGAATGCCAAAAATGAATTTTGTCGATCTTATTAACGAAGTGAAATTTCCTGGCAGGTCTGTGATTCCAACCCCGGTCGCACTAAGTGAAATCGATTCTGTACGCTTTCAAGATGCTATAATTTACTTTCGTTACATTATTCACGTACTGCTTTTCAAAACTCTACATTCTGAGTACTAACAATACTACTGAAGTTAATTTACTACTTAGTTTTCAGTAATTAGCTCTGCACTGGATAATGAAAGATTTTGTTTCGACTCGCATACTTTATTTACACTAACTTCTTGTAAGATATGAAACAAGCCAAACGAAACAGTAAACAAGAGTCGCAATGGTAATTCAATACGAATTGAATTCTTTACATAGCTGAATGGATAAGTTTATCATCGAATTACATATTCTCTTCACATATCATGAACAAGTTCTACATGTGTTTAGTTTAGTCGTTTAAAAAACAATTTGAAAATAAAGACATTTACTACAATAATCACATAAGCCTTGTACTACACATGTACTATTCATTACGGCTGTGTGCTACATACTTTACTTTCTTTCCTTAGTATTTTCTCTCTTTAGATTCCGTTGTGCAAGTGGGGTCAGCGCGGAGGATTTATACCAACAGGGTGACCTCCCTTGTATGAGCTCAGACCTATCCACTTTGATTCCCACAACAAAACATTTCTATCGATACAACACGTACGCTTCATGAATCCACATGAAAAGAAAGTATACTTAACCTAAGACCCTAGCCTAACTATCTAACTAACTTAACCTAAGACATATAAAAATTACTTTTATTCAACAGGTTCGTAATATAGCACACACACCGCCTCTTACCGAGGACGTATGGGACGCTTACCATTCAGCTTTCATTTTGTATATTGTTAAAATAAAATAAAAAGTTCTAAAATCTGTTCTTAAAATTCGAGTTTCTGTTTCTGGGGATAGGAATTCAAAATACAGAACGAACGTGTCATTGCTGACGAGCATCTCCCATTACCAATAGTTGTACTAGCACCCTTGTTATTAATGTGAGCCGAAACTTTGTATACATTTGTCTCATCGTATTCAAACTAAAGTGAAGGTGAGCACAAAACCAGAGAATGGATTTAATTTTGTGATATAGCAGTACGAAAAATAATAAATAAATAAAAGAATATACGAAAATTACATATTCAAAATATAATTTTGGGGTGAAATGTATGTACTCGAAAGTACACACATTTCATGGACTGTTGGTAACAAACGTTCACACTGAAACTCCAAAAGAACAATTCCCCCCATTGAACGAGTGATTTATGTCACATCTCAAAGTTTACATATTGTATAACTTAGGGAAAACTATGCAGCGTTTAGCACATTAGATCAAACATCACAACACCAGATATAAACATGTTTAATCCGAAAAGGTTCGAAATTTGGAGGTTCTCACGTGGCCAAAAACAACAGTAATTTTGATGCTATCTTCTACAACTTACTTGTATTCCATGAAAAAAAAAATCCTTTCCTTCTCCGTTCGGTGGTTGTTGTAATTATTTTACACCAGCTCTCGAGGATTGAGAGCCTACATCAGTGCACAAAAACAGGTTCCTGAACTTTAACATCCATTCATTAAAAGGGAAGAATGGCTTACCCCCAAACCACTCTCGGTCTGACGTGAAAGATTTGCTCTCACTGCAGAAAAATCCTATGTCCATTGAGCACAGCAACCTTCCACTGCACTATTCCACTGTTTCACCGATAGAGCCAAAAATACATTGGGTGTAGATACTTTAAATCTCTAATTTTCCACGTTTTTATATTAACAAAGATAATTGTACGTCCATCACTTAATACTGCTTCCGGTAAAAGACAAAGACAATGGGAAGACGATCCCTAATTGGAGGTTCATTGTGACGTAACTATACGATGATAGGTGTATCTCTCAAGATCAAAGAAGCCAAAAAATCTCAACCACACCTGTGATTGCGGAAGATCCAATCACAGATAATTTAGATTAAACAAAGAGATGCTTCAAGAAGCTACTATGGCTGACTTTACAAATATAAAATTTTAAAGAAGATTTTTGAAATAAAAATTTTGAATTCTTTTGAAGATCCCCTAAGCCAAAAATATGAATGAAAATTGACTGGAAAGGATTAAAAACGACCAGATATTACCTTATTCCCTAAAATAATATTATATTTTAGCTAAATATACAAATAATTGTTCAATGTAAATATATTACCATATATTTCCCTCTAAATATACTAAAATCATTAGTTCAAGGAACTTAACGCAAATTTTAAGATCTACTTCAAATCGAGTCATTGATTAATTATATATTAAAAATAACATTTTAATAAATATTAAATTCATATATATACTGGTTGCCCAAAACTTCCGGGCCATGTTACATTATACGATGTATAAGGTAACAACCTATATACCCATGCCCTGTAACTCGCGGCGGACTGTAATTGCTAACCCAAGCTGTGTCACTTTTATCGCAATCACACGACAGTTCTGATTGATAATACTCTTTAATGCTTGGCAAGAGCTATCATGGAGCATTTCTTTCTAACACTGTTTCTCGTTGCCGATGTTCTTTGGCTGTAAGTTTTGACACATTGATCACCATTCCTGAGGACATATACTTCCTACTTTAATCTCGCCCATAACCACATAAGAGAGCGCTTACAAAAATGCTACATTTGAAAACCAGAGAAGTTGCTCATTTTAAATTATGACTCTCTCACTTCACGGTGTACTGTTCCTCATGCAGTGCGGAGTTTGACCTACGAGCACCAAAAACACGGAATGCGCTCGCTTCCTTACCGTTGTCAACCGAGACATCTTTTTCTATTCTTTAAAAAATCCGATGGATCTGTACTAACTATGGTCGCAGCTTCTGAACTATATCTACTAAATCACTGAAATTGGTTTTTATATTAATTGATTATGAAAACAATAATTCACTTAAAATGGGCAGTAAAACTGCACGTGAAACAAAAGTAAGTAAAAAAGGGGTGGCTCGGACGAAACGATTGCCTCATTCCGAACAATATGTCACAACGATATAATATTGATTAAATAAGAATGTAAGGGTGGCATGCGGTATAAAGATAAATTGTTATAAAACATAAAACAAGGATTGCACTAGTAAACGAATCGTCAAAATATAGATGTTTGCACATAAAAGGGTGGATGTAAGAGCAGAATGAATTTCATGCACCAGCACGCATGCTGAACACCTAAAGCTCTTCCAAACTTCCCAGACATCTGAGTTGTTCCCAGCTCTAGGTGTTTCCATGACATTGATAAGTATATACGAAGGAAATTGAAACAATAAAAGGATCTGCAATTTCTCGCACTAGGGTTTGGTAACACTGCTAGTATCCCGCGCTGAATTAGTGTCGTCTGGAACACTCCTATGTAACGTGTTACTTTTATTTCAGCTTTACTCGTTGGAATATAGCAGACCGTTAAACATGGCAGCTCCATTGTGGATCTGCGCCAAGGAGAAATGAGGGCAGTGATTCGGTTCTTGTTTGCGGAAGATCGCGCGAAGCAAGATCTACGGATGGATAGAGCGTTTCAAACAGGTAAGAACTTCTTTATGTTACGAGGAAAGATCGGGCAGGCCATTCACGTCAACTTCTGAGGACAACTTAAAAGTCATTGAGGGTATGGTGATGGAAAACAGACGAATCACAGTGGACGAAATCCAAGTGATTTTCATATTTGTGAACCTATACAGAAGATTTGCAACCGATGCAGAAGTCATTGATGGGTGCAAAATTGGTTACAGGTGCAACTGAAGAACTTTTTTTTTTTCGAGGGAATTAAAAAACTTGTGCAACGTTGTTAAAAGTGCGTTGAAGTACGGGGAGATTATGTAGAAAAATGATGTATGTTTCAGTTTTCTATCATTAGAATAAATGTAAATTGTCCTTTTACTTTTTGACTACCTTCGTATATTGCTGATTGTTGAAATTTAGGTTTCGTTTTCATCACCCAGGATAAATGTGGCTTTAAATTGGAGTTTGAATCACCGTACTGTGTTGAATTTTTGATATTCTCTCAGCGGAATTCTCATTAGCCACTATACCAGCAAGACTCGTTTTATATATATACATGCTAGTTTTCGAGATAGGGCTGATATATTCCTTTTCAGGGACGTCATTTGAGACTTCGCTTGGGGAGGGCAAGAGTACCACCGACATAAGATTTTCACGTTTTGTACTAGTATATTAGTAGCCAACCGATTAAAGTATGTGTATTTCTTAAACTTTGTGGGGGGGCAATGGCTCCCTCCTGCCCTCCCTAAATGACGTCCCTGTCCTTTTATCTTTTCATTGTTGAAGTATTTTGCCCCACTCCAATCTGGATGTTGGCTTATTTTCAAAGGTTTGGGAAGGGAACATACAAAGTGTCATTGAATGATTTAGATAGATTGTGCGAAAGTGATCGTGGAACAGACAGATTGACAGTCAAATATGTATTAAGTCAAATTGTAGAATCCTGCATAAGGTCGCTTTAATTAATTTATTTTGCTTTCTATTCAAAATATTAGAAAACTATCTCATATGAAATATAACGTGTGGTACAAATCAATTGTATCCGTCAATGTATGTTTTCATAACAGATTATATACTACAATTATAATAGGGAATTAATTAGACTTCTGGGGAAATCAGGAAGCTATATATATATATATATATATATATATATATATATATATATATATATATATATATATATATATATATAAAGGGATTATTTAATTTTACCCGAACGAATCACTAAAAACTCAATGTTTATTGTTTTTAAATCTACTTCTGAAATAAAAGACCGATCTAATTATTAAAAAAAGAGAGCATTATTTGTTCTGGAGATATGATTTTAATTACTATTTTATCTACTCACGCATACAAAATTAAAACTAGAAAGTTATTTAATTTCTTTATGTCTATTGGACAATTATTTTCATTAATAACAGAATGAAAACACAAATACCTGTTATTTTCTTGTGTTCTACAATAGATAACTCTCGTTTCAGTATTTTGTAATTTGTACCAACTGGAAAAGCGGTGGATTGATACATGAAATAAAAACAAACAATTTTTTTTTTTTAGAAATTATAAAGGTGCAAATATGTTCTATCTTTTCTCTTGATTATAGTTAATGACACAAAAATTAATTGAAGGTGTTATGAAGACTAGGTTTTCTCTGCACATTTAGGACATATATTTCAATCTCATAACGAAACTGTTGTGTGCATGTTATCTCGTAAGGCCTATGTTTAGCAGAAGGGGTCCAGTTCTTTTCTCTAAAAAATGTTACAATTTTGGTAATTTCTGCTCACATTCGGTTAGTTTGGGGTAGGGTTGGTTAGTTTAAGTTAGGTTAGGCTAGTTTAGGTTACGTTAGGTTAGTTTAGCTTATGTTATATTAGTGTAAGAATCCCGCATAATTTACCAAAAAATGATAGAATTTCGCTTAATTCTACTAATATTACGTTGCTTTAGCTTAGTTCAGGTTAGCTTACGTTGGTTTATGTTAGGTTAGGTTAGATTTGGTAACGTCATGTTACGTCTAAGTACTTGTATCACTCATTTCTCCTGTAAATTTTGCGTTTTTTTACGTGCTTCTGGACCCCTTGTACTAAACATACCCCTCTCGTAAATAGAGATTACATCTTCGAACTTCATGATTCTGATCGACAAAATAGTAATGTTCTGGTTTAATGAACCAATGAAGAAATCCAACCACAGTTCCTATACAACCTATAATATCCCTTCAAATCACGTACCTGAATGAGGGTGTAGCTCTAGCCTTTAAAAACATTTAAGATTAAATATCAAAAGAAATATTACACTAGATGTATTCAGAGTTAGGAATTTAACCACTTTCACATGATGGTTAGCCAGTAAAATGTATAATATACTATATTGATTGTTCATAATTTTGGTCGATTCTACACTTACAATTGCCAATTTGTAGCCACTTGTCTTTATTACTAATTAAACACTTTGTCAACCAAAACTTTTTTTTATATAAAATTACAAATATAAATAAAAATAAAGTGCAACTTGTTTCTGTTTCCGGTATGCTAACGGTAATTTATATTCTTCTGCACTGTATCTTACGTAACCTACCATAATGTCATTCTCGTTTACGTGATCGTGTAGTGGCAAATCGTGTGATTTGGATATTTCTCCTTCTACTAGCTAATTTCTACATATGATTAGATTGCATATTAGTGTTTCGAGTTTTCTTTTCTAGGGCTGTGTCATACTAGATCAGTGGTGCACGGATATACAGGCAACATTACTATAACTATTGGGAACGAAGAAAGTATTTACGGGGTTTTTAGTATCTCTGGTCAATGATGCGAATAAAGTGTCATGTAAATTCCTTAAATGCGAATCAAGGTTTGATCTGACAATGCCAGGAAGAATATTACAGTATATTTTTAGGTATCTACAGTACAATTACGACATGTACTATTCTTTATTTATTAAATTTGTTCTCTAGAAATGTAGCCATAATTTTAGTATAATTTAGGCATTTTAGCTGCATTCTGTAAATCATTTAGCTAGTTTCTAACGGCTTTTGTTGCTAACATTGGATGTACCGGCATGAAGTGTTTAGTCTTTTTCCAACGGGGGCCGCGGTGGCTCAGTGGTAGAGCGTTCACCTCTGGTGCTTGGAGTCCCGGGCTCGATCCCAGCCCACGCCATGTGAACTTTGTGGTGGACAAACACCGTGTGGGTGGGTTTTCTCGGGGTTCTCCCGTTTCCTCTCAGTTTCTTCATTCCACCATTTCATTCATCACTCATCATCACCGTCAGCTAACTAACCGGCATAACCGTGGGACGTAAAACTCAAAGATTTCATTTCATTTCTTTTTCCAAAGATGGAGACTATGCTATTTTTTAGCGAAAAACTCATTTCTGAAAAGACCTCAATAGTAAGGCGAATTTTTGTGCTGATTCATCTTTCTTAAACAAACCAAAATGCGCTCGCTATATGTAAGTATCTGGGATCAGATGTTTCAAAATATGGGAGTATAACTCGCTATTGATAGCCTAGCCACTTGATGTCAATGACAAAATCGTATACATAGGAACAGGAGTATTTTTTCTTTTAAATATTTGGTTCAGCGAAACTAAATTATATATTTATAAAGTCCATCTGTTAAATATAAAGAAGTCGACACTATTAATGTGTGCAACTATTGTCGTGTGTGCATTGCGTAAAGAAGTTCTTCAAATGCGGTCTCTTTTTCTGCTACGTACTGGCGCAGAGTTTCAATGACAACAAGGCACTACCCTGCATTCACCGTTATCCCAGAATGGACAATATGTCGGTACGACATGCCTCTTTGATTCCAAAATGAGTATAACATCACCTTACCTGCGTTCTTCTGTTGCTTCACTTTGTTGTTGCGAGGCGACTATGGTGACTTTTATGTGCTGCTTTCTTGTTTTGTAAGCGGATCAATGTTATGGATTCATGTCTCATTGGCAGTTATGATTCGATCCAGAATGAGGGGACCAATTCCAATGGGTGCAAACATCCACATGTTTTTGCATCTGTTCTGCTGTAGGAAAATGTGGTACAGATGCAGGGCAAACCTTCTTCATATTGAAACGATCAAGTTAGTTGGACGATGTCCTTCGATATGCCCAAATGTGCACTTAGCGCTCTCACAGACTTTTGCTTATCATCAAGAATAAGTGCTACACCAGTATTTGTTAATCATGGACGGATTTTTACACCCAGGATCCCAGGATACGGAAGCAAAGCGCCTGATCCGCGCTCATCTTCGAATAACTTGTTTCATCGTTACATTGTAGCTGTACTCAGTTTGTCTTGATCCGCATATGCCTGTTGAAACATTCCACAGCATATATTTCCGCAGCACTTTTCCATAAACTCCAACAAAATTTTATGGCATGTCGCTGTTCATCTTGAATACTCATGGCGAGAAGTGATGTTAAACAACAACAACAACAAAAGCGGAGAGGTAAAGGAAACACATTCCGCATAAATCAACATAGGTACTCACTAACGTTGTTAAGAAATATATGACAACTTGCTACAAATACTGAATTAGTCACCCTATACGACGAAAATACTTCCGAGACTATAAGCAGTGTTGCCAAACCAGGAAAAAAAATCTGTTTCAACTTGTCTGTGACAGTCTTTGTATTCGTAGTAACTATTAAATTAAACATCTTAAAACAGTGCTACTTTAGTCGCAAAACAAGTTCTTGCTTTTTGGGACAAGGGAGCGAATTCACACGAAACTAAGTGAATATTCCATTGAAAGCGTTAATTCACTCTGAATACAAAAAAGTGGCAAGATTTACAGAAGCAAGTGAATAGAAAGTCAAACACGGGAGAAAACGAACGAAATTCACGGATAAATTAGGTGATTCATTTGATGTTTCCCATAAGAATTTATTAAATATAATTAAGAACGAAGAGGAAAAGTAAATTTTATTAACGGTTCGAAAGAAAGGATAAACAGATTCCATGGATACTATTAATTGCAAGACAGTGAGGAAAGAAAACGGAACACAGACAAGAACACTAACTTTTACCAGAAAAGAGAACAAAACGTCATTACTCAATTTAAAGGATTGTCAGACATTGATAGAAGAGACAAAGAAAATAGTCTGCATTCTATAATTCCGTTGAAGACTCAAATTCAAGTACTGCCGTTTCTCTGAGCGAGCTCGATTATTTCGTGTGTCTCGGAGATACGATTGACCTGTCTAACCTACAAATGTTGAAGTTCGTGACAGACAAGAACCACCAACCGAAATTCAGTTTTATCGTCTAATGGCTACTGAAGAAGCTTTGAAATGTAAACTTAATTATTAATCAGACTTCATTTCAACGTTGAAGCCAGGACTTCAAGAGGTCAGACAAGCAGTAAGTCAAAGTAATTTTAATTTAAGAGATTACAACGCTCTGGTTTTACACGGAATGACAACTTGCTCCCATCAGCTTTATCTGGCATGGAAAACGTAGATTGTTGTTAATTTTTACAGAAGAGAACAGATGTCAGGCAGACATGAAATTCTAACATCTAGGGGGAAGATTATGTAGTTGCTGTTTACTAAGTAGTGGAAAATTGAAACATATAATAAAGTATAGACGTTTACCATAGTTGTGTTTTGATACGACTGCAAACACCACTGGTCGAATAAATTATACCTGTATGAAAATTAAGAACATGTGTCACTAGTTTTACTTGACCTTTCATGGTACATCGGATTTTCACTCTTTGTAAGACCTACTAGTGTACCAGAATGGACACTAAACTAAAAAAAATTTTAAAAAAATGTTATGACGCATCGAAAATGCTCCGTACTTGCTGAAATCTATAATCACCTTCACTAAAACATACCGCGTAATGCAGAGTCCTTTCGGTTATGATGAGCGTGATACTAAAGGCCTGACTACAGCAGTAAACAAATGTTAGTCGAACTCAATAGCATGGCACTAATCACATGTCAAAACGACTCTACATAAGGCCCATAGAGTCTACCCGTAGAGTTTTGACAGACTTCGTGTGAAAGTGAAGAGAAACTGGTCTTAAATGTGTAAAAATGGACTATTTTTACAGCAAAACAACGTGTCATGAAATATTCTATTACTCGTCGGATCATGTACCACGTACTTTTACTCTCGAAATTTAAAGTCTGGCCTCAAGAACATGCTTTCTTTCAGTTTAAAATGTCAGGTTAAAAACGGCAGACTTCTTATATAAATTTACAGACTTCTAATGTTATTACCAACAGTGGCAGCAGGGAATGCAGAAGTCCTTACAGACGAATTGTTTACTGTAAAGATAATGACGACATCAGCAATAATGTAATGGGTAACAACTCCAGTACGTTGTGTGTATGCATTTGTGTGTGTGTTTCATATCTTGTAAATTAAACAAACACTCGCAATATCCACATTTCCACAAAGTTTATTGATTTGATCCATGTTCACTTTATGAACTTACATTTTCGTAACAAATTATTTTCATTATTCTGCTCAGAATCTGCCAACAATGAACAACAGTCAACAATAGTGACCTAAACAACTTTTGAAACCTTGAGTCTACTACCAATCGTAGAAGTGCTTTACCTCGCGTGTGATACATCGGGAAAATTCGGAACAATTCGTGGAGCTACTTTCCGAACGCAAAAAGAAGTGAAACAGCAGAAATGCATCAACAATGTTGTGAAGTTTAGAAGCCACAGTGAACTAATTATAAAGGTGAAGTTTAGAAGCCACAGTGAACTAATTATAAAGGTGAAGTTTAGAAGCCACAGTTAACTAATTATAAAGGTGAAGTTTAGAAGCCACAGTGAACTAATTGTAAAGAAAGCACTTAAAGAACTATAAGATGGCAGAACGAACTTAAAAGAATTAATTTTTCTTATTTACCTCTACAGGCTTTATACCAATTGTTCTATGTACTTTATTATTATACTCGTTAAACAATTCTTGTAATATATCTATCTATTTATAATTTCCTTCAAAAAGTACTAAATTTTTCTCATATATCTTATTCTGTTAACGTTCTACGATATGTTGTTTTACGAAGACACATGCTCAAAATGGAATTCTCAAACTTGAAACATTCGCAAAATATCATCTCTCTATGACTTACGGTTCCCGAAATATGGCTGCTTAAATTTCCCGAAATCCAAACTTTTTTGGTCATTATCTGGAGAACGGTGTGTAGCCACCGCTTACTATTTGGTACCAAAATATTCACCATTCTCTTAAATATTAATTAACACCAATGTCATCTCTCTATGACTTACGGTACACGACATATGGCTCCTTAAGTCCCCCGAAATCGGAAATTTTGGCCAATATCTCGGGAACGGTAAGAGCAGGGATGAATTCACGGGATAGCCCGAGGGGAATCTCTCCCCCGAAGGAAATTCACTCCCCCCCAGAGAAACTCTCAAAATTTCAATCACAAAATGTAGAAATTACTTCACCCAAACTCACCTCCCCCCGAAGAGTTCATATTCCCCCCCCCCGGGGGTGAAAATGTCTGAATTCAACACTGGGTAAGAGTGACGCGAAAAGTTTCATCACTCCTTTCAAATAGTTTTTTAATGCTCTATCGAATGAAGGGCTCAATTTTTTTAAAAAAATCGCAAATAACAGAAACACACACACACACACACAGACACACACACACTGACACACACACACACACACACAGACACACACACACAGACACACACACACACACACACAGAGAGAGAGAGATCAGTAACGAACTTTTAACTTCATTGAAACTATGAAACAACAGCAACAACAAAATAAACAAACGAAACTTAACGGCAATCCGACAACACTGTGCTCTCGGAAGATGTTCTCCGTATAACACGAGAGACGTGACTGACAAGATATTATGGATGGGAGTTTACGATTGGGACACACCCTAGCGTTCTATTTGATGCTGAAATTGGTAGGTCCTGGTTAAGCTTCACGACTGCGTGCGATCACTATACCTACAGTTGTAAGCTGTCCTTTTAGCTAAAGGCAACACGAGCAATATCTAGAGGGAGGCGCTAGAGATCACCACAACTTGTTGCTACTTAATTCTAAGTTTACAATGAGATTAGTCCGTAGTCGTGGGCTAGCACTGAAGTAAAGTTGTCTAGAACACAAACATTAACGCAAAAGTTAAAATCTCATCTCGAAAAAGAAGTCGCAAAGGGATGAAAGAAATCCAAAGTATTTGATGATAGTTTTGCTCCCAAAATTGGATTTATAATGTTTCTAATGAGACTACATTCGTACTATAGCGACTCGTCTCGAAAAGTGGGGCCATGATGGCTCAGTGGTAGAGCGTTCACCTCTGGTGCAAGGGGTTCTTGGTTTGTTCCCAGCTCACGCCAAGTGAACTTCGTATTGGACAAACACCATGTGCGTGGTTTTCCTCGAGGTTCTCCCGATTCCTCCAACTTTCTTTATTCCACTATTTCACTCATTTCTCACCATCACCATCTCCTTTTGCCTAGCTGGCATAAGCGTGAGAAGTAAAACTTAAAAGATTTCGCTCGAAAAGTGCGTGTTTGTATTGGAACAGTTCAGTTACGTCTGGTATCTCATTAAGAAAATTCGGCAACTCTACTCTAAAACAATCTCCCCCTATTGACATGAAATCATAATAACCAACAGACACTTGAAATAACTAATTGTAACTGGTCTTAATAAATATGATTTTTGCTGTACTTACAGAATTAATGTAGTTGATAAGACTAAGTCCTCCATCCCATGGAAGCTCCTCTTCACAAGAAACATTTGACAGTCGTAACGTATGACTTC
Organism: Thermobia domestica; assembly: GCF_964235325.1. Taxonomy (NCBI): domain Eukaryota; kingdom Metazoa; phylum Arthropoda; class Insecta; order Zygentoma; family Lepismatidae; genus Thermobia; species Thermobia domestica. Next base: position 390,878,061 of record NC_137454.1, read on the forward strand.
TTTCTAACATCTGAAGCCCAATCGCAAACACATGCACGGAATCGTACATCAAAGCTGGTTCTGCCTGTAACAATAATATAATACATATAATCATTAACACAGCTAAACAGGTAATGAAACATATCTATTTGATAAAGTAAGAGAAAAATAATTTTAATGTCATCCGAAAAGCATCGCTTGAGAACTGAAGACGGTTTTGAATCGACAAACCTTTGTACTTTAAAAAAAAAATCCACCTACATATGTATTTTAGGAAGTAAAGTCAAAAAGTGAGGTTCTGTGATGAAAATTTCGTATCATATTATAGAGAATGAGTTTCTTCTTAGCTGAGACGAAGTTCATTATGCTGAGTACAGTTTCTGCTGTATCTTCCGTTCCATGTAAATATTGAAGAATGAACATTCCAAATCATTAGCGTCATTCCAGTGTTGGCTGGGGGTCGCCATCGATAAAGTCTCATGTTTCTTACTATAGATAGTGACTTGACACTTAGTCTTCCGTTCCAGGCGCTGCTATCGACTGAAAGAATTCCACTCCCTTTCACTAAGACTCTCTCATTTAGCAACAACTGAACCCTTATTGGCTCAACGCGTGGGTATGAGCTTTAGTTGGCATTTTTGCCACGGCTCAAGACATTTTGGAAGCACTATGGTACATAGCTTTTTTAAATCCTCGTTAAACCACCAGATAAGAACCATGAGATGACGAAACACGGACAAATCATTTTTTATTGGGGAATCACACATTCCCCATACCAAAGAGCACACACTGCTGTTCAATCATAGTGAAGCAGGGAGCTCTATGATGGACACATCATCAACACATCGATTTGAATCGAAGTGCCCGCGAAGTGTGAACTGCGTAATTAAATTCTATTTTTGGGAGCAGCTTCTGATATCCCTGAAATTCCAAGATAAGCAGTTCAGAAACTATATTCTATCTCTTTCACGAATTACAGGATTCAAGGCTTTCTCAAGATTGTCTCCCACCATAAATATCCACCTTTGGTTACTCTCGCCGTATACATCGATAAATGTTTCTTTAACCTATCTGTAGCACTTGTGTACACAGGAATTACTCACAAAACTCCCGTCGTAATCTTTAATCAGTCGACAGTGAACTGTGGATGTATTGTACCCTTCTGACTGGAGAAATCGAATTACATTACGTAGCATAGGCCCCGACTTTTGGGGGGCAGGACACTTTTGCCCCCCCCAATATTTAGAGGTGGGGTCCTCGCCCCTCCAATATAATCCGACTGAGGAAGAATTAACAAAGAGGAGCAAGAATTTCTGTCGTAATCTTCGTCATTCCTTTAATTCAACGTTAGGAACAGCCTTCTAGGGATGGGCACGAGTCGAGTTCCTAGTCGAGTCAAATGTAATTTTCTCGAGTCGAGTTCCGAACCGAGTCACTGTTTTTTAGGTCGAGTTTCGAGTCGAGTCGAGTTTGATAAATGGCTCGCTCGTTCAGCTCGTTTTAACTCGTTTTAAAATCATGGCATGATTAGATTGGAAAGCCATGAGAAGTGTAAGCGATAAAGTGGAATACCTATAGCATTGTTCACGAGAGGGGACACTGCTTGCATCTCGTTTTGTCTCGATAACGAGACGACAAAGGATTTTATAACGAGACCTGAAATGTCGTTAGCACCAGTTTAAGTTTAAACTTTAGTTTTTACCATCAAGGCTGAGACCTGCATGGTCGAATTTTTGAACCGAAACAGAAGCTCAACCTATTTAGTGATGTAAACTTGTTCGGCTCGGTTCAACGGACCGAAATGCTCGAGCCGGCATGGTTGGATGAACCATCGATTCGCCCCAACTGAGCTATCAGCTCTGTTCGGCTCGCTTTGTGTGAGCCATCGGCTTAGATCGGCTCACCCAGGCTGACAACCCTAAGCCCGAGTCGAGCAGTTTTGAACATTTTTGGCCAACGCCCTATAACTTTTAACAATTTTTGGCTCGAGCTAAATCCTTGCTTCTCCTGAACTCAAATCCAAAATCTCGTGAACGATGGCCATGCCTCTTAGACTTCACGACTACCGAGGTCGGCAGTCAATTAGTTTTTAGTATTCAGATAGAAACCACCTATCTTTCATGTTTATACACTGTGTTATAATAATAATAATAATAATAATAATAATAATAATAATAATAATAATAATAATAATAATAATAATAATAATAATAATAATAATAATAATAATAAAGTTGTAGTAGCAGTAGTATCATTGATAATAATTACACTGTCTATGTAGGATAGTTGAAGAGAGTACTTGAAACTAAACAAAATTTAGCTCCATTTGGCTCGTTCTTGCTCGACTCGACTCGAAACTCGACTTGAATTCGAGTCGAGTTGGACGAAATTTTTCGAGCCGAGTTCTCGAGTCGAGCTTAGATATGTCTGTTTCGAGTCAAGTCAGGTTTCAATGAAAACTCACTCGAAGTCGCTCGTGGCCATCCCTACAGTCTTATTCGACAGAAAAGGCGGTTTTCAGAATGGTATTGAATAGAGCACTGAAGCTTCAACCAACACTGGCAACACTCATCTGACAAATGTAGATCAACGCAGTGTGAATTTTGCAGCGGAGTAGCGGATCGAGCTTTGGGTGGGGAAGGGGCCTTTATCAAGCAGTTAATTGAAAACGGTTGAATAAGATTATGATATATTTATTCATTGTTTGGACCCCCCAATATTTTCATCAAGTCGGCGCCTATGGTGTCAACAATGAAAAAAGAGAAATAATGAATATAAATCCGTATCTAAAATATGACTTGCCCCTTCTGAGACAAACAGACTTGTGTTAATGTGTCTTCAAAATGTAAAATCTCGTGTCATGTCAATTACATGTATTGTATATAATAAATTTCTAAACTTTCCTGAACTGAAATATGAAAAATAAAGTCAGAGAAAATTTGCTGCCCCGAGTCACGGTCCGTGTTACCTTATGTGTAATAGCACAAAATTTAATTTTCACAAAGTAAGACATTTAAATAGATCTGAAGATGAAATCATTAAAATAAAACCGCCGTCCATTTTAATAGGTTGACCGCCATGAGACCCAAAATTGGGTCTCAAATAATGCTCTTCGTGAAGTTGCGATAAGCAGTTTTGGATTTCACCACAAGAATGGTTCAAGCCGTGATACCCCATTATGTGGGATTCTCATATTTGTTAATGTGTGAAAAAGATTTGTTTAGGCTCATGAATGTTGCCTCGTTCTTGTAGCTGGCCCCACAAAGTACACAGTAGTTGCTCATACCTCATAGAAATGGATGAGCCACCTAATGATGAGCTATCTTCAATCATATTTTGCATATATAGTTTGGCTCCGGCACACAGTCAACTCAAGGAAAGAGAAACATAGATTACTTTCTCATATAAGTAAACCAGCTGTAAAACAAAGACGGCAAAACAGAGTTTGCACCAAAAGTTTTGTTCCATTAACGACATTTTTACATATTAATAATAGTTTTCTATGTATTCTGATGTTCTTTGTGTCTTGTAGGTCAGAGGTTCTTAATATGAGGTACGTGCTGGACCGTTCATGGATAAGCGGAAAATAATTAGTAAATGATGGGAAAGCTACTTTAATATTCTAAGACCAGGATTCGATTCCTGGCGGAAGTTCATGTGGTTCAGATTCCACGATGAGCTGCAGATCTACGTCTCATATCACTTCAGTGCTGAAAGGAATGCCAAACTCAAAGCCAACCAACTTTAATATCTGTACAGGGTGTTAATGAACTATATCAACAAGCTTCAAGAGGTGATTCCTCACATCAAAATAAGAGAAAATTTTTATTTGGACTTTTGGAGAAAAAGTAATAGTTTCAGAGCTAGGGTTGCCCAAAATCGTGGAAAAGCTATTCATTTGAACACGCGTTATTTCGAATTCAATAAAGCGAGGAGTGGCGGCTACATCACCATAAAAAAAGTTAAACATACCCTATCCAAAACTGCATACTTCAACTTTTCCAATGTCTAATGGGTGCACAAGGGATTCTCTAAGGAGCATTAGCACTAGCGTCTATTACCTATCAGTTAATAACTTTGAATATTGTTTTTCTTCTTCAGTATTTTCTTGTGTTCCTTAGTGTGACACTCGACACCTTTTGTTTCAATGAAAAAGGAGTAATATATTAGTATGTGTTTTCTTGTGTAGTTTGCCGGTCACGGTCATCCAGTAAAATTGAAAAGAAAATGTACCAGACATTCGGTAGTTTTGGTAAATGTGCAGAGTACAACGGCATTATAACAAATTTAAGAACGGCAATGAAGCCTTTTAGGATACATCACATGTTGGCTGTCCAGAAGTCATAGACAATGAGGCACCTAATATTGCTATTAAGCTCAATAATGACAAAACATGTGAGGCATTGAGAAAAGCATTCAATTTCGATGTAGAAACCGTTGGCCAACAACTCCAGAAGATTGCGCAACGTACAAAGTTAGATTACGAGTCACGCGTGGACTGCGGTACACAAAGCAACACGAGCAAATGCTTGTTTCTTTATTGTCTCGTTGGTTGGAGAATCCGTTTCTGACGTGAGTACAGTGCTGAGAGCGTGCGTGCGTTGAGAAGTGGGTACACCTCGATACTCTGTCACCATCATTGGCTTGTAACACACGAAAACTCAAAGAAAGAGGGAAAAAACTACATAAAAAAGGTTCTACTCTGTGTTAGGTGGACATCTCGGAGTATATTGCATCACAAACTGGTACCACCTGACTAGACGATCAAGGCAATTTTATATTACAGCAATTGGAAAGTGTAAATGAAAAATTAAGGACCGAAGAGCAAGTTCTTGTGAATCGCAGTTACATGTTGATAAGGTCACCTCACAAGTGACACCCTTATACAACTTACTTAAGAAATGGTAATACAATCCCAATATACGCTAGACATTGTGCTATTAGATTACTAATTGTTCCATTCGTTGACTTGAATTCGAGTCAAGTTGGACGAAATTTTTCGAGCCGAGTTCTCGAGTCGAGCTTAGATATGTCTGTTTCAAGTCAAGTCAGGTTTCAATGAAAACTCACTCGAAGTCGCTCGTGGCCATCCCTACAGTCTTCTTATTCGACAGAAAAGGCGGTTTTCAGAATGGTATTGAATAGAGCACTGAAGCTTCAACCAACACTGGCAACACTCATCTGACAAATGTAGATCAACGCAGTGTGAATTTTGCAGCGGAGTAGCAGATCGAGCTTTGGGGGGGGGGGGGGCGGGGGCCTTTATCAAGCAGTTAATTGGAAACGGTTGAATAAGATTATGATATATTTATTCATTGTTTGGACCCCCCAATATTTTCATCAAGTCGGCGCCTATGTTACGTAGTTCACACTTGGTGGGCGCTTCGATACATTCACGGTCGCTACTTGTCAATAATTGAACGTCAAAGTCTGTTTTATTTGGGTACGATGGATGTGCAATCTCCAATGAACAGATTTGGGTAATCCACGGCGTTTCGCTATCTTATGTGGCTCTTCTCTGATGCTACAGCGGAGGTTGAATAAAAACGTCCTCTTATATTACTATACTATAGATTAATCTAGGTCTATATAATCAAACTCTTGGATGACAATTGCTCCCTATTCTCGTACATGACATTGCAGTTTAAACCAGCCAGTACAATTTGTGAATGAACAAAACAAACATATTACTTTGTTTATCTATTTTTTTTAAAATCGTTTGTTTGCATGCCTAAAGCAGTCCGTTTTTTGTCTTTTACCATATGGGTGGGTTTTCTCGGTTTTCCCGTTTTCTCCCACTTTCTTCATTCCATCATTTCATTCTATTGTCAATATCATCGTTTCCTTTAGCCTAACTGGCATAATCGTGGGACGTAAAACTTGAAGATTTATTTATTTATTTATTTCTATCTTTTAATAGCAGGTAACGGATTGCAAAAACTTTCAGTGTCTTGTGTTCAGTGTCTTCAGAAAGCCTTCCGATAGAGGACATTTCCACCAATTACATCAATCTATTTTCATGTTACACATATCACTGTAATTTGTAGAGCAGAAACGTCTTCGCCAATTTTAGTTTTTTTTTTTTTTTTTTTTTTGTAATCTATTCTCTGGACTTGACCATCCACCGTGAAGAATTTATGATGGAATAGTAATTGGTGCAGTGCTTCTTTCAGAAACAATGTTTCGGGTGGGGGAGGACACTTAGTATTCGGGGTGGGCTGCTGGTACTGTTCTATTTATTATTATACTAAGGACGTATTATTTTGGTCTCTTCCGGGAGGCAGTGCCCCCCCAAAAAGAAAGTCTGGAAGAAACACTGAATTGGTGCGTGCAGGCCGGTAATTAGCCACAAAAGTTTAGCGGAGCCATAAGTATGCTGGGGGAGGGGGCATAGTCGTAACAATTCTAGACATCTCTATATCAATAATTACTCATATCTGATATCCCTAATTTCGTTTCTAAATAATCTTTTTAACCAGAAGGGAAACTTATCTATCATCTAGACTACAAATTTACTAGTTCTGTCAACGTGCATTACATGAAGAGCAGAATAGAATAATTCAGGTCAAGTTACGGTTAGGTTAGGCTAAGCTAAATTGAATTTTGATGGGGCCGCGGTGGCTCAGTGGAAGAGCGTTCACATCTGGTGCTTGGAGTCCCGGGTTCGATCCCAGCCCCTGCCAAGTGAACTTTGTTTTGGACAAACACCGTGTGCGTGGGTTTCCTCGGGTCTCTCCCGTTTTCTCCCACTTTCTTCATTCATTATTCGGCATCACCGTCTCCTTTAGCCTAACCGGCATAATCGTGGGACGTAAAACTCAAAGATTTCATTTCATTTTTGAATTTTGACGTGACTTGTGTGAAAAATTGGGCACATTATGGGAAACTTTATTTTTGTGTGAATTAAATTCATAGAAATACTTTCAAAGCGATAAAAAAAAAACAATGCCTGTATTTGCTGATATCTATGTATTTACAAATTAGCTAATACTGGAAACCTTAACAAAAATGGCAAAAACCAATTAAAAGTGCTATGCTGAGTAACGCAAACAAATGCGCAAATTTTGAGTTACGTTAACGAAGTCAGTAGGTTATACAGAAGAGAGAAGTTATAGAAACAGAGAAACAGAAAAGTTTTAAAGAAAAACGGACGACTCTGGAAAGTCCACGTTCTGACAGAAAGTAAGGTATCAACCATCTACCTACATGCCTCTCCTCACATGCAATTAGTACACTAAAGTATCTGTCGGGTGAGAGTATATGCCGCGGTTTCTATCCTTTGCGAAAGACATTTACACGCGAATCTGTAGCTGTGTAAAGAAGGGTAAACAAGAAAATAGGAAAATCCAAGAACAGTTTTTTTTTTTTTTTAACTTTGTAAATTTTGGTAGAAGGATAAAAAAAATGAAAGCCAGAAAAAAATCTTAGTAGGTCATGCTGCATGCAATAGGGAATTTACAAGGCTAAACCACACTGGAAGGGCTAGCAAAATTTAATGTAACAATGCCTGTAGTAGTAAATTAATAAGATGTATATAATATTACAAAAACCTAACTTAAACTGTTAATTATAAAAATCTGTGTTGTCTATACCTCAAGATAAACTGTCCTTCCCTATTGGCTTAGTTACCCCATAAGTTATACTAGAATCTGTTTTCGGGCATATACAGGGTGTTTCAAAGCAACGCCGACAACGTTTGGGAGATGATTCCTGACACCAAGATAAGACAAAAAGTATAGACCAACCTGGGTGCACAAATGTTTCCTTTCGGAGCTATAGGCTTCCGAAAACATTAAAAAATGAAATTTGAAGGTCCATAGCTCCAAAACTATGTGATCTACCATAGTCGGCTTAAGACTTCACTTAGGAACTAGTATTTTCCCTATCCAAATATCCAAGTTTCAGAATCCTGCGGTACTTCCGCAACAATTTTTATACAGGTAGTTGATGAGTGCTTCAAATTACATGCCCGTAGCCAAACAGCCTCTACAAAAAATGTTACGTGAGTACCTTAGGATTGTGAAATGTGTTTTTGGATAGCGCACATGTTAGTTCCTAAGTGAAGTCTTGATCCGACTATGGTAGGTTCCATAGTTTTGGAGCTATGGACTCATTTTTTCAAGTTTTCTGAAGCCTGTAACTCCGAAAGGAAGCATTTGTGCACCTATGTTGGTGTCAATAATCACCTCCTACACGTTGTCGATGTTGTTTTGAAACACCTTATATATCTAATAAGAATCAGCAATTCTTTAAGCGTAAGTGGAGATAGTGATGTAGAACAGTTTCCGTTGTTAACCCAGCTCTATGAAATAATTCGTTGAACTATACCCTGGAAGCGACAAATCAAGATAATTGACAAAGTCGTAATTTCCACATAAAAATTAAATTCTATCATTACGTCCAGATCTATTTCTATTAATCCATCAGATTTGCCAGTGATTTCTTTAGTACATCTTCTACAGTGAGGTACGTGAAGGAAAGTTTTGGGGTTTTATTACCCTCCACCTTTTAACACGCAATTATAAAAGAAATAAACATTAGATATATTAAGACCAGTATATAGAAAAATCAGAAAACGAGAAGATACTAGGGAGCTTAAATATAGTGAGACAAGAAACGTATCAGGCATACGTAAAAAACGTAGCTTACATGTGTAAATCTTGTAGTTTTTGGACTATTTACAGCAAAGAATAATTCAAAAATTGTATTTTATACGTACTTTACGTATAAGTGTTTCGGGGTATGTTTAGTACAAGGGGTCCAGAAGCACATAAAAAACACAAAATTCTCAGGAGAAATGAGTGATGCAAGTACTTAGACGTAACATAACGTAACCAAATCTAACCTAACCTAACATAAACTAACGTAAGCTAACCTGAATTAACCTAAACTAACGTATTATTAGTAGAAATAAGCGAAATTCTATCATTTTTTGGAAAATTATGCGGGACTCCTACACTAATATAACATAAACTAAACTAACCTATCGTAACCTAAACTAGCCTAACCTAACTTAAACTAACCAACCCTACCCTAAACTAACCGAATGTGAACAGAAATTACCAAAATTGTAACACTTTTTGGAGAAAACAACTGGACCCCTTCTGCTAAACATAGGCCAGTGTTTCGACCAAACATACTTTCCGTACGAACAAAAGAACTGTATATACGCGATCAGAATTTCACATATAGGTGGACGTATGTAACATATAGCTGATGTATGTAACATACGTATATATATGCAATATACGGAAGACTGTTAGATGTCATACATTCTGCAACGGAATGATATAACACCTAAACGGGAAAACTATGTAGCATATGGATAACTATGCTCTGTACTGACTTTTGTAGTAAACATAAGTATTCCGTATATTTGTACAATATACCGCTGTCCGGATAACGGATTTTTCTCGGTGTATTTTTCTGACGAGAGTAGGCTATACTTATTTATTAGAATTAAAATAAGTCGTAACAGTTACAGTAACTTAGCTTCTGATGAAGATAAAATTAAGTTTTGAAACTGTTATGCCTTATTTTAATTTTAAAAAATAAGTATATACTCTAGTCAGAAAAGTATTAATCATTTAAGTACTAACTCCAGAGTCGAGATCAATGAAATTAAATGTAAGAAGCTTGAATCAACCTTGATAAAATTCTATGTACTTCAATAATGTTTTGTAAACCAATAATATGATTCATTTACTAACATATCTGGATTTAGTTGAAAAATATGCCTTTATTTGGAACGTTGTGGACAAGGGACTAGCTTTAAATTCAAGGAATTCGGATAGATAATAATTAGACAGAGTATAACTTATTTTTTTTTTCTGGGGTGGCATGCATGGACCTCCTAGAAAAAGTTTTGTTCCCTCCCGCAACATTCGAAAATAGGCCCCTTCTTTCCATCTTTCTTTTACTCTTTGTGGGCCCTCACACACGCCTCTATCCCCGTTCCATGCATGACAAATTAATTAAGGGGACAATATTGAGAAATCTCAAATCCATACGAATAAATATTATTTCTAAGGCCCCTAATAGTAGACGTTTTTTACTGAAATGGGCAATAGACTAGTTTTTGTTTTATTTACTTTTTTGTGTGCTGTTTTGTTTATGTAACATAGTAAACCTGTTTGGTGCTTCATTTATAATTTCATGTTCGTATCCAGTGCCGCATTAAGAGGGGGGCTTCCAGGCTTAAGCCCCGCCGAAATCTTACTTACTATAGTAAAGTAAATGAAATATCTTGCAGAATTTTTACATTTCCACGCAAAGCCTCCCCCGAAACTTAGCAAAGGACCCCCAGAAACAAAATCGTAAATACGCCACTGATCGTATCGTATACGGAGTAAGAAAATTTTGTCTTAAAGTGGGCCCCCTCGAACGGCAGGAACCTTCCCCTTGCCGCCCCCCGCAAGTTACGGCCCTGTAATTAGGTAACAAATGCTTCTTCTTGCACTAATTCTCTAACTATAAATTTTTCAATGAAATGTGTAATTTGTCAATACGTGTCCCATTCTCCCCAGCATGGTTTTAGTAGGTAGAAAACCAGATGCTGGACATGTCGAATCAGGCTGCTATTTCTACAGCCAGTTTTTTCATTACTCATATTCCCCACACTTCTATCTCGCTTTGCCATTTCTAATGGATAATATTGAAGCATGCTTCGTGTGATATAATGCTATTTCATTTGTTCCTTACGTAATTGCATTAACTCGCTTTCGTTTGGTTCAAAGCAGAGTCAAACCAATCCAATATGAGCGTATGTCGACATGTGTGCTTTACAACTGTCTGAAAATGTGTTGACAATTGTGCCGTAACAAATCACCTTAATTTTCTTTCATTTTTTCTGTTTTTTTTTTTTTTTTTACTTTAATTTGGACGCTAGAGAAAAATGGAGTTCACTTTAACTCTTTCCAACTCAGATCGACAGAAAGACAAACAATTATGCGAGGGGGAAAAAATCCTGATTAATTACGAGTGCTCACTCATTAATATGATTACTACAGATAGAGAGTTTGCAGCTGTTTTTTCGAGGAAAATTATCTTTCCCTCTCTCTGTCCAAACGCAACCGAATTAATTTTGAAAGCGAAGCAAATAAGATGTATACGAGATATGATCAAAAAGTAAGGTAACAAAACCTGCTGTGAAACACGTATATATTATTTCATACAACCAATACAGCCAACAGAAAGTACATACTTAAGATTACTTCTCGACATAACCGAACTGTGTACTCGCTCGCACCTGTTACTCTCCCACCCTACCGTCCATCATCCCCCTCACTCCCAAACCAAGTTTCCCACAGTAGTCGCCGCACTGAGCCACCGCTGGCGGAACATTGCTTCTAATGGGGCCTTCATAAGGCGCTGCTGACCGGCCAAGCCGCCAGTCGCTGTGTTTCAACCATCAGCACACTTCTGTCGGTTTGGCACTGGCTGTAGAAGTAGCGGCAGTATCAAAGCTGTTCACTTAAAGAGATGCCTGTTTTTATGAATAAATTTACTGTACAGTACTTCTTTTTCGCAAACAAACATGTACAGTTCGATTATCCGAAGAAACCAGTTTTCCGAACACCCATGTCCCCCAATTACTTCGGATAATTGACGCTCTACTGTATTGTATATTTATAAATACAACACGGGGGTCCACATGAGCTTTGGGGTTGGCCCCCAGGATCGACGGCCTTGGTCCGGGCTGTAGGGAGTTTGGTCGATAATATCCCAGCGAAACTCCTTCAAGAGCGTGGTGGTCTTCTGAGCTGTATGCGGGTGCGCGTTGTCCTCAAGGAATATGACGTCATCGGTGAGAAGCCCTGGCTACGCTGACGAGACACTACAGTCTTTCTGTAAACCTCTACGGCGCGAATTTCAGCCGCGGTTACATGTTCCATCTTCAGAAAACGAATAACTAAGCGGACTGCTTCGCGAAACCAGTTTTCCAAAGAGTCGCCATTTGTGTTTGCCTATAACTAGCGCCACTGGTGACGGGTGACTGAAACTCTGTACAGTTGCCAACTCCATGTATTGAAATTACCGCACATTCCTCATTTCTCTATAACACACGAAACTCCAGAAATATCAACTTTGTAACCTTAGTTTCCGATCCTTCCTTGTATATAAGCAAATGCTCTATTATAGGATGAAAAGAAATATAAAGCCCTGAATTACACTGTATATATAATATTATTCGTACTTAACGGAAAATAATGTCGAATGATAAATCTCATCGAGCTGAACATAAATCATTGACCAAATCCTCATGCGTAATTTTCGAGAAATCGAGGAAAACATTGCTTTTTTGAATTTAACAAGTAGCATTGTCACAGGAACACCACGTTAAGAAGTTTGGTTACAGCTTAATGCCCCACGATTATATCAGTTAGGCTAAAAGGGACGGGTGATAAGAGCAACTAAATGAAGAATTCGTGGAATGAGAATGTAGGGGGAAATGGGAGTACTCCGAGATAACCCATGAACACGCGGTTTTCCATCACAACCTCTCTTAGCTGTGAATCGAACCAGCTGAGCTACCATGCACATCGGAGTATATGAACCAGACAACAAAAATGTAGGGATGGAAAATTATGATAACATGAAAAATCTGGTTGAGAATATTTAAGGATGGGAAACTGCATCAAACCAATCAAGAGATTGGTCACCCATGATGAAATAAGAAGTAATATATTCCGATAAGGACTAGGTCCCGGGTTCGATTCCCGGTGGGGTCAGTCTGTCAAAAAGGCTGAAATTTTTTTTTCTGGCCAGCCATCCTGAGAGTCAGGTTTTCCTGGGTTTTCCCCATTCACACGAGGCAAATGCCGGGATGGTACCTAACATCTAGGTCTCAGACCACTTCCTTCCTTCCCTTTCCGCTGAGTGTGCGACCACCGAGGGATCATTCCTTATATACGTGACAGACTAGCACAGCCAGAGATATCAAAAATCCAGAAATCTAATTCCTAATCCTGGTAAATCTATTCGATAGTATTATACAGTATTTTTTAAAAATTTTAATTTACTTAAGATCCTTAAATTATTAAGCGTTTAAAATGTCATTTATTCAGTGCATTGATAAACGCACGTATATTAGACCAGTTGGTTCAAATTTAAATGTCACAGAGAACATTAATGCAGTGTGTGTGTATCATTTGCTTGTCAGAAGAGATTCAGATGTCAGTCTGCTTCGATGAGAACGAACAGATGCGACATTTCCCACCTTTTTCTTCATTTCTGCATCATAACAAGATGATGATAAAGGTAGGTAGAGAAGACGGGAGAAGAGGCATTGGAAAATCAAATTCTCAAGCATAATGAATGACTGTAAAATAAAAGGGAAAAAAAGATGGTTGAAGCAATTTGATTTCTCGGTATTTGGTCGTGTTTATTTTAACAGACGCCTTTCCCAGAGTGAAAGAAAGAGAGAGAGAGAGAATTTTAGTCTAATGTTAATTAGTCTAGTTCCCATGGATGAGCGAACGCAATTAGAAATGTCTTTCGTTTGAGTAAAACGAGGTCAATATAACAGGAACAAATTTAATAGCATTTTCGCCGGGAGGTGCTGTCAGAGGTGGAATGCACTATTTGATAGATATGAAAAATTAGATGATTATTACGCTTCAATATTTCAGTTCTTTAACCAAATTCCAAAGAAAGAACGTTCTACGAGGGAGGATCAAAAACTAAGGTTACCAGGCCGGTATTTCTGGAGTTTTCTCTGTTACAGAGGAATAAGCCGTATGTGGTAATTTTAATACATGGAGTTGGCAGCTATGTAGAGTTTCAGCAACCCGGTGATAGTTGTGAGTAAACACAAATGGAGACTCATTAACAAAATTGGTTTCGCGAAGAATTTCGCTCAGTTATTCCAATCGCTGCTGAAATTCACCGGCTGTGGTAGAGGTTTACGGAGAGGCTGTAACGTGTAGTCAGCATGTCGTAGAATGGTGCCTAAACTTTTGCGACTGGTACAGAAAACGTCACCGTCGAGGAGCGCAGTAGACGACCCACTACGCTGTTGAAGCAGTTTAGCTGGGACATCATCCACCACCCTCCTTACAGTCCAGACCTCGCTCCAAACGATTTTCACCTGTTCCCGCACATAAAGGAGAAACTAGGAGGCCGTCACTTCGCTTCTGACAAGGAGGTGGAACATTTCGTGACAACGTGGCTCAACACGCAAGAACAGAGTTTTTTACAGGAGGGAATTTTCAAATTCATCCCACGATGTGACAAGTGCCTTAAACTATATGGAGACAATATTGAACAATAACCTAATAAGGCGCATTTCAAAAGAAAGGGCCGATATTTTATTATAACCGACTGGCAATAGTGATCGGATCACGCTTGCGCAGTAACATCACTTGGTTCTTTGGCTATCAAACAACCATAGTTTCGCCAGTCATCTGTTTGTTTTCGTGTGTGCTGGAGCGTGTTAAAATGGCTGCGCGCACACACAATCCCATCAGGTGCGAAGTCCGCTCTGTGATTAGATTTGTTGATGCCAAAGGACAAGGTGCTGCTGAAATTCATAGAGAATTGTGTGCAGTGTAAGGCGACAGTGTAATGAGTGAAGGAAATGTACGGCAATGGTGTCGTGCATTCAAAGGAGGCCGTACGAATATCCACGACGAAGAGAAGAGTGTAAGGCCAAGCATTCAGACTGACGATTTGGTGCAGTGAGTAAATGAAAAAGTTAAAGTAAATCGTCTCTTACCATTATCGGTTTACACATCGAATTCCCAGAGGTTTCACCAACAACATTGTTTCGAATTGTTACAGAAACATTAGGATATCAGAAATTGTGTGCCAGATGGGTCCCCACAATGTTGACAGACGTCACCAAACAGAACCGACTTTGAATCAGGGAAAACAATCACATCGCAAGCATACTGTGAAACACTTTACAAGCTCAGACGATCTTTACGATCTTCATCTCAACGATTTGAAGAACCTGATAAATTGAAAACGGCAGTGTTGAAGTGGCTGAACTCCCAGGCTGGCAAACTTCTATGCAGAGGGTATAAAAAAACCTTGTGCCACGGTCAGAAAGTGCTTGGGAAATAATAATGACTATGTTGAAAAAAAAATGGATATGTACTTGTTTTTACCCAATAAAACAATGTTGCTAAACTTACGTGTTTCCAATTAAATACCGGCCCTTTGTTTTGAAATGCGCCTCATATGTAGTATGTGGTGGCTGTATTGGTTGTATGAAATAATATACACATGTATCATTGCAGGCTTTGTAATCTTATTTCCTGATAATTCCTAGTATGTACTTTCTGTTGGCTGTATTGATTGTATGAAATAATATATACACGTTTCACTGCAGGCTTTGTAACCTTACTTTCTAATCACTCCTCGTATGTACTTTCTGTTGGTTGTATTAGTTGTATGAAATAATATATACACGTTTCACTGCAGGCTTTGTAACCTTACTTTCTCATCACTCCTCGTATGTACTATATGTTGGTTGTATTAGTTGTATGAAATAATATATACACGTTTCACTGCAGGCTTTGTAACCTTACTTTCTCATCACTCCTCGTATGTACTTTCTGTTGGTTGTATTAGTTGTATGAAATAATATATACACGTTTCACTGCAGGCTTTGTAACCTTACTTTCTCATCACTCCTCGTATGTACTATATGTTGGTTGTATTAGTTGTATGAAATAATATACACACGTTTCACTGCAGGCTTTGTAACCTTACTTTCTGATCACTCCTCGTATGTACTATATGTTGGTTGTATTAGTTGTATGAAATAATATATACACGTTTCACTGCAGGCTTTGTAACCTTACTTTCTCATCACTCCTCGTATGTACTATCTGTTGGCTGTATTGGTTGTATGAAATAATATATACACGTTTCACTGCAGGCTTTGTAGCCTTACTTTCTGATCAAACCTCGTATGTACTATCTGTTAGCTGTATTGGTTGTATGAAATAATATATACACGTTTCACTGCAGGCTTTGTAACCTTACTTTCTAATCACTCCTCGTATGTACTATCTGTTGGCTGTATTGGTTGTATGAAATAATATATACACGTTTCACTGCAGGCTTTGTAACCTCACTTTCTGATCACTCCTCGTATGTACTATCTGTTGCCTGTATTGGTTGTATGAAATAATATATACACGTTTCACTGCACGCTTTGCAACCTTACTTTCTGATCAACCCTCGTATGTACTATCTGTTAGCTGTATTGGTTGTATGAAATAATATATACACGTTTCACTGCAGGCTTTGTAACCTTACTTTCTAATCACTCCTCGTATGTACTATCTGTTGGCTGTATTGGTTGTATGAAATAATATATACACGTTTCACTGCAGGCTTTGTAACCTTACTTTCTGATCACTCCTCGTATGTACTATCTGTTGGCTGTATTGGTTGTATGAAATAATATATACACGTTTCACTGCAGGCTTTGTAACCTTACTTTCTCATCACTCCTCGTATGTACTATATGTTGGCTGTATTAGTTGGATGAAGTAATGTATACACGTTTCACTGCAGGCTTTGTAACCTTATTTTCTCATCACTCCTCGTATGTACTATATGTTGGTTGTATTAGTTGTATGAAATAATATATACACGTTTCACTGCAGGCTTTGTAACCTTACTTTCTGATCACTCCTCGTATGTACTATATGTTGATTGTATTAGTTGTATGAAATAATATGTACATGTTTCACTGCAGGCTTTGTAACCTTACTTCCTGATCACTCCTCGTATGTACTATCTGTTGGCTGTATTAGTTGTATGAAGTAATATATACACGTTTCACTGCAGGCTTTGTAACCTTACTTTCTCATCACTCCTCGTATGTACTATCTGTTGGCTGTATTAGTTGTATGAAATAATATATACACGTTTCACTGCAGGCTTTGTAACCTTACTTTCTGATCACTCCTCGTATGTATTATATGTTGGTTGTATTAGTTGTATGAAATAATATATACACGTTTCACTGCAGGCTTTGTAACCTTACTTTCTCACACTCCTCGTATGTACTATCTGTTGGTTGTATTAGTTGTATGAAATAATATATACACGTTTCACTGCAGGCTTTGTAACCTTACTTTCTCATCACACCTCGTATGTACTATCTGTTGGTTGTATTAGTTGTATGAAATAATATGTAGACGTTTCAGTGCAGGCTTTGTAACCTTACTTTCTCATCACTCCTCGTATGTACTATCTGTTGGTTGTATTAGTTGTATGAAATAATATATACACGTTTCACTGCAGGCTTTGTAGCCTTACTTTCTCATCACTCCTCGTATGTACTATCTGTTGGTTGTATTAGTTGTATGAAATAATATGTAGACGTTTCAGTGCAGGCTTTGCAACCTTACTTTCTCATCACTCCTCGTATGTACTATATGTTGGTTGTATTAGTTGTATGAAATAATATATACACGTTTCACTGCAGGCTTTGTAACCTTACTTTCTCATCACTCCTCGTATGTACTATATGTTGGTTGTATTAGTTGTATGAAATAATATATACGCGTTTCACTGCAGGCTTTGTAACCTTACGTTCTCATCACTCCTCGTATGTACTATCTGTTGGCTGTATTAGTTGTATGAAATAATATATACACGTTTCACTGGAGGCTTTGTAACCTTACTTTCTCATCACTCCTCGTATGTACTATATGTTGGTTGTATTAGTTGTATGAAATAATATATACACGTTTCACTGCAGGCTTTGTAACCTTACTTTCTGATCACTCCTCGTATGTACTATATGTTGGTTGTATTAGTTGTATGAAATAATATATACACGTTTCACTGCAGGCTTTGTAACCTTACTTTCTGATCACTCCTCGTATGTACTATATGTTGGTTGTATTAGTTGTATGAAATAATATATACACGTTTCACTGCAGGCTTTGTAACCTTACTTTCTGATCACTCCTCGTATGTACTATATGTTGGTTGTATTAGTTGTATGAAATAATATATACACGTTTCACTGCAGGCTTTGTAACCTTACTTTCTGATCACTCCTCGTATGTACTATCTGTTGGTTGTATTAGTTGTATGAAATAATATATAGACGTTTCACTGCAGGCTTTGTAACCTTACTTTCTGATCAATCCTCGTATGTACTATCTGTTGGCTGTATTAGTTGTATGAAATAATATGTAGACGTTTCAGTGCAGGCTTTGTAACCTTACTTTCTCATCACTCCTCGTATGTACTATCTGTTGGTTGTATTAGTTGTATGAAATAATATATACACGTTTCACTGGAGGCTTTGTAACCTTACTTTCTCATCACTCCTCGTATGTACTATCTGTTGGCTGTATTAGTTGTATGAAATAATATATACACGTTTCACTGGAGGCTTTGTAACCTTACTTTCTCATCACTCCTCGTATGTACTATATGTTGGTTGTATTAGTTGTATGAAATAATATATACACGTTTCACTGCAGGCTTTGTAACCTTACTTTCTGATCACTCCTCGTATGTACTATATGTTGGTTGTATTAGTTGTATGAAATAATATATACACGTTTCACTGCAGGCTTTGTAACCTTACTTTCTGATCACTCCTCGTATGTACTATCTGTTGGTTGTATTAGTTGTATGAAATAATATATAGACGTTTCACTGCAGGCTTTGTAACCTTACTTTCTGATCAATCCTCGTATGTACTATCTGTTGGCTGTATTAGTTGTATGAAATAATATATACACGTGTCACTGCAGGCTTTGTAACCTTACTTTCTCACACTCCTCGTATGTACTATCTGTTGGTTGTATTAGTTGTATGAAATAATATATACACGTTTCACTGCAGGCTTTGTAACCTTACTTTCTCATCACACCTCGTATGTACTATCTGTTGGTTGTATTAGTTGTATGAAATAATATGTAGACGTTTCAGTGCAGGCTTTGTAACCTTACTTTCTCATCACTCCTCGTATGTACTATCTGTTGGTTGTATTAGTTGTATGAAATAATATATACACGTTTCACTGCAGGCTTTGTAATCTTACTTTCTCATCACTCCTCGTATGTACTATCTGTTGGTTGTATTAGTTCTATGAAATAATATGTAGACGTTTCAGTGCAGGCTTTGTAACCTTACTTTCTCATCACTCCTCGTATGTACTATATGTTGGTTGTATTAGTTGTATGAAATTATATATACACGTTTCACTGCAGGCTTTGTAACCTTACTTTCTGATCACTCCTCGTATGTACTATCTGTTGGTTGTATTAGTTGTATGAAATAATATATACGCGTTTCACTGCAGGCTTTGTAACCTTACTTTCTCATCACTCCTCGTATGTACTATCTGTTGGCTGTATTAGTTGTATGAAATAATATATACACGTTTCACTGGAGGCTTTGTAACCTTACTTTCTCATCACTCCTCGTATGTACTATCTGTTGGCTGTATTAGTTGTATGAAATAATATATACACGTTTCACTGGAGGCTTTGTAACCTTACTTTCTCATCACTCCTCGTATATACTATCTGTTGGCTGTATTAGTTGTATGAAATAATATATACACGTTTCACTGCAGGCTTTGTAACCTTACTATCTGATCACTCCTCGTATGTACTATATGTTGGTTGTATTAGTTGTATGAAATAAAATATACACGTTTCACTGCAGGCTTTGTAACCTTACTTTCTGATCACTCCTCGTATGTACTATATGTTGGTTGTATTAGTTGTATGAAATAATATATACACGTTTCACTGCAGGCTTTGTAACCTTACGTTCTCATCACTCCTCGTATGTACTATCTGTTGGCTGTATTAGTTGTATGAAATAATATATACACGTTTCACTGGAGGCTTTGTAACCTTACTTTCTCATCACTCCTCGTATGTACTATATGTTGGTTGTATTAGTTGTATGAAATAATATATACACGTTTCACTGCAGGCTTTGTAACCTTACTTTCTGATCACTCCTCGTATGTACTATATGTTGATTGTATTAGTTGTATGAAATAATATGTACATGTTTCACTGCAGGCTTTGTAACCTTACTTTCTGATCACTCCTCGTATGTAATATCTGTTGGCTGTATTAGTTGTATGAAGTAATATATACACGTTTCACTGCAGGCTTTGTAACCTTACTTTCTCATCACTCCTCGTATGTACTATCTGTTGGCTGTATTAGTTGTATGAAATAATATATACACGTTTCACTGCAGGCTTTGTAACCTTACTTTCTGATCACTCCTCGTATGTATTATATGTTGGTTGTATTAGTTGTATGAAATAATATATACACGTGTCACTGCAGGCTTTGTAACCTTACTTTCTCATCACTCCTCGTATATACTATCTGTTGGCTGTATTAGTTGTATGAAATAATATATACACGTTTCACTGCAGGCTTTGTAACCTTACTTTCTCATCACTCCTCGTATGTACTATCTGTTGGTTGTATTAGTTGTATGAAATAATATATACACGTTTCACTGCAGGCTTTGTAACCTTACTTTCTCACACTCCTCGTATGTACTATCTGTTGGTTGTATTAGTTGTATGAAATAATATATACACGTTTCACTGCAGGCTTTGAAACCTTACTTTCTCATCACACCTCGTATGTACTATATGTTGGTTGTATTAGTTGTATGAAATAATATATACACGTTTCACTGCAGGCTTTGTAACCTTACTTTCTCATCACTCCTCGTATGTACTATATGTTGGTTGTATTAGTTGTATGAAATAATATATACACGTTTCACTGCAGGCTTTGTAACCTTACTTTCTGATCACTCCTCGTATGTACTATATGTTGATTGTATTAGTTGTATGAAATAATATGTACATGTTTCACTGCAGGCTTTGTAACCTTACTTTCTGATCACTCCTCGTATGTACTATCTGTTGGCTGTATTAGTTGTATGAAGTAATATATACACGTTTCACTGCAGGCTTTGTAACCTTACTTTCTCATCACTCCTCGTATGTACTATCTGTTGGCTGTATTAGTTGTATGAAATAATATATACACGTTTCACTGCAGGCTTTGTAACCTTACTTTCTGATCACTCCTCGTATGTATTATATGTTGGTTGTATTAGTTGTATGAAATAATATATACACGTGTCACTGCAGGCTTTGTAACCTTACTTTCTCACACTCCTCGTATGTACTATCTGTTGGTTGTATTAGTTGTATGAAATAATATATACACGTTTCACTGCAGGCTTTGTAACCTTACTTTCTCATCACACCTCGTATGTACTATCTGTTGGTTGTATTAGTTGTATGAAATAATATGTAGACGTTTCAGTGCAGGCTTTGTAACCTTACTTTCTGATCACTCCTCGTATATACTATCTGTTGGTTGTATTAGTTGTATGAAATAATATATACACGTTTCACTGCAGGCTTTGTAACCTTACTTTCTCATCACTCCTCGTATGTACTATCTGTTGGCTGTATTAGTTGTATGAAATAATATGTAGACGTTTCAGTGCAGGCTTTGTAACCTTACTTTCTCATCACTCCTCGTATGTACTATCTGTTGGTTGTATTAGTTGTATGAAATAATATATACACATTTCACTGCAGGCTTTGTAACCTTACTTTCTGATCACTCCTCGTATATACTATCTGTTGGCTGTATTAGTTGTATGAAATAATATATACACGTTTCACTGCAGGCTTTGTAACCTTACTTTCTCATCACTCCTCGTATATACTATATGTTGGTTGTATTAGTTGTATGAAATAATATATACACGTTTCACTGCAGGCTTTGTAACCTTACTATCTGATCACTCCTCGTATGTACTATATGTTGGTTGTATTAGTTGTATGAAATAATATATACACGTTTCACTGCAGGCTTTGTAACCTTGCTTTCTGATCACTCCCCGTATGTACTATCTGTTGGCTGTATTAGTTGTATGAAATAATATATACACGTTTCACTGAAGGCTTTGTAACCTTACTTTCTGATCACTCCTCGTATGTACTATCTGTTGGTTGTATTAGTTGTATGAAATAATATATACACGTTTCACTGCAGGCTTTGTAACCTTACTTTCTCATCACTCCTCGTATATACTATCTGTTGGCTGTATTAGTTGTATGAAATAATATATACACGTTTCACTGCAGGCTTTGTAACCTTACTATCTGATCACTCCTCGTATGTACTTTCTGTTGGTTGTATTAGTTGTATGAAATAATATATACACGTTTCACTGCAGGCTTTGTAACCTTGCTTTCTGATCACTCCTCGTATGTACTATCTGTTGGCTGTATTAGTTGTATGAAATAATATATACACGTTTCACTGCAGGCTTTTTAACCTTACTATCTGATCACTCCTCGTATGTACTATATGTTGGTTGTATTAGTTGTATGAAATAATATATACACGTTTCACTGCAGGCTTTTTAACCTTACTTTCTGATCACTCCTCGTATGTACTATATGTTGGTTGTATTAGTTGTATGAAATAATATATACACGTTTCACTGCAGGCTTTGTAACCTTACTTTCTGATCACTCCTCGTATGTACTATATGTTGGTTGTATTAGTTGTATGAAATAATATATACACGTTTCACTGCAGGCTTTGTAATTTTACTTTCTGATCACTCCTCGTATGTACTATATGTTGGTTGTATTAGTTGTATGAAATAATATATACACGTTTCACTGCAGGCTTTGTAAGTTTACTTTCTGATCACTCCTGGTATATACTATCTGTTGGCTGTATTAGTTGTATGAAATAATATATACAGGTTTCACTGCAGGCTTTGTAACCTTACTTTCTGATCACTCCTCGTATGTACTATATGTTGGTTGTATTAGTTGTATGAAATAATATATACACGTTTCACTGCAGGCTTTGTAACCTTACTTTCTGATCACTCCTCGTATGTACTATATGTTGGTTGTATTAGTTGTATGAAATAATATATACACGTTTCACTGCAGGCTTTGTAACCTTACTTTCTGATCACTCCTCGTATGTACTATATGTTGGTTGTATTAGTTGGATGAAATAATATATACACGTTTCACTGCAGGCTTTGTAACCTTACTTTCTCATCACTCCTCGTATGTACTATCTGTTGGGTGTATTAGTTGTATGAAATAATATATACACGTTTCACTGCAGGCTTTGTAACCTTACTTTCTGATCACTCCTCGTATGTACTATATGTTGGTTGTATTAGTTGTATGAAATAATATATACACGTTTCACTGCAGGCTTTGTAACCTTACTTTCTGATCACTCCTCGTATGTACTATCTGTTGGTTGTATTAGTTGTATGAAATAATATATAGACGTTTCACTGCAGGCTTTGTAACCTTACTTTCTGATCACTCCTCGTATGTACTATCTGTTGGTTGTATTAGTTGTATGAAATAATATATACACGTTTCACTGCAGGCTTTGTAATCTTACTTTCTGATCACTCCTCGTATGTACTATCTGTTGGCTGTATTAGTTGTATGAAATAATATATACACGTGTCACTGCAGGCTTTGTAACCTTACTTTCTCACACTCCTCGTATGTACTATCTGTTGGTTGTATTAGTTGTATGAAATAATATATACACGTTTCACTGCAGGCTTTGTAACCTTACTTTCTGATCACTCCTCGTATGTACTATCTGTTGGCTGTATTAGTTGTATGAAATAATATATACACGTGTCACTGCAGGCTTTGTAACCTTACTTTCTCACACTCCTCGTATGTACTATCTGTTGGTTGTATTAGTTGTATGAAATAATATATACAGGTTTCACTGCAGGCTTTGTAACCTTACTTTCTGATCACTCCTCGTATGTACTATATGTTGGTTGTATTAGTTGTATGAAATAATATATACACGTTTCACTGCAGGCTTTGTAACCTTACTTTCTGATCACTCCTCGTATGTACTATATGTTGGTTGTATTAGTTGTATGAAATAATATATAGACGTTTCACTGCAGGCTTTGTAACCTTACTTTCTGATCACTCCTCGTATGTACTATATGTTGGTTGTATTAGTTGTATGAAATAATATATACACGTTTCACTGCAGGCTTTGTAACCTTACTTTCTGATCACTCCTCGTATGTACTATATGTTGGTTGTATTAGTTGTATGAAATAATATATACACGTTTCACTGCAGGCTTTGTAATCTTACTTTCTGATCATTCCTAGTATCGAGTATTCTAAATATATCCGTTTATATATTAGGTAGTGTTAAAAGGAATGTGCCTTTTACACACAAGATGGCGTTAGTGTCCAAGTTATAAATCAGGTCTGACGTCATTTAACAGTTGACCGTTGAAGCCAGTGATGCCATCTCATGCGAAAATCCCATTTTGTGGGATTTAAAAAAAAATTGTTTCCTGAACAGGAATCAATGGAATCCTCGTTAAAATTGTCAGTATATGTGGTATATTTCAATAACCAGTATTTATTTCATGGAGACCAACAAAATTCTGTATGATCGGAAACTAGGCTAATGACGACTGAATAAACGTGAAATCAGTGATAAATGTTAAATTTTGTTATCAGAAAGTACGTGTTAATAAGGATGTGATTTATGCAGTAACGTGTGATTTTCCAAAAACCAAGCGCCAAGGATTGTAAATTGTACTCTGGAATTTAAAAAAATAAATAATTATCGGAAGAAGGTAAACTATTAAACGAGAAACATACAAATTTCTAAATCGTCCCCCAACGGCATAACTGGACAATGAAGTTTCATTACATTCAGTAGAATACTATGACACAAAAGCGTGATGAAAATACTAAATGGTAACAACAAAATATACTTCTTTTTATCAGTATTTCCAATAGCTTCTTTTAATTCAGAAAAACACTTATTCATCAACTATTTGATGAATTTAGATCAGAATTTATGAATATTTCACTCAAATAATAGTTCTAGTCTTTCCACTATGATTTCAACATCAAGCTCCTACAGAAACGTGAATTTTGAAGTGGTAGCGTGATTTTGTGGATCGTGGCTGTATCAGTGTTAACATCCAGTCCATTTCATCAGATATGTTGTAGCGTGCATAGCATGAATGGGAATATCGTTTTGATGTTTGCATCGCCACTTGTGGGACCCACATTCAATGTCTATGAGCTATAGTAAAAAAAAAAAGTTTTTTTTTTTAAATTTGACCAATTTCATTTAAATACGATTATCCAAAGCTACCTAATACCACTTTAAAATATGATAGCATTTTTATGGACAACTGATAGTGTTAACACCTTGTGTGTGCTTACATATAATTCTGTATATTTGTTGACGCATGTTTCGTAGGCCAATCAATTCTACAGGTAGTTAGTCCTCTATCAGGCATCTAACTAAACTACTGGGGTAACGAAAGTGTGGTAAAATTAAACAAACTTTAAACAAAATTAACCAACTTCAAAAACGCACTAAAAACCAGAAAATTAAACAAATCTGAATAACCGATTTGATCAAAAGCGCTAGAGAGCATAAAATAATAAAAGCACAAACTATTTCCTTACCATTATCTATAAAAGTTTCTGTAGTCTGTGCCAAGCCAAACTAATTAATGCATAATACTATAATATCCCGCACATGGCTCTGTTTACGAAGAATTAACACATTCTTGTATTTATAAATAACATCAAGGGGTAAAAGTGACGGGGAACGCGGGGAACGCCGTCGCCCATCTCGAAAAAAATATGTACGGCGTTCTCCCAGTTCCTAAAAAATTACAATGGGCAAAGATAGGCAGGGGGAAAGGCGTGACGTCATGCCGCTCCCTACCGTCCCACTACCTTTCCAAATCCATTTTTACCCCTGAATAACATCACGTGCGCCCTGCTACAAACTACTACAGTGGCAGGCAGCAGGAATACCAGCGACGAAGAATTCTATCAGCGCCACCACTACACTGGCGTAGCTATAAAACCAGGAAGACCTCCACATCTGATATCAGTCTACAGCTGGTCAAATACACTCCCTTAGCTTGCTTGGAGCTCTGGAAGCTACCTAACTCAAAAAACATCTAGCTTGCCCGGAGCACTAGGCCTCCTATCCTGCCCACTTAGGTTGGTCGGAATTTGGTGAGATTCTTAACCTCAGCCACACAGCTTGCCTGGAGAGTTGAGGAAACTAAAACCCTCTCCACTTAGTTTGCTTGCAATTCTCTAGAGACCCTTCTCGAGGTAACTTTTGTGCCTTACACATTTATTATAGGATTTTTTACATTATAGAGATTTTGTATCATACTATTTATAAGAAAAAGATTTGTAATAAAATTTTGTAGTGGAAGAAAACTATTTTCGAATATAATTTATTCTACTTTTGACCTGCATAAACAACACTTCGCATATAATCAGTTTGAATTGCAATTTCATCAGGCATTAATTTGTTGGCTTGCCAGATTTAAATTTTTGTACAGATAAGATTAATCAATAACTTTTTTACTTTCTAGCAGTTCTGTTGTTTTATGTTTTTGTTGGTCTGATAATGCTTTTTTTTAAAGATTTTTATCGCACTGTCAATATGGAAACAAGTTTTTTTTTTTAAGTTTAACGTTCCACGTTTGTGCTTCGAGGCTAATGGAAACTGTGATTATGATAATGTACAAAATGGTGGAACAAAGGAGAGACCTGAGATAACCCACGGAAACTATATTTCTTCCGCAGAAAGTTTATTTGATGCGAGCTGGGATAGAACCAGGAGCCTAAAGCACCAGAGGAGAAACGGAGTTCGTTTCATATTATCAAATTACTTAATGCTTATAAACGGAGAGTCAAAATGGAAATCAGGCTTATGGCTTGAGATAAGAGGTATATATAATAAGGGGATCAAATGCAACAAGGAACCCGAAAACAAAATCCAAATTAAAAACTGTTTCAAGGTGTATTTACAGATTATGGACCAACAAAATGGATACTGAATACGAAAGGTGTGGTACATGTATGCCACTTCCGGTTTCAGTCAGAGGCTGATCCAGGACGGACTCCTGGGGCTGATCCGGAAATTATAATGAATTCGCAGTTTTTCAGCGGACATTTGCCGCACTAGTGCTTGTGGCTCTGGAAGGCGAATGGGATAACGACTCCTTGCCTCCCCCCATGAATTCTTCTATGGTTTCAGTAGAACAATAAAAACTGAGAGGGAATCTATTCTTCGGATTCTAAATGTATATGTAGACCCAGTGGCGTATTTAGGGGGGCTTACGGGCTTAAGCCCCCCGGAAATCTAATTTACTATAGTAAACTATATGAAATATCTTGTAAAAATTTCAAATTTTCAGGCAAAGCTCCCCCAAAAGTTTGCAAAGCCTCCCACCGAAACAAAATCGTAAATGCGCCACTGTGTAGACCTATAAAACTTAGTCGGTTCATATGACGGTTCTTGTTCTATAGGGATCGGAATTAAAACCGGAAGTTGTAAGACATTTTACTTCTTCTGGTTTCAGTAAAGAGGTTGACGTAGATACGAAATATATTCTTTTGATGCTTAGTTGATCGCAGAAAACCGTTTCTCGATATCTATTATTAGCTTTACTCCATAGCGATCAACGTTAAAATCGATGGTTGAGTTCTGATGCTTCTGATTGAAATAGATGAATAGAAAATTGAGAGAAAAGTTGGTATCTCTTCTTAGAACGATCGATTTTAGAAAATCGTTTCTCACTATATCTTATTGTCTAATTGCTTTTGCTCTATTTAGATCAATATTTAAACCAGAAGTTTTAAACGATTTGTATTACTTCCGGTTTTACTAGATAGTTAAGGTTAGAGATGAGAGATACTCTTGGAACACTTAGTCGATGGCTGAAAATAAAACAGAATATCGAGCTTCGTCCATCGTGATAGTGCCTATAAGTATTGTGCCGTGGTTCGGATTCCACGTTAATCAGCAGGTCCACGTCTCATATAGCCTCACTGCTGGACGGGACGCTAAACTAAAATCGCCTCACCTCACCTTCCTGACAAGAGACGAAAGCACTAGACAAATAGCGGAAAATGATTTAATCAAATTCAAAGAATACGAAGACATACAGATAATTCATTTTGAAACAGCTTCCAGAGTTATTATGGTATCACTGGAAATATGCTTACGGTGTTACAAAACAATAAATATACGGTGTTTCAAAACTACACCGACAGCGTTTCATGAAAAGTATAGACCATATAGACCAACCTTGGCGCACAAATGCCTCCTTTCGGAGTTATAGGCAGCCGAAAGCATTAAAAAAAATAACTTTAAAGGTCCATAGTTCCACAACTGTGGGACTGACCGTAAAAAAATGAAATCTTTGAGTTTTACGTCCCACCGAGGGACTGACCGTAGTCGGGTCAAAATTTCACTTAGGAACTAATATGTGCCCTATCAAAAAAAAAAAAAAAAAAAAAAAATACATGTTTCAGAATCCTGAGGTACTTCCATAACAATTTTTATGGAGAGAGTTTGGCTACAGGCATACAATTTGAAGTAGTCACCAACTACCTCTATAAAAAATGTTATGGAAGTACTTCAGGATTCTGAAATATGGATATTTGGATAGGGCACATATTAGTTCGTAAGTGAAATCTTGACTCGACTACTTTAGGTTCCATAGTTTTGGAACTTTGGACCTTTAAAGTTCATTTTATCATGTTTTCGGCTGCCTATAACTCCTAAAGGAAGCATTTGTGCACCCAGGTTAGTCTATACTTTTTGTCGTATCTTGGTGTCATGAATCAGTTCCCAAAAGTTGGTGTTTGTTTTGAAATGCCCTATATGTTACCGCCACGGCCAAAAGGGGGTTAAATTTAAAAATAAGATGATGCCCAGATGACTCACTTAAACACGTAACAGGATCTACTGTTGCAAGAATAATGCAAATAAGACTCAAGAAATCCCCTTTCTCGAAGAAAATACAATAAAATAAATATAATGTAAAATAAGATAAATAAATGAATAAAATAGCGTCCCATTCTTTACTCATAGTTAAGTAGTATAATTGTTACGAGCTATTAACTCCATAGTTGAGTCTTCATTTAAAAGATATGTAAATTCATTAAAATAATGTCATCTTTTTCCGATAGATCACTCCGTAGTAAATTTTATGTTTTAATATCTGTAGTGTTCCACGAGTAATTACAATCTAGTTAACGTTCGTAGTTTTGAGGGGAATTCCGTAGGTAAATTTTGCAAAAAGGGGATAAGTGATTTTTTTGATAAAACGTAAAAATTCAGGGAAATTCTCGCATAGACTGAATGACCATTGGCTCGGTCTCGTATTGATGGTCTTGCAATAAACTGTGTGAAACCCGTACAATAACAATAGCGCGTATGTGTGTATTGAAAATAGTATAATTGACACTCGTTGTTGGCTGAGTCTGTTTGTATGTATATTTGTAAAGAAAGTTAAGGAAAAAGTAAAAATTTGAACTAAAAAAACAGACAACAATAGTGTTAAAACAGTTGAAGTTGTCATTGTAGACACTGATATACCTGTACCCCTCCCGCTCAAATGTTCTCTTTCGTTCTCTGTAAGTACGTAGGTGATTCAGAAAGTAATGCCTCCAAGCCCACTACTTGGTCAATAGTACTACAAACATTCTGAACTGTTTATCATTAATACACTGATGTTTAAACTACAGAATGCCACATGTTTCATTTTCTATCTCTTCTCGTTCCAGAATAATGGAGCAATCCATGGCTTCCAGTGGAGACCTCCAGTCAAAACAGCGGAAATTTCATTGAATTTCTGACTGAGGAAGGTTGTGCGCTTAGGAACATTCATCGCTGGCGATGAGTCCAGGGTACTTCATTACAACCCGAAATCGAAGCGCCACACGTCCTCTCCTCCGTCAAAACATTCAAAGTTGTCCCATGTGCTGGCAAAGTGCTGTTGTAATTCTGCCTCATCCTGCCTATAGTCCGGATCTTTCGCCCTGCGACTTTTGGCTTTTCCTTAAGAGTCTTCATCCCGGCGAAATTAAAATACCGCTAATTTTACAGTAATTATGTGATATCTTCAAATATATAAAAGATAATTGAAATATGGAACAAGAGCGCCCTAGACAATATCATTTTACATGAAATACCGTTATCACGACTCACTTATCTGCTTTTGATTTCGAGCCATTTTGAAAATCGGCATTTATTTTCGCGTTTCTAAACAGCTGAAAACGGAAAGTCACTAGGTGACTTGTGATAACGGTACCTCACGCAAAATAATATTGTCTAGGGCGCTCTTGTTCCATATTTCAATTATCTTTTATATATTTGAAGATATCACATAATTACTGTAAAATTAGCGGTATTTTAATTTCGCCGGGATGAAGACTCTTAATCTTAAGGATCACCTTAAGGGCCAACGCTATAGTTGTGACGCGCAGCTGGATGTAGCACTTCGGCAATGGTGTATCTAGCAGTTAGCACAATTCTTCGTAGGTGGCATGAAAAACCTTGTTTCGCGTTGGCGCAATTATTGTTCATAACAAATGATGCCACCATTTGTAGCTGACATTGCAAGCTTTCCACAGATACCCATATTGGTGCTATCTGTGAAACACAAAGGTCTCACCACCTTGGAGGCAATACTTTCTGAATCACTATCATACATAAAAATAATATAACTTTCAGAACGAACATTTTAGAACTTTACTTTGGTGAGACATAACATTTACGAGTTCAGTGAGTGGGAGAAGAATGAAGTAATATTAGTGAACAGTTAGGTGATTCGCGCCTTAAACGTGATAAGATTGTGATATGATTTTGGACTATTGGATGTGTATTTTTTTTTTCAAAAACAAGAAAGAGAGAGAGAGAGAGAGCAGGCCGGTAGCTAGCCCAAAAAATTTAGGAGAGGCCCGGTAGAAGTTACGGGGCGGGGGGCGATCCAACCATATTATAGTTCATTTGCAAGCCTAGCGTGAAAATTTTAGGGGAGGCCAGCAAAAATTTAGGGGGGACCCGACCCCCCTTGGATACGGGCCTGAGAGAGAGAGACAATTTACTATACTATTGTAAAAATAAGTTTGAGTAATACTTTTCAAAAAATTGGAAAGTTTTACTTTTTAGGAAGCAGAGAGTTGTAAGACTATTGTAAGCCAGAAACAAAAACAAATTTAGGCATTAGTACAAGTGAAAGGCCAAACAACATATATAAACGGGTAGGAAAATAAACAGGGGTAGAATAACTGATAGAGGCTTGTTCAAATTGGACTGGTTGCTCACTACTAATATCACTATTCAAGAACAATGATGGATAAGGCTGTCTTAGCTACTAAATTCATACCGTAAATTAAACCTCTAAATTTTGTTATAGAAAAGAAATTAATTAGACAAGAAGTTATATGCCAGGAAGTCTTCCTCCGTG
This sequence comes from Thermobia domestica, assembly GCF_964235325.1. Lineage (NCBI taxonomy): Eukaryota > Metazoa > Arthropoda > Insecta > Zygentoma > Lepismatidae > Thermobia > Thermobia domestica. The sequence continues at coordinate 390,909,386 of NC_137454.1, forward strand.
CAGGTTATTTATTCACAAATAACGTAAATATTTGCTAAAAATCCTTGTATGTCTGTGTACAAAAAATAGAAAAGATGCATCTCACTTTTTTTCTTTTATTACTACCAATAAATGCCATTTATTTCAGTTAGTGGTAGTTTTCCATTTCGCCACTTAAATTATCTTTATGTTAATTTATGTCTCAAAAATTAACTAATTTTAATTCATAAAATAATAACACAACTATAAATTTAAAAGTTACGAAACAAGATACCGTAAAAGGTAGATAGCTATAAATACGTATTTATATTAGACCCTCGAGTAGATTAATTGAAAAAGGTGGCAGCAAAACTTGAAGGCAGAACTCGCGTGCGCCCAATTGTAGTTAGTACAAACTGAACTTTGATATCTTTGTGAATGTTACGTGTGTTTTCATATTTGTATTAAACGTATGTGCCAGTAAATTGATTTTTTTTAAATATAGGTAAGTGTTATTTTCATTGCAACTTAAAATAAGAGGAAACGGGAAAAAAAGTGCCGCAATACGTCGAAAGAAAAGAAAGCTTGGAGGAGAACTGCCCAAAGGCAAATATATATACTGTATACATATATATATATATATATATATATATATATATATATATATATATATATATATATATAAAGATTCGGAGCAGATTGGTTGGATAATAAAAGGTTCGAGGGTGGCCTAAGTAAGAGAAGAACAGTTTGTCTTGTTGCGGACAAAGCGAAATAGTAAAACATTCTTAAGGGCCTTCACAACAGTTAAATTTAACTACCGCTAATTTTAGAGGTTTTCTGTAATATCCTCAAATAAAAATATTCGAAAAGCAGAAACGTAGTGAACTAAACAATACGATTTTGCACGTGATACTGTTTTCACAACTCTTTTATCTGCTTTCGACTTGCAACCGTAGATAGATTTAACATTTTTTGCGGCTTCTGTAAATAGTGGCATATCAAAAGCAAATAGATGAATTGTGGTAAAGGTACCACATGCAAAATCGTATTGTACAGTTAAGCAGTAGCGTAGCGTGATATTCCGAAAGGGGGATGCCAAAGTTAGTCATTTGTGCGATATAGTACTACTGCAAGCAGCAATACATAGCTATTCCGAATAGAAATATAGGGTTATACAAAATTTAGGAGGAAGCCCCCCTAATTGGAGGTCTAGTGGGGCATAGAAAAGCGAATGCGTGGATTACGTTAGAATTTAATAACCAATTGTCTCAGCTCCTTCTTGCCACTACCGTTGTGACGAGAAAACTAGACCCCACTTTTGTATGAACATGGTTTCCAGTATCGTTCCCTTCATTTCTTTCTCGTGGGCGGCTTTTATCTCCACATACCACACGTCAATCTTGTTCTTTCAAAAAAAAAAAAAAAATTATCGCCCCTAGAAATGTGTCATCTTGGGTCCGGAACTCAGACGCCCGTTCGTGAATATGGGCCTGAGTGTATATATCATTTGAAGATGTAAAGACAAAGCACTTAAACCAACTCTGGGGGCCTGTTTCTGTATCCAGATACTGAAGTCAAGGGCGCAAATCTGTCTTCAACGTTGGTGGGATGGGTAAGACTGTTCCATAATCCTTTCCTTTTTTAACGATGTTCAAAATATTTATGAAGTTGAAAAAAATGCTGTGGAGGATTAGGGGAGCAGAGTTGTCTATAACATCGGCAGGAGGGTACATTTTAAGGCTTATTGTGGGGGGAGGGGAGAAGAGACTCATATTACTCTTATCTGAGCAAAACTATGATTACCACAATAGCATTATAGGAATTGTTACAGGAATTAAACAAATAGTTGAAAATATACTACTAATTATTAATGACAATGAAATATTAAAGAATACGATTCTTTTTAAAAAATGAAACAAGTCAAAGGACATCAGTTTCCTTTGTGGCAGTCGGATAGAAATCATCATCACAATCTCAAATCGGATTATTGGGGGGGAGTGGACAAGATTGTAGGGAACATGTTCCCTTTATGTCCCCGAGATTTGTGCCAGTGACTGAAGGGCCCTGGCACAATCTTTGCGAGTGACGGGGAGTGGTGGCTCTCTTGTCCTACCAGATCGGTGACCGTAATTCTACAGAATGCTTTAAATTTATGCCTGTGTTTGTGAGCTCCTTTACGATGAAGATTACAATTACGATGCATTTAGTTACGATTAAGGCATAACTATTTTAATACTATTATTTACATAACCGGTATGCTTCAAAAATGCGTTGAACTAACCATTTCCGTTTTGTTCTATTTCCTTTATATTAGGGCTCGTACGTTCTGTTCAGAAACTATAGCTTAGTTCAAAATATATACAGTTGGAAATACTTGAATATGCCAGCGTATATCTAAAGCAAATGTAAGGTTGCAAGGGATGAGGAGGATTGAGAAGGGAAGTACTGCGCATGCGCATTCAACAGAAAGCAGACGAAAAGCCCGATGCTTTCAGTAGGCCTGGAAGCCCGAGGAAAATAGCATACGACAGGAGGAAAGACAGAAAATGTGCATCTAAGCGACGCGCATGCGTAGGTTCCTCTTGTCAAAGTAAGTCGAGAGAGTGCGCCAGAAGATTGTAGTGGAAATAATTGTGATAATTAGAAGCAAATAATTTATATATAATGAAATACGTACTTTTTCTTATTAATAGGGGATGCCGGGCATACCGGCGTTCCCTTACGCTACGCCGCTGCAGTTAAGTACGTTTCTGTTTTCCAAATATTTTTATTTGTTTTGAAGATATTACAGAAAAACTCTAAAATTAGTGATAGTTAAATTTCACTGTAGTAAAGACCCTTAAGGAAAGACACATCTACAAAATCTTAAAGCAATGAAAAATACACCATCTGTAGATTCTTTCTTTCTTGAAAATAAATTAGAAAATGCTCATAAAGAAGTAGAAATTCGCCTAGCATCGTTTACAGGAGACCATAATACTCCTTGTGCATAAGATTAGTGTGAATTTCAGTATTTTTTTAAGTACTTTCGTCATGTAAACTTCAGATTGAAAAACGTAGGAGACGTGTAAAATAAATATTTCAAATGATATAACCAAAATAGGAGGCATAGTTATTTCTTTTCTTTTCTTTTTTTTTTTTTTTTTTTTTTTGCTTACTAAATTACACTTAATTTGAATTTTTATTAACATTTTCACAAATTAACAACAGACGTTGGAAGAAAATTATGTATTTTCCTTTTCTTTTTTTAAATTTCATTACATTTTTTGTGGAATCAATAGAATCTATTCCATCTTTGGTATTTCTCACTATTCTGCTTGGTACTTTTTTTGACATAGCTAAATTAAACTTATCACATTACTTCTGACATAGGAATTGGACACTCAACAAACTAGTTAAAATTTGATAAGAAAAGGGAAAATTCTGTATCACTTGAGGGGAGTGTTCGTAGTTTAAAGGGAAATTTCCCTAATCTAGGGAAATTTCGTAGGTAAATTTATCCAAAAAAGGAAAAAGGGAATTTTTGGATCATTGAAAATCCAGGGAAATTCTCGCACTGACTGATTGACCAAAATATACTGATTATTATTATTATTATTATTATTATTATTATTATTATTATTATTATTATTATTATTATTATTATTATTATTTCGTTTTTCAGAAATAAGCCAATACAATTGCAATAGTTTGTCTGTGAGTGTGTGTCTGTTTGTGTTCAAAGTAGCATTATTGTGCCCATTGTTGCTTGGGTATATTTGTGTGTATTTTTTGTAGAAAAAAACTGAAGATTAAAGTAAAAAGAAAATAGAAGCAAAAAGTGGTTGTCACTTCCTTTTATATTCCTAAATTAATCGTTTCACAGAACTTCTGTGGTAGGAATTGGACGCTCAACAAACTATGGAATAATTGATAAGAAAAGGGAAACTTATGAGTGGTTTGAGAGTAATTTTCTTACGGAAATCTACAAAGACTAGTTGAGGCGAAATGTTTGTAAGGAAACCTACAAATACTGTTATAATCGAAGTTTATCTCTAATGTTTTAATATCCATAATCTTCCTTGATTAGTAATTATAATCGAAGGTTGCTTTTTTTCTTACTGGCGTCAATAACGATATCACAATGATTATACCTAGTTGAATACTCAAATTACGCAATGTGTCCCTTTTTCTTTCATTTTCTAAATCAGGTTATCCTGAGTTAAAACAATTGTTGATAGTAAAGGTTACCACTGTTGAAAATTTTTAGATAGTGGCTGCCAGTTGCAGTTTGTGGGACTGATACAAGTTATTATGACACATATTTTTAGGAGGAGATGTCGCTCTGACAGAATATGAAGATTCATGGTCAGTAAATATTATTCAAAACATTATCTTGTAACACGTTCAAGATTATAAAGTAGAAAAATAATGCATATTGAACAAGATTCAAGGTTTGAAGATTTTTAAAGTTTGGTACTACCTGAGTCGTAAATGTTTTGTTTGTTGGCACAGTACAATTGCAAAAATCCTTTATATACAATGCATGCATCTTACATGTAAAACTATCATTTCCTGACCTTAAGTTTAAAGCTGTTATAGTAACATAATTGAACGTTTTACATGCAAAAAACTGTGCTAGGAGTAGTTTATATTCTCATTCTATTCTAAATAAAATGCACATAAAACTAAATGAACTGACTGACTTACGATAAAGGGATACTTCCGGTTGACGTGGAAAGTTGACATTTGGCATGATTGTAGCTGTGCGGAACAAATCCACAGAAAAATTACCAAAAGTGAATATTTTAAGTTTTAGGGATCTAAAGGGAGGATGAAGAAAATCGCCATGTTAAATAAGTAACATGGGAAAGATTTTTCATTTGCCCATAAAACAACTCTAAATTTGGAAATTTTTATTATTGGTGATTTACTTAGGTAATGATGACGAAAACGTACAAGTATACTGAATTACAAATTGTTATTCCAATTCCAAGTACCTAAAATACGATATTATAAGTCCAAAAAACACCCTGTAAATTGTACAACTTCTGCACACCAAAATGTTTAAGAACTTCCTGTAGGGCTACAATGATTAAAGTAGGTATGATTGTAGCTTTTCGGGACCAACCAACAGGAAAATTTCCTAAAGTTAATATTTTTATTTTTTAAGGGTTTTAGGGGGCTGAGGAGCGAAAAAGCTTTTCAAGTTATTTAAAGAGTGTTTTCTTGGGATACAAAATGTTATCTTTTAGACAGTTGAAATAGAAAAAGAAACTTGAAATTCTATAGAATTATGGGCTTAAGAGGTACAAGGCCGTAGGCCAGGCAACTGTGAGAGTCTGGGGGCGGAACCTCCTGCTAGCCGAAGCGCAGTCAGACATTATAAAGCTACATTCTAACGTCTTCTTCATTACATAAATATTCTATCCATTCAAAACATTATGTCCAGCTTGTATAAGAAATGAAAAGATACTCTCTATAAAATAACTATCTATTAATAAGATATCTAATCACTGCGAAATTAAAATACCACTAATTTTAGAGTAATTATGTGGTATCTTCAAATAGATAAAAGATAATCGAAATATGGAACAAGTGCGCGCTACACAAATTATTTTGGATTAGGTACCGTTATCACGAGTCACCTAGTAGTTTTCCGTTTGCAACCTTTTAAAAACGCCTAAGTAAATGCCGATTTTCTAACTGGCTGGAAATCGAAAGCAGGTAAGTGAGTCGTGATAACGGTATCTAGCGAGCTCTTGTTTCATTTTTCGATTATCTTTTATCTATTTGAAGATATCAAATAATTACTCTAAGATTAGCGGTACTTTAATTTCGCCGTGATGGGGCCTCTTAACGAAAAACAAAATGTTCTTTTACCTGAATAATTCTCGATTTGTTGAGTATACTGTGCCCCACAGGTTGGAACCTTTCCATATCTTTTAAAATCTCGTTCACAGCCACACTTTCTGCATCGACGATTCGGAACGCAGTCATGTTGACAAAGTTGTATTTGAAGTCCTCCAAATCAAAGGTTTCGATGTCCTGTAAGAGAATCAAACAAAGAACATGCAGAAACAAGATAGACAAAACACTATATATATATATATACAAACAATCTGTTGTTGAATAATTCCATTCTTTAGTATAACTAAACAGAATATTCTTCCTTCAATTTTGCAACGATGTTATTTATGCATTATGTTGTTTCCGTGGAATGGAAAGATATTTTGCTATTCATAAGGTTTCGAGATTTCCAGTTATACGTACACTGAGAAATGCTAAGCTATGGTAAAGACCATGGAAACCTAATTCAACGAGAAAATAGTTCTTGTTCGATTCGATTTTCTTTCCTGATAAAATATTATTTCATGTTTAGCTGAAATATGACTTAGAACTTTAGTCCCGTTCTTACTACAGATGTAGTTATCAGCTAAAAGAGGAGAAACCTTAAGGTTTTACTTTGACTGTCATTCGCAAGTTACAGTATAACTTATGAGATGAATAGCGTATGAAATCTAAATTTTCTACAATGAAACAGTGAGCATTGCATTTCAGATATAGGTATCCATCGTTATACACGATTTCAATTTATTGCCCCTTCCGCTAAGCAAAAAATAAAAATAGAGAAATGAAAAAAGTTACTTTTTTTTAAAAGCACTGTTAAATAGTTACGTTTATTGTCATTTAGGTCTATCTTGTTCTAACGGAGACACAGTACATCTAACAATGACAAACGTACTCCAAACAGTGAAAGAAATAATCCTAACGGTGACACACATTGACTTTTAACTTACAAATGTTTTGTTATAAGTTAGAAATCTATTATACGAGGGCTATCCAGAACGTACCAGACTTTTTGGCCTATCGCGGCAGTGGGCGGGGCTAGTCGCCATTTTAGTGTCGGAATGTTACCACTCTCACACGTGTCAGTACGCATCCAGCTGTGATAACGGGAAAATTGTGACGCTCTTAGTGTGGTTTCTGTGACGTGTTACAATGTGCGCTGCAATTGAAAATCCCGCCTCTTGTGAGGTGTGTTCGGTGTGAGTGTTTTATAGGCAGAAAAAAAACACGGAAGCCAATTGAAATCCGTCGCCAAATGTGTGAAGTGCACGGACATGGAGTAATGAGTGGAGGCCGAGTGTGGATGTGACAACGCACGTCCGCACATGGCCAAGCGCACCCGAGAGTTTTTCGATGATTTTGGATCACCCACCATACAGCTCGGATTTGGCGCCAAGCTACTACTACCTCTTCCTAGTGATAAAGACATAACTCGCTACACAACGCTTTGATACTGACATCAAACTGCATGCTGATGTGAGTCAGTGCTTGAAATCGCGGGCGACAGATTTCTCCCGTGACGGTATTGCAAAACTTGTGCAACGGTATGGGTATGATAAGTGCCTTAATTAGCACGGAAATTATGTGGAAAAATAGTTTAAGAGGGTACCTTTCAAATGTAGCTATATAATACAATTTGTTTTGTTATTCTGTTACTTTTTTTGTTTCAAAATGACTAGACCCCCCTATTACTTTCTGGACAGCAGGCCCGTAGCTAGCCCAAAAACTTAGGGGGGCCCGGCTGATTTTAGAGAGGGCCCGATCTAACCATATGATAGTTCATCACCATATTATAGTTTTTTTGCAAGCCTACTGTAAAACTTTTAGGGGGCCAGCAAAAATTTAAGGAGGGTCTGCCCCCCTAGACCCCCCCCTGGATACGGGCCTGCTGGACAGCCCTCGTACTTCACGTCATAATTATTGGGAACTTTTATTCTGACCGAAAGACCTTGAAAGCAAGTAATTTCTTAAATAGTAGTAAGAATTTATGAACCTTAGGAAAATTGGCATTTTATGTATTTAAAGATAATCCAGGTATTTGAAAATCCTAATAATAAACAACGACACTACTAGATGTCGCTACATGTGATATCCAGCAGTGTAATTTGAGGCATTGCCAGGGAGGGGCAAAATTGTCTGCCAACATAACAGTTTTATGTTTTTATAATTAATATATAAATTATTAAAAAGCATCTCTTTCTCAAACTCAAGCGAGGGCCTGCGGTGACTCAGTGGTAGAGAATTCACTTCTGGTGCATGGGGTCCTTGGTTCGCGCCAAAGTGAACTTCGTGGTGGACAAACACCGTGTGCATGGATTTTCTTGGAGTTCTCCCGTTTCCTCCCACTTTCTTCATTCCATCATTTTATTCATTTCTCTATCATCGTCTCCTCTAGCCTAGCCGGCATAAACGTGGTACGTAAAATCTACTCATACACATGGCGTTTGTCCACCACAAAACTCACTTGGCGCGAGTTGGGATCGAACCAAGGACCCCAAGCACCAGAAGGTGAACGCTCTACCACTGACCCACCAAGGCCCCATTTTTAAAATTAAGTGTATGCTTTTAATGTGATTCGGGTGTCCCACTGTACAGATATTATCCGATTTGAAAGTAATATAATTAGGGGTATAGACAGAATTTCATTGTGGGGGGTCAAGCATTGACTCTCATATCCTTTCGGGACAAGTGTGATTTATGAATACATAATTTATATTTTAATCTAGCGAATATTTATTTTTCCATTGCATTTTGCTGTAGGGGGCTTTCCACCCTGAACCCTACCTTGCGTACGCCACTGGTAACAATAATAATGCTGGCAAGAGTAGACTAACAAATAAGTTTGATTTTTATTGTGCGAATAAGAAAAGGCACGTACTTTCAAATTGTACGAAAATGTTTAACAGATGTCTGGTCTAGCAGTTTGCAAACTTTTTAAAAATTGGATAAAATTTAATTGACACGTAAAAAGTACTTATAGAATTGGTTTTATTACCTGCTTTTATTTTTGATTAAATCCACTGTATTGTTCTTATTCTACTATGGAACTTGAAATAAATTAATATTCTAGACGTTCTCGCTACAAGAATATGTGTTGATAACTATAAAAACGGAACTTTATAACTAGAAAAAAGGAACCTTATAATACCTGCTTACATAGTGGAAACTGATTCCATTCCGAAAACCCATTACGAACCTTATAAATAATATTTCCAAATTAAATTGACAGATCATCTACCCACATGATTTTAATGAAATACTTGAGCTGTATGCATGTATAAAGAAGTAACCTGAAGCTGTTACAAATGAAATAAATAAGGTTCGTTTCGCTTTATGAAAAATCGATGCTAGGACTGAAGGTTACATGTTTTGAGAACTACGGAGACTAGAACCACGATGTACGAATTAGATCGAACTCTATGGCCTATGGAACCGAGAAGTTCAATGACTCGCTCATTAGACCTCTCCATCGACTTCTATCTTTAGCCAACTGGATGCAATTTCTACTTTGTATTCCTATTTCTGCGAGATCCATCTTAATATTGTTCTCCTGTATGCGCCTAGGTCTTCCTAATGGTCGTTTCCAGATTCGATTCCAACTTAAATCTTTGAAAGTGTTCCTCCTTTCTTCCAATCTGGCTACATGGCCTGCCCACCTGAGCCTCCTAGACTTGATGATCCTAACAATGTCTGATAAAGATAATTGAATGCCATAAAATCAGTAAATAACTATTAAGTAAGAACTCTGATTTCATTAAGAACAAAGGTGGTAATAAAATAACAATCTGGACTACGATGATATGCAAAAGTCTTGCTGGAAATAAATATACATTGATAAGAATATGAATGCTCCTATTGCTGCTATTGAAGATTTCAAAATTCAATCATCATCATAGGTATTCTGCCATCATTTGCAGGTTACTTGCCACAACTGAGAAACTTCCATACCCCACGGTCTTCCATTAACATCATCTTTACGTACTTTTTTTCTGTTTTGATATTGTCCATCAATTGAAGGGCCCTCTGCAATAACAAGGAAAGTCGAAATACCTCGATTCCTATTAAAACATAGATAAAGAAGGCGTATGGATTTACTTTCCTTTTTTCGTCACTTATAGTGCATATTCGAAGCGTCTGTTGTGAAAAAATCACTATTCATCTCTACTGAGTCGCCGTTTTCCAATGCGGATAACAGAGGGCGTCGGTGTGTGCGGGTAATGAAGCAAGCACTAGTAGATGCGAGGAGACGACGCGACGTGCCTGTAACTTTGTTTTCAAGGGTCGGTTCAAGTTAAAGCACTGGTACGGAGACATACTCAACCATTTTGTTTCGAAATGGACAAAATCGAAGCAGTCGAATCAGAATGATAGAAGCGGAAAAGATGAAAGCAGGGGCGGATCCAGGACCGACTTCTGTGGGGGGGGGGGGGGCGATGGGTTGTCATACTGCTACTTTTAAGGGCTCCAAACATTGGGATGGGTTTTATTTATATATATATAAAAGAAAGTTTCCTCTTCTGGGGGGGGACGATTGCCCCGATCGCCCTTACCCTGGATCCGCCTCTGAATGAAAGATAAATCGTGAACTCTCGCATCAGGGCGAAATGCAGTGTTTAGCTTCTTTCTTCGATGTTAATATGGAAATTCAAACAGTGTTGTCAAAAAATCCTGATATTGGAATATTCGGGTTTTGTAAAATTCGAATTCCGCATATCCGGATTCAGATTTAAATCTGGCTTTCAGATTTCGGATTTGAAAATCAAAAGTCATGATTTCTAAGTCGGATATCTAATCCGAATCCGGTTTTCGGAGTTACTTGTAAATCGGGCAAGGGATCTGTGTCAGTTTCCTAAACCTATAAAGGGGAGATGAGGACTGATGGAATATGATGCCACCTTTTACACCAATATGATTCTATATGCATTCTTTAAAAGTGGATGCGTAGCTGAACGCCTTGAACAGTTTGTATCTCCCAAGAAGTTCGTCTTCGATCTTGATGGTGCGAACATTTGTGATCACTGTGGCGCGTCATTTTTCATTCGGTGTTCATGGTGCAAGTTAATGGTTTGTTTTGAACATTTCCTGGCTGTCAACGATGTCTATTTTGTGAAGTGTAATACATACATTCCATAGAAGGTTGATCTCTGCACCTCCCTCACACATATTTTTTATCTCCTGATGCACATGGTGAGTCATTAGCAGGTAATATTTTTTCCTGTTATCATTGTTCAGACTACACTTTCAAAGGAGCCTTACTAGAGATTGCACTTTTGACCTCGCATTCAATGGGTTCTTTGTTAGTCAGTGTCCCAACCAGTTTCTCTTCCTTTTTTTTTTAATAATATATAAAACTGTTGTTTACCACCTACCATTCTTAAACACTATCTTATTCGTGTTCGGCACGACCCAGCTAATTCGCTCCATTCTTATCCACATACACATTCCCACTGTTCCTGCTTAAGAGCCTGCCTTACTAAAAATAATGCAATATTTACCATTTTTCTTTTGCTTGTTTATTCATAAGTGAAAGGAGATAATGATATGGATCTTACCACAATCATAGATAATGTTGTTCTACAACAGAAAATATGAACCTGAAGAATTTTCAGTGTTGCCATCCATAGAAATTACAGTGTTTCCAGAATAACAATTTCCCTAAAATCTAAGTTAAGGCAGCGACTAGAGGAACGATCTCAGCTGCACTTGGTTACGTATCATGTTGTTTTGGTTTGCTGTGAACTACTTTTTAAATAGCATTATAATTTAGTTTTAATAACTGTATATTAAAACTATTTTGTTTATTACAAACTAAATACAACTATTATTTAAAAAGTAGTTCACAGGAAACCAAAACAACATGATACGTAATCAAATGCAGTTGAGTTCGTTCCTCTAGTCGCTGCCTTAACTTAGATTTTAGGGAAATTGTTATTCTGGCAACACTGTAATTTCTATGGATGGCAACACTGAAAATTCTTCAGGTTCATATTTTCTGTTGTAGAACAACATTATCTATGATTGTGGTAAGTTTCATATCATTATCTCCTTTCACTTATGAAATACAAGCGAAAGAAAAATTGTAAATTTTGTGTTATTTTGAGTAAGGCAGGCTCTTAATGTTGATGTTTCTGGCCCATAAAGTAAAATATTCCATACGAAGCATTTTATGAGTCTTTTTCTCAACTCTTTATTCAAGATCCCACAAAATAGTATTTTTTTTCTTCTAAAGGTTTCTTTCGCCATTCCTATCCTTGCTTTTATTTCACGTTCACATTTCATATCATTACTAATAATACCACCGAGGTATCGGAAACTAGTCACCTGCTCTATTTTCTCCCCTTCTACTTCTATACTTGACACCGACCACTTCGATCTAGTTACCATGCTTTTTGTCTTTCTAACAGTTATTTTCATCCCATTATTTATCAAGATGAGAATACAATGCTTCATCAGAAACCAGAGAAAATGTCAGACAAAAAGCATGTACAACAAATGAGCTGGAAGGGGGGACGCGGTATATCTAGGATTTGCGTAAAACTATTTCTCGCTATGTATTACCGTTTCTTTATTATGGCGATTAGTGTAGAAACCGGAAATCTTAGATTTCTCCCGCTTCCGGTGTGAATACAGTGAAAAGGATGAAGACTGAATAGATACCTAAAAACAGATCTCGCCCTCGCATACTGTATTTCTTCTATGTAAAACGACATTTTAAGTGGTTAAAAGTCAATGTTAACTATTTCCGCTTTTAGTATACAGATAATGGTGGATACGAAATATGCTGAACCGATTGCAACAAACTATTTCTTGCTATTTTTTATTCGTTTTGGTTAGTGATTATGAACATTGAAACCGGAAGTAGGTGATTTCTACCACTTCCATTTGGAGTAGAATGTTACTAGAGGAGATGGAACCTATAATTGGAACACTATAAGATCTGAATGTCTCTGTTTGAATACTTGATTGAAGCTCCTAGGATCGGAATGTTTTTACTTAGATCCTTGTTTGGGTCTCGTGCGATCTGAATGTCTTTGTTTCGATTGTTGATTGAGGCTCCTAGGATCTGTATGTCATTGTTTGGATCATTACTTGAAACTCCTAGGATCTATATGTCTTTGTTTTGGTCTTCCAGGACCTGAATGCCTTTGTTTGGATCCTTATCTGGGCGTCCTAGGATCTGAATATCTTTGGATCCTTACTTGAGCATCCTAGGATCTGAATGTCTTTGTTTGGATCCTTACTTCAGACTCCTACGATCTGGAAGTCTTTGTTTAGATTCTTGCTTGGGCCTTCTAGGATCCAAATGACTGTTTGAATCCTTACTTGGACCTCATAGAATTTGAATGTCTTTATTTGGATTCTTACTTGTGCTTCCTAGAATTTGAATGTCTTTGTTTGTATTCTTAATTGGGCTTCCTAGGATCTGAATGTCTTTGTTTGGATCCTTGCTTAATTCTACTAAAATCTGAATATCTGTTTCGATTCTTACTTTGACTTTCTAGGATCTGAATGCCTTTGTTTGGATCCTTGCTTTGGCCTTCTAGCAAGGAATTGAATGTCTTTGTTTGGATCATTACTTCGATCTTCTAGCTAAGAACTGAATGTCTTTGTTTGACTCCTTACTTGGGCGTCCTAGGACCTGAATGTCTTTGCTTGGATCTTTACTTGGGCCTCCTAGAATCTGAATGTCTTGTTTGTTGGATCTTTACTTGGGCCTCCTAGAATCTGAATGTCTTGTTTTGAATCCATACTTGTGCCTCCTAGAATTTGAATGTGTTTGTTTGAATCTTTGCAGGGGCAGCGGGTAAAAGTGCGGGAGAACGCGGGAGGACGTCGTCCCCCACTTCCAGAAAATATCTATGGCGTCCCCCACTTCCAGAAAATATCTATGGCGTCCCCCACTTCCAGAAAATATCTATGGCGTTCCCCACTTCCAGAAAATATCTATGGCGTCCCCCTGCTTTATAAAAGATAGGCACGGGGACGGCTTGACGTCATATGTCCCCCTACCTTTTCAGATCCATTTTTACCTCTGTGCAGGGTATGTAATAACGGAACACAATTTCCTAAACGGGTCCCCTCCAAAGTTATTCAGAAATCGGCGCTACTGATAATACTTTGCGTACTTATGCATAGCATAGTTTGGAAATTGACAATGCTAGACATCACACATTACGGTACATACCCCAGTTGTTAGTAATTTAACAGTGCTTTTTCTTGCTGAAAGCATTACATATCTAATTTATAATTATATTGTCTTCACTGTGCGAAATTAACAGGAAGTTTCGAGGACACTAACATTTTTACCTGGAAGCTTAAATTATTAACTTCCTTATGAAGGATTTTTCATTTAACAATATTTTAATATCTTATAGTCAGTACATTCATGCATTGAAAACAAAAGTAAAACAGGTTTAATTTCCACAACAAATGAAGTTTATCTATTTAGGTTTCAAATGCATACATAACTGTCGGGAGTCTTATAGAACGGTTATGAGAGTCCGTCTGTCTGTTGATAGGTCGGTGCCAGACCAGAAAAGGGTAAGAGATGTCGAGAGGTCGGTTTTCTTCTGCAATCGATTCAGTGTCCTAGGAAAAAGTTCCATTTTTTCTGTTAACTCTCGGTTCACACCGAAAGTGATAGAAATCAATCGTTTTCCGGATTCAATTAATCGTAATGGAACAAAAATGGTAATAGATAACGACAAACAGTTATTGAGAATCGATTCAGCGTTTTAGAAGAACATACCATCACCACTACAATACTCTACTGAAATCAAAATGGCTGAAATTTACTAGTAATTTCGGTTCAAATGCTTATTTCTATAGAGCCAAAAGAGGTAAAATATATCTAAAACCGTTTTCTTATTATTTTTTACGCTGATTGAAGGATGAGTTTTATCGTGAATGGGTTGTCTCGACTATTACGTATCTATTCGAACCGGAGATGGTTTAAATCTGGGATTTGCTGGCAGAACACTGATCGCATAATGGATAAACCGGAAATAGATAGAGACAATAGTTAGTTTTTTGCAGATATTCAGTACCCGCAGATATTCAGTAGTTTCACAACGTAGAATACGAGGGAGGATTCAAAAGAAACCGGACTTTCGCTCTAAAAAATAATTTATTACATTTTTTACAAAATTCTTTCAGTCTCCTTCAAAGTACTCTCCATTAAATGCGATTCATTTCTCCCATCTTCTTTCCCACTGTTTGAAGCACCTCTGGAACTCTGGAACTTTTATATCGTCCAATGCGAAGTTTTTTTTTACAGCCTCTACACCATCAAACCATTTTCCTATTAAATTTTGTTTAATTCTCGGAAAATGTCATCATGTTGGTCAAAAAGTTTGGATCACTTTCAATCTGAATTTTCAAGTCCTGGCTCAAATTCAGACAAATGATTTGATCCTGTGTGAGCAGGTGAGAAACAAACTTAGCGGCAACATGTATCATTTGCAAAACCTCACGCTGGCACGAGCTCCAACTCACTCCTGCCTATTTTGAAATATCATCGATCATGAAACGGCGATCCTCGCTGATTTTGGGGCAGATTTGTTCGATATTTTCGTAGTTTCGAAATGATGAAGACCACCCAGAACGAGCATGATCTTCAACACTCATCTCAGTACACGTAAAGCGCCCAAACCACTCAAAAAATTATGTGCGGTTCATAGCAACCTTCTTGAAAGCCTGTTGAAGCATTTGGTAAGTTTTCGTTTCCGATTTTCCAAGTAGGAAGCAAACACACTCCTTGTTCCTTTGAATCTACCATAACGACTTCACAGGCGGAAAACGAGAACAGTTGAGAAAAACAATAATACGATCAAACGTTAACCTCCTACGCAGACGCCGCTTGGCCAACTGATCTGGGAAGGTCTCACTAGACCCACCTAACAGGAGAACTCTCTATTACGCCTAGGAGAGGCAGCGCTCTTTCAATCCGGTTTATTTTGTGTCCCCCTTCGTAAAATTCACTGGGAGTTAGCAGTCGAGGACAAGAGGGGCAATTGTCCCCCCTGGTTTTTGGGTACGTTTTCGGTTCTTCGAAGTATATGTCAGAAATGTTAGATTTGCTTAATTACCCACTACAATCTTTAACCCCTGCTTACCAGTGACATCCAGTTGGATGTCATATAATACTCCATTGCAAAATTGGGGGCGCGGTGGCTCAGTGGTAGGGCGTTCAACTCCGGTGCTTGGGGTCCCTGGTTCGATCCCAGATCGCGCCGTGTGAACATTGTGGTGGACAAACGCCGTGCTCTTGGGTCTTCTCGGGGTTCTCCCGTTTCTTTCCACTTTCTTCATTCCACCATTTCATTCATTTCTCATCATTACCGTCTCCTTTAGCCTAACCGGCATAATCGTAGGACGTAAAACTAAAGATTTCATTTAATTTCATTTTTTCCATTGCAAAATTCCAGTGACATCCCTGTCATGAAAAGACAGCCTTTAGTATGGGTCGTATTAATCGTAGAGATGATGAAATTTTTTAGTGGATGCATGGCACGAATTGGTTCTACTATTTCTGTTTAGGTAACAGCACCTTATTGAGAAAATACCAAATATATACCGTATTTACTCGCGTAATTTTCGCACTTTTTTAGACGAAAAAAGTTGTTTTGAAACAAGGGTGCGTAAATTATGCGGGGAAAAAATTAGCCACATCAGTGAACATCAAGTAATTTTTTCCCCAGTCAAAATAACACGAAAATACCGGTACACATTTTCTTTGTAGCAAGAATTGACAACAATCTAAATTTGTAGAAAAATAACATTAAAAAATTGATTAAGAAGTCGTGTGGTTTCTTACTTTATAACAATGGCTTTGCTGCGTTGCCAATTGTTCATTAGCTACCGTAATTGAATCCTGAAAAAATGCTGTTTCACAAAAAGTTTCCGCATGCGCAAATTACGCGAGGAAAATAAAATACACAGAAAATGCCCTTCAAAATTGGGATGCGAAAATTATGCGAGGGCGAAAATTACGCGCGTATTTACGGTATTTGTTTCAGTAGATGACAGGCCTAAGGGAGCATTCAATAACGACACACATGTGTTTGGTTTGACGATAAACAAATAGCAAATTTCAGATCGTATTTCAAGATCAAAAAACAAAACTTTGTCGTTGATATCCGATCAGTGTTGCCAGCCTGAAGCAACATAATATCTCTTTATAACATCATAATTTCCCTTTTTCAATCCAAATGTTCCACAATGCAAATAACTTTTTATCACTAATTTGAATGCTCTCCTTGTGCGTGCAGAATAACTATGCCCTATATAACGGTCGAGACAATCTTTTAACCAGAGGTGAATCTAGAAGGTAAGAACTGGGGGCCCTCTAAATGAGATGAAATGAAATGAAATCTTTGTTTTGCGTCCCACGGTTATGCCGGTTAGGCTAAAGGAGACGGTGATAACGAGAAATGAGTGAAAATTTTGGAATGAAGAAAGTGGGAAGAAATGGGAGAACCCCGAGAAAACCCACAAGCACGGTGTTTGTCCACCACAAAGTCCACACGGCGCGAGCTGGGATCGAACCTGGGACCCCAAGCACCGGAGGTGGACGCTCTACCACTGAACCACCGCGACCCTTAACCCAGACTTTGATAGGTATATAATTTTTACTATAAATTTTCAAAAAAATATATAAATAATGGCTTAAATTATTTTTGTCACTCAAACACGGGAGGGCCTAGGTCCCCCGGCCTGGCATAGATCCGCCACTGCTTTTAACAGTAAATGAAAACTTGGTATTACATCACGCACATAGGAAAATGACTTATGGAACGCAATGGGTTAACATATTTACTGTAGTTAATAACGTTATGGAATCTGTGTCAATAACAATTGTTTGATATGAATGTCCAAGAATGTCAATGTATTCCCAACTTCCCTAGAGTATCGGCGTTTTGTCCCCCGTTGGAAAAAAATCTGCAGTAATGCCTGATTATTTAGTAAAATATGTACTTTACGAACATGCCTATTTACGAACAGAACTTTAGTAGGTTTTATTTTACCCAATAAAGGTATTTTCTTCCATTAGGTGATGCATCAAAGCGAAACGTTTATAAATTAATATTGGAAGTCTGTTTTAAATTTTTGTTTGCAACTTGTTTATTGACAAGCTGAGATTAAAATTTTTAATGTAAATTTTTTATGTGTTACATGGCCAAGTCTTAAGGAATTTATACAATTGTCTTATAAAAGGGTTTGCTTGCGTGTCAACAAAAATGCAAAGTGCTACATTTTGGAGACTCAAACCGGAAAGTTCATAAAACAAATATTCAATCATAACCTTTCTGGCGTGTTTTGTTCTATTTCCAATATAACTGATACGTAAATATTACTAGGGCGAAACATTTGGATACACAATTTCCAACCATGTCTCCACATGGTCAACAAGTGGAACGTGGATGCACTATAATGGCAAAAGAATATGCAGGTGTAGGGAGAGGGATGAGCAAAAGCATAATCCCATGAAAATTCTACGCAGCGCAGGTATCTAGGTTCAGGATTATTGGTAGCTTAATATGATAATCGAAAAATATTCGGTCTTCGCACAAGGAAAAAAAGTGTGTAGGAAATTTGTATTGTCCGTTCAATCTAGGTTGGAAAATTGTTTACAAACAACAATTGTAGTGCGAGCGTCAAAATCTTGCTTCTCATCCCTATATGGTTAATTCATGGTTGCCAGGCACATGAATCGCCGAACCGAATGTACCTACTTCTGCACAGTCATAGAACAATTACTATTACTACATAAATTGCTGCTTTTGAGATGACTAAGATATTAACATTATGACAAATCGAGTTAGTTATTATGTAATACAATCTTACATTTAATGCACACTAAATTTTGTACAAATATTCTTGTTCAAAAGTGTGCGAAAACCTTGTACTCCTGGCAATATTGCAAGGCTGCAGTTTGTATTGTAAAGAATAAACAGAGACAGCAAAGACCGTTAGGTTCGCTGGACAGCGTTGTTTTCATGATAAGGCGACAGAAACATATTGTGCTGATCGTAAACAAGGGCTGGGAATTTCAATGCGAGTATAGGTGGAAATATTCTCGCCGCATTATTGCCTGTTGGTAAAGGTTTGCAATGTTGCAAACTGCCAAGTCTAGAATTTCATACTAATTTAACGAGCTTTGAGAAGGATTGGTATGATGCAATAATTATAAATACTAACAACCATAGACTTAAAGTATTAGGAAATAAAGCATGCTGCTGTAAGAATATAATACACATTGAATTACGTGTTCAAAGTACAGTATATAGCGATTTTTAACATGTAAACATTTTAAAGCAGTACGCATTTGCCCTGTTTGGGTTCTCACTGTCCAACACAAAAAAAGGGCATTAAAATAGATAGATCGAGCGTGGGCATGAACCCAGTTCTGGCTGATATTCCTTATTAAGGTTTTCCTCAGTCCCACGAGGTGAATGCCTACACGGTAGCTTCTGTAAGGCAGGGGCGGATCCAGGACGGACTTCTGGGGGGGCGGTGGTTTTTAATACTGCTACTTAGAGCTACTTTTAACAGCTCCAAACTCTGGGATGGGTTTTATTTAAATATATAAAATAAGAAAGTTTTCTCTCCGGGGGGTCCCGATCGTCCCCTGGATCCGCCACTACTGTAAGGCCAGGATTGGGCCTGACACTGAGGCTCCAGAATTGGCGGGAAATATATTCTAACACTTCCACAAATATTACGGTGGTGGGTCCCGATATCCCTTTATCGTTTATATGTGTTTAAATTCATTATGAAGTAAATGTAGAAGTGTTTCTTTCATTCTCTTTCTTTCTTTCTTCTCATCTTTCTCATCCTCGCTCACTTCTTCTCACCTTCTTAAAATCTTAATACTATCCTCCTGTAAGATTGTTTGTCTCCACAGCCCAAGGTTTAAAGAGACCAACCTGATATATGTAACTATTAGCAGAGCATTAATACGTGTATTTGGGCCTCCTAGAAAAAGTTTTTCTCATTCTTGGGCCCCTCTTTCTATCTTTCTCTTACTATTTATGCCCCCCCGAAGCCTGCGGACTCTCCCTCACGGCAAGGTCTGCGGGGCCGTTACTTACGTCCCTGGGCTCCTTCCATACATGACAATTAAGGGGACAATATTGACAAATCTCAAAACCATACGAGTAAATGTTATTTCTAGGGCCCCTAATAGTAGACGTTCTTTACTGAAGTAGGTCCACAACTCACTTTTGTTTTATTTACCTTTTGTGCTCTGCTTTATAATATAGTGAAACTGATGCTTCATTTATAATTTCATTTTCGTATCGTATATGGATTAAGAAAATGTTGTCTCCAAATGGACCCCTTCGAACAGCGGGGAACCTCCCTGGGGGCCAGTTGCCCCTTCCCTGCCCCACACAAGTTACGGTCCTGATTAGAGAAGAAGTAAACTGTTTCGAAATTTACGCAACTTGCATATACCAAACCCTACTAGTGCTAAAGTTGATGAGTTAGTACCACTGTTACCATTACGTTAAGGGGAAAGAAGGGGAAGGACTACTAAGATTCGCTAGCCAGGTTTTGTGTCAAAACACAGCGCCAAGCTACAGTAAACGGACAATATACATGTTTTCATGCTTTATTTAAAAAAACAAAAGAAAAAAAAACAGAATCAGGAAATCAACAATACCTAACGTCTTTCTGAGGCCGGAGAATATAATTCACCATTTAAACTTTATGTGCTTGTGCATCGCCGTCGATTCACTCGAATTTAAAAGCAAAGATACAAAGCCTGTGAATCACATATGATGCACATGCCTCCCCAAAATACATCCACGGTGAATCATCGGTGATACATATGATGCACATGCCTCCCCAAAGTACATCCACGGTGAATCATCGGTGATACAGATGCGATCAACGTGTTAATGATTAAAAGATTAATTTTAATGTATTAAAACATGGTAGGGAAGCAATTAACAACACTTATACCTAATGATTAAGGATTCTATTACATTAGGCCACTGCTTGTGCCACCGGTGAGGCAACTGGTGGCAACACCACATTCTCACGTGTCGTCCACCAGTGGCGCAGCCAAAACAAGACGAATATTTTCATGAGAAAATGTCTTCAGTGAGTGAAAGCATGCTTCTCGCTGCCCTTTTGATGTAAAAGAGGAAACGAAGAAAGAAGAAAGTGTGCATACACCCCTACAGATGTCACGGGAAGATAAAGGATCTTCATGCGGACTACACTAAGTTCTTTTTTTAATTACTTTCGAATGTCAGTCATCATTTTGTGAACTATTGAGCATTGGAATGTCCAAACTCTTGTCCTTAGGAATGAATTTGTAACTTCACTGCATTTCTGTCACCACCTTCATTGTCCACTTGCGATTTTCTCGCGAATCAAAAGAAACAATCAACACTACACAGAGTGAAAATATACTGCGCTTCTGATGAGGCACAGAGCGAGCGCCGATGATCAAACATCTCTTGAATCTGCTACTGGCGGCGCCACCAGTGGCCTAGTGTAATAGCTACGTTAAGAACAATGGCCCAAGTGTGTCCCGCGCCACCAATGGTTACCCGGGCAGTTACTGAGCTCGTCCACCAGCCGTTCACCGATTTCTTGGTGACGCCACCAGGTGTTCTAGTGTAATAGACTCTGTATACTTCAATGCCACGCCACGTCCTCCGTTCACTGGTTGCGCCACCGGTGGTTCAACCAGTGGCCTAATGTAATAGGGGTCTAAAAGATACAAATGATATAAACAGGAAAAGAGTTAAAAGTAATTATCTTTAACAGACAGAAATGTTATAGACAAAAAACGAGGTAGAAAATGGTTAAAAACAATGAATGATTAAAATATATACTTACAAATGTTGTAAAAAGGTAGTGGTATTTGTAGTCGTTCATCTGCAGCTGGAGAATCTGAAATAGATCATACAGAGTGAATTACAAATAAACACCCTGACGCATGGTAAGTTAAGCGGTTTACTAGTAAGTTTATGAAATAAACTTCAATAAGTTTATAAGGTAATGCCTATGAGATAAATAAAAAGAAACATATGCTGTTTCCTGGTTATATTAATTCATATTATTTTTCCTGTCTAGTACTTTCTTATTTAAGTGAAGTATCATTAACAGGAATACTGTGTGTATCCTCCAAAATCTCGCCATAAACTATATGTCTATTTATTTTTCAAGCCTCTATTGGCCCGCACCAAAAGTATATGCCATTTTGTTTTAAAAGTCCACATTTTGTGCCATCTCAGGAAAGCAACTGTGACGTTGGAGATCTCCAACCTTCATCGCTAAGCAGTACAATTTTTTTCACTAGTTGATAACAGTTGAGTCAGAGAGCCTAAACGAGTAAGATAATGTTTCTGATATTGCCCGGGGACATGGAAGTTTCCATTGAAGAGCAACAAGTAATTCTGAAGTTTCTCACTGCTGACCTTTGTGCAACCGATATTCATCACCAATTGGAGGGTGTAATGATACTGTTCTTGCCTAAAACACTGTTAGAAATTGCGTGCGTGAGTTCAAAGCAATGGCGAACGAGTATGAAATATGAGCAGAAATCTGAACACCTAAAAACAGCATGATGTGACTAACATTGTAGTATTGAAAGTTTTCGTCGTGGAAGATAGGCGTGTCATCATGCAGGGGATTTCTGATACACTCAGGTTAGCTACGTTAACAGTACAACGAATAATTAGAAGAGAATTGGGTCTAAGGAAAGTGTCTTCTCGCTGCGCTGGCAAGGACTCGATCAAGTATTGCCATTTTCACACTCTTCAGAAGAGAGGGACCCAATTTCTTGGAAACTGTTGTCACAATGGAAAAATTACAGATTCCATTATTCAACCCAGAAACAAAAAAGGGAGACGATGCAAAGGAAACACAAGATTCATCACCTCCCAAAATATTTCGTTAGGTGGCATCCAATGAGAAGATGTTGTAAGCTATCTTCTGGGATTCTTAAGGAGTAATATTGTCCCACTCCTTTCCGAAATGTCACGATTATCGCGTGTATTTCCGTGCACTTTTGGATACAACATGTTTGCCAAAATTTGCTGAGAAACGACCACAAATGGCAAATGACAATTTCATCCTCCCCATGGGCAGTGCACCGCCACATTGTGCTAATGTTGTCACCTCATTCTTGGCTCACCATGATATTAAACTTCTGCCACACCCACCCAACTCACCATATTTAGCCGGGTTCGATTCCCGGTGGGGGCACTCGGTCGCAAAAGTGTAAGAAGCTTTTTCAGACCAGCCATCCTGGATGAGGTTTTTCCTGGGATTTCCTCCTTCATACCAGGCAAATGCAGGGGGGGTTTCTAACTTATAGGTCCCAGACCGCTTACTTCCTTCCCCAATTCTTTCTTCCTTTCCTTCTCTCGGATAGTGTGATTCCCGAAGGAGGTAATCCCTCATACGTGAAGGGCTAACACGGCCATAGATGCCGAAAGCCCAGAAATCTAAATCCTAAACCTCACCATGTTTAGCCCCGAGTGACTTCTGGTTGTTTCTAAACCTCAGGAATGCCCTTCTTGGATGTCATGTTGCAAGTAGATCATCACTGGGAAGTGCACTAGGTTTTCAGAATCTGAAATCAATCCCCAAAGATGGCTGCCACATACTATACAAAATGGACGGAACGATGGCGACTGTGTATCAAGAAAAAGGAAGATTTTATTGAAAAATAGAGTGCTTGGTTTACTCTATTTCCTTGTTCTTGCTTGGTTTACTCTATTTCCTAGTTAGCATGAAACGGCATATACTTTTGGTGTGTATCTCGTATAATTATATGCTTTCTCGTCTGGTGGAATCGTATTTCAGGTATAGCTGCCAGTTGGATATACATTCTAAATTAAAGCGTAACAATATTTACAATCAAGAAAGCAAAATGCGATAAAACAATAACATTACAACTATCAAATGTATCCAGTAAAATTTTTTAAAGAGCAATTTTCACTTTTTAGTTTACTGTGTACGGTTACGTCCTTTAGGGTCACGTACTATTTATTATTTTTGAACATTATTTGAATTTTTTTTATCAACATACAGAGAACCACTAATTCCTTGACTCGCTTGTATCTTGAAAAGAGCACTTTCCATATTTGAAACAGATTATTCTTAAATCTTTTGAAACTCTGTTCCAAACATCTTTAGTTGCAATTTTCTACACGATTTTTGAAAAGTATGAGAACTTCTTTTCTTGAGACCGAAAATTTTTGAGACATAGTCAAGACCGTCATGCTGGGTAATGGCTCACAGTTTGACTCTATTGTATTCGAGATACATTCTGGGAAGGACTCATTAGTTGAAGTTCGTGACACGTCATAAAATCAGGGTGTCAAATTACCACCTTTTTATCAAATACTAAAATGAATCTTGTGTTATTAAAATTGCTGACACTATTCACCCCTTTGCCTTCCACAAACATTCAGTAATAGCTCCCACATTTTACCTCTACAATCCCGTTATCTACAGATACATATACTTGTACTGTATCCTCATTTTTAGGATGTATGTAATATTGTTGTTACCAGTGCCGTGCCGTGAACGAGGGGGCGAGCGGGGCGAAGGAAGGGGGCGCAAAATTTGGGAGGAGAAAGAAAAGAAAGAAAGAGAGTGGAAAAGTTACTTGGAATATTTTTTTTTATCAACAAAAGTTGTTGATAAAAGAGCCTCACCCGTCTATTTACACTCGAATTACTGGGGAGGGGGGAACTTACTTCATTGCTATTCGGAGTATAGAAATGTCGTAGAAATGTCTATTTTTAATATGTTGTTTACTATTAAAGTATGTGTCTTCATGATATGAAGTTGAGTGTAATAAATTAGCATAAAATGGCTATTGTTTCTAGTAAAATCCAATTGTCAATAGAAACAAAACTAGTGAAGATAAGGTCATATATTTATGGTAATTTCGTCTGTATATATTAAGCTATGTTTCTGCATAGTTATCGTGTTCCTTTAAACATTAACCATAGCTTTCCACGATTGTTTGTATGCCCACGTCGTAGAAATCACTCGCCTGTGACCGAAGCCAATTTTCAAACGCTGTTTTCACTATGCCTATTGGCTATGTTTGTTCTTTTTGTCGAAATGCACATGCACGCTGTTTCGCAGCATGCCTTGAAAATGAGGTGATACCGGTTGCAGTCGTAACGTCCGTGTGTATGGTTCAGTGTGAGCAGTTCAAATGTTTCGTTAAATTAAGCATTCCACGAAGTGTGAAATAAACGATTTTTTGACAACAAGGAACGTATCAGCAGATATGTTAGGTGTATGGCCTGAATGCAATGAGTGACAGCAAAGTGCTCAAATGGGTACGATCGTTTGACACCGATAAAGAAGTGTTAACAACGGTCGAAGATTCGCTTCAGTCAGAGAAAGATGATTTCTACGGTGGTATACAAAAACTTTGTAATAAATGTTTAAACAAATATGTTAACTATGGAGAACAGTCAGGCACGTAGCCAGGATTTCGTAATAGGGGGTCCGTGACGAAATATTGCGGTTATCACGCCAGGGGATCTATTATTCTGAACTATTTTACTGTAAGCATATATTGATTCGTTTAGCCAGGATTTCGAGTTGGCTAGTTCGAAAATGAGGATATGCTAGTAAGTACTTCAATAACGAACTATCTCTCGAGTAAAAGAATAAAGAATCTCGAGTAAAAGAATATTAAAAAAAGTATTGAAAAAGATATAATATTCCGAGTTTCTTAAGTTCTCCTTAGAGTCTATCTGATCGAACAGGTTTTTCGATCATCATTTGTTGTCCATAGGATTAGCATAGAGCTAGATGGAATTTGGAATGCTCCGTTACAATAATATTCATTTTCAACTCCCCCCCCACACACACACACACAGTTTCCTCTACACAAAGCTCCTTATAAGAAAGAGTAACCATACGCTTGCTGTAGCTTTATATTTTTAACGCTGATTCTTCTTCTTCTCGTTTCTTATTGTTTCATCCTTCCTTAATTTTTTACATTTCTGGTTCCAAAGGAGGGGGGGTCCGGACCCACCCCTTGGCTACGTGCCTGGAACAATGATCACCAAACCGTCTATCGCGAGCTACTAGTTGGTC
Source organism: Thermobia domestica (assembly GCF_964235325.1). NCBI lineage: Eukaryota > Metazoa > Arthropoda > Insecta > Zygentoma > Lepismatidae > Thermobia > Thermobia domestica. The sequence continues at coordinate 390,935,270 of NC_137454.1, forward strand.
GCGGGAACATTTTCAATAAACCGCGTTAACGCTCCGGTTGGCTAACCTTAATTCCTCCATCATAATAACGACAGGGGGCGATGACGATAATTGGATACGCGTGGGGTTGTGCTCATTATGTTTTTCGTGCTTATATTAGACATTTGCTAATTTAGGTAGTTTGATTTCTTATTGAATTGCAAGATTCTTTTTAAAAAGTTGGTAATTCTTTTGATTGGTAGCACACAATAGCATTTAAAAACGGCACGGTAGCTCAGAAACTTCATAAGTTTGACAACCACTGATGCAGAACAATTACTTAATATGTACATAGGAAATAATCAAAAATGTATGGCAGTATCTTTACCAGTTTTGTAACTATTGACATCCGGATATTACTTAAGAAATACTCCTCGTATTTGTATATACATTTATACATTGTTATGATGATTGAAGTTATGGATTTATAGAGTATATATTAAAATAAATGGAGTAGACTTACTATTAATATAGGAGTGTTTGTTTTATTTTACTGGCTCTAAATCACAGAGATAAGATTGCATAATTTATACTTTATAAAGATGGGTAATTTTCATAACAAACGTATGCTCTTCCGTCTGCGGCAAATGACCTGTTTCTAATTACAGAATATGCGTAATAGAGATGGTGAAAGTTATACCTAATACAATGAAATAGAAAATGTTAATACTTACCCCTCGGAGGAAATAGTGCATATTTTCCGGCTTCGTATCAACGACGAGGTTGTAGATTTCACGGGATTTGATTTCCTTGAGAACCTTCCTGTAGTTGTCGGGATCAGCCTGCCGTAAATACAGCTCCACGTCTTGATTAATCGGTGACCGAACCAGCTCCTGCAGTTTGATTAGCCCTGCGAGTGGGCGGAGTCTTAGAAGACCTGAAGACACCCCTCTCCTGTTGACAACCCTCATAAGAAACAAAGAAATCATTGGAGGGAGCAACAGCGGGGGATGTCCCCAGACTGCGGGAACTTTTTGTTTTACTATATGTATACAGTAACGAGAGCAGCCCTACGAGCGCACACTTTCCTATCTCATTTTACTTTTAAGTTCTTTCCTATATTGCTAGCGCACAACTTGTTGCAATTTACAGGAGAGGACCTTGTGTTGCAATATAAGGTTTAAAAATGTTAAAATCTTCCATAAAGGTTTAAAAATGTTAAAATCTTCCATAAAGGTTTAAAAATGTTAAAATCTTCCATAAAGGTTTAAAAATGTTAAAATCTTCCATAAAGGTTTAAAAATGTTAAAATCTTCCATAAAGGTTTAAAAATGTTAAAATCTTCCATAAAGGTTTAAAAATGTTAAAATCTTCCATAAAGGTTTAAAAATGTTAAAGTTCCCTTACACAATGTTCCCTTAACTATAGTGATTTATTTATTCAGCATACAGACTTGATTTTGGTGTCGTACATCAAGTTCTTTACCTTATACCTAAAGAGGTTCAATATGGTTTCCATTGTAGATGGGCCACACATCTCTTCTGAAGTATCACTTGCTCTACAACGTCTTCAGACGTACGGGGACGACCTGAAGATTTGTTGTGTCTTACCGAACATCCAGTTTCAATTAAACACTTATGTCACAAATAACTAGGGGTCTACTGGGAGGATCTTTATCATACTTTGTACGAAAACTACGTTGCACAGTTGGCACAAACTTGGATTTTTCAAACCAAACGATACAGCTAGCATGCTCGGGACCAGTAAAGGCAACCATGTTTGCTGCAGCTGCCGTTAGCGCTTACGGTGGCTTGTTTCTGAACTAGTGTACTACGTGAGTCAAAACTTGATGTATTTTCCTACAAAATGACACCAAAACTATGTCTCTAAGATAAGTGAATAAATCAATATAAGTTTTCAAACTTGTACAGTTCTTTTTGATACACCCTGTATACACTGATCACCAGCTGGATTAGAGACACCTATCTAATACCGTGTAGTACTACCTTTCGCTCTGATATCGGAGACTACCCGCCGTGGCATGGACTCCAGAAGACGCCTGAAGTGTTGTGGTGTATCAATACATATCTACTGCAAAATCTTCCACAGAACCCGCAGATAGATCGGAAGAGAGTCCACAGCCCGAAGACGTCTTTCCATAGCGTTCCAGATGTTTTCGATGGGATTGAGGTCCCGTGACCATGATGGCCAGGAAAGTGTTGCCAGATCAGATGAGTTTTCATAAAAACAGTATGCTGCAATCCTAGAGCTGTGGGGTGGCGCATTGTCCTGATGAAAGATTAGATCACCATCTGCATGTTGCAGCCGAGAAAATGACAGGACATGGTCATCCAGAAAATTGTGGTAGCGTTCACCTGTGAGGGCCCGTGCCACATGTGTTAGGGGACCCATTTCAGTCCACGTACACATGCCCCAGATGAGAATAACGCAAACACCGGCCTGCACAGTTCCCTGCAGACACGATAGATCCCTTGCCTCGTGTGGTTGATGACGCACCCGTACCAATCTATCGGCATGTATCAATGTGAAACGTGACTTATCTCTCCTGGCAACGTTTTCATACATTTCCACGGTCCAGTGGCAGTGTTCCTTTGCCCATGCTATACATTGTTTCCTGTGTTGTGCGGTTAGAAGGGGTACTCACCTGGGCCGATGGCTTCTGTACCCATGGCGAGTAGGTGGTTGTGGATTGTGTGGCTGCTAACACAGCGTTGTTGTCCTGAATTGAACCTCTCCGCCATTTGACGCACTGTGGCCCGTCTATCGGCAATCATGATGCGAGGGAGTCAGCGCCTACCCTTATTCAAAAACATTATGTATCCCAGAGGATACATTGCCAAGAAGAGGGTTAACTATGACACTCATATTCTGTACACGCATACTACTCTTAAAAGGGCGGTGTTGCGGATTGCTTATGTATCATAATTGTTTATTTTACATAGCTAGTCCTAAATGGTTTATTTCATTATGTTTTTTCCCTTTTACACAGAAATGTTACGTCATTGGATTCTAGTGTGAATTCGTGTTGAAGTCCTTGCACATCCGATAAGATACACTATTAAAGAAAGTGTACGCTCGTTGTAAGCCAGCACCTGAAGTACTGAAGCAAAATCACAATTTACGAAGTATTAAATTAACTGCAGTTAATATAGATAGCTTAAGTTATTAATGCAGAATAGCAGGAGATGTTGTCATAAATATATAAGCTAATTTTACGTTTCTGAAAAAATAAAATAATGTTATTTCACTGTATTACAAATATACACTTAATAACACAACAAAATGTAAAACAAACGTGACGTAATACTTTTTACTAATTTGATAAGAATATGACGTGATCATGGGCGCCCGAAGGGCAGAGCAGGATGAAGCCCGAGCCCCTAGCTCACGAAAAGGTATGGAATTTCTTAAAACAAATAAAAATACCAAACGTAATAGCTACCAGAGATTCTCCAAGAAAATTTTCTTCGGGCGCCCATGGACCTGGTCGTAAGAAATCCTGTCTTCCGCCATTAATACGAGCAGAAATCTTGCGAATTAATTCAACAATCCATTAATTAATAAAAATATTTAATGTCTTAAACAATAGTTTCAGTTTTTGATTTAAAAAGACCTCATATTATCCAATAAAATTGTTTATTAGTGTTTGTACAACATTTCTGAAACATTTCATTTTATCACATTTTTACTCTTAATTCTTTAACTTATTATGACGTAGTACTAAGTCATGGCATATGTATAATGGAAACGGCTACGACGTAGCACTATGTCTTGACTTAAAAAAAAAGTCGCTAATGTTCAGCGGCAATGACGAAGGTCTCTCTTGGAAACTTTTCTTCGTATATTAAATCGGAAACAAATCGATAGATGGCTCTGAATGTCCTTAATGCGCAAATAATTGGCTTTTGGAATAACACATGGCACATTTTTGCTCGTAAGAACATTTCTGCTGCTGTAATAAAAGAAGCAGATACTGCATTTCGAAACAATAGTAAACGTCTAGGATAAGGCGAGTACGTCTTTGTAACGTTCTTTTGTTTGTTGTTGTGTGTTATTGTTTGTGTGAAACATACATCATTGTTTCATATTCTACGGATTTTGTGGTTTCTACGTATAATACTGCGTCTGCCACCTGAGACAAATTTCCAGAAAACTGTGCCAGTTAAAGTGTTAATAATTGTCTAGAATAGACTTTGGAAATTAATATTAGGGCTATTTAAAAACACAATTTCCATTAGGGATGCGCACGAGACAAGATTTGTGCCTGTCTCGTCTCAAAAATGTGCTGTAAAAGTGATGTCTCGACTCGAAAAATGTATATTTGTCTATTGGAAGAGCCGTGTCTCGACTCGAATTTTGTCAGGAAAATCCTGTCTCGACTCGTCTCGTGCGCATTTCTAAATTTCCTAGTTGAAGATGGAAAAAAAAATGCCTAAAACACACACAAAAACTAATTATTTTGTTTCTTTCAAGTTAAGCTATACGAGTATGTATGTAAGAATCTTAGCAACACAGTCATCAACACTTAGGCCCAGCTACTGCAGCTATAAGCATGAAATTTTATACAATGCTTCCATTGTCATGAAAGCAACTAATAAGAAAGAATCGTTTTTATGTGTCCTAAGAGGCTTCATTTTTGAAAAGCCTGGCTTACTAAAAACTCTTTTATAAATTATAAGGTCTACTTATTCCGTCCCTTCATGTGTCTGTGCAGGATATACAAAATCTCAAGAGGCAAACACCGTAGCTCAGTGGTAGAGAGCTTACGTATGGTGCGCGATATCCTTGGATCGATCTTCGACCAAGTAAGCTTATGGTGGACAACATCGTGTACGTTGATTTTCTTCGGGTACTTCCGTTTCTTCCAACATTCTCATTCCACTATTTAATCTATCGTCATTCACTTGTCTAATTCATCCGTCTTCCTTAGCCTATAGGGAAAAAATGAAATGAATTTTTTGAGTTTTACGTCCCACGCTTATGCCGGTTAGGCTAAAGGAGACGGGGATGATGAATAATGAATGAAATGATGGAATGAAGAAAGTGGGAGGAAACGGGAGAACCCCGAGAAAATCCACGCACATGGTGTTTGTCCACCACAATTAGCCTAAAGGGTATAACTGTGAAACGTTAAACCGAAAGATTTACAGAATTACTTGATGGACTTACCATCAACTTTTGCTACAGTGTATAGGGTCAAACGTTAATATTCGAGTGCGTTGATGGATGTGATTCATTCACCAAAACTGGTATCAATCAACCCTGTCATGCTTATTGAATAAAAACAGTATTACATAGCGCAAGGGGTTTTTCTCCAAACAACTAAGCGTTCCAAGTATATATATGTCTACTAAAACCGGACATGGAAAAAATCTACTACCACTTCGGTTGTCAATATTATTTGAGAAAATAACACACCTTTAGTCAATCTTAAAAATACAGAGAAATATCCTGTTTCCATGACAAAGGGTGCCCATGTTGTGGTTTCCAAGGAGGGAGGAAGTATAAGCGACGTTTCAAATGTAGTTTCAAATTTTGCTGTAACTAATGTAAAAATTCTATTGGGTTTTCCGATATTCCAAAGTACAATTTCCTCTAGAGGGGCGAGCGCCCCACCTTGCTCCCCCTGATGGGCGCCCTTGTCCATGACATGATTGCTTTACAGGAAGTTGAAACTTAACAGCATGAAATGTGACAATATTAGTAATACTCTAAAAAAAAAGTCCCTTCTTCCCACTGAATACCATATTAAAGGCTCCCTTATAACACACTCTGCTAGTCATAATGATCTTGGTGTCATCTTTGAGTCCAAACTGATGTTCTCTGACCACATCTCCCCAATACTTAACAAATCGTATGTAGTGGTTTTTTTTTCGATTTACTGAATTACGCACTGTGGTATCATTAGCAACATTCTATAAAATAGTAATAGCGCTCAAGATCCAATACTGTTTTTCCATATGAGCCATGGCAACACCTACACATCTCTCTAGACTTGATTCTGTTCTAAATTTCTTTATTCGTATAGTACACTTTCCCACAATTCGGATATTATCTAAGGAGAAATTCTTGGACACCTTAATATACAGAACCCAGAAATACGCAGAAATAACTCTAATTTGAAATATCTTCGTAAGATAGTTAACTGGAACTTAAGATCAGAATCCTTACTTCAAGAACTATTCTTATGTTTCGTTTCCCGCATAATCCGGAATACTATTCCATCTTGCCCGACCTAGGTTGACAATTATACAGAAGTCTATTTTTTACAAAATATCGAACTACTATAATCATCTAACAACTGAGGTGGACATTTTTTGGAGTTACCCGGTGTTTGATAGAGCAATTAAACGCGTGTTGGCCGAATAATATTAGTTTTGCACTCTTTTTTTGATACTGTTGTTCCTTCTATGTTTGTTAGTTAGATTTCTTCCTGTTTGTTAACATTTCTCTGTGTAAAATGGCAAAGTTATGCTTATCTGGAAATCTGTTCAATAAATAAATAAATAGTAATCGGTTGTCACAGTAACAGAGAAGCTTTTAGGTTTGGAATAGAGGTTGAAGAGAATATTTAAAGGATTCAATCTTCAAATGTCATATTGTGAACACTTTGACAAACCAAACGCATTCACGTGCTATACATTGTACATTGAGGTAGTCTTCTTATGGTTTTCCAGCCCGGGAGGAGTGTGATCATAATGGGGAGCGGTCCGATCGTAGAGTAATTACGCTGGATTCAATCCCCAATTGTTGTTCGGAACCAGCGGAAACTGAGAAGGTAAGTAGGTGAAGTGGTACACGGGGATCTGCATGTCTTGTATATCGTTGGAAAGGTCACACCGAGTCACTTGAATGACGCCTGTAGGGTACGTTGTGATTATTTGCAGATACCATCTAAAGATCCGAACAATGGCAGTGAAAAGTACACTTTGGACTTTGAAACATCCTTATGCTTTTATAACTGTCTTTCTGGTTTCTTATTATGCCTTGTACACTTCTGAGCCATTTGTATGAGAAACGTCCATTCTCATGTGTAAGCATGATTCCGACATGGATATTAGTGTTGATCTCGTCTCTAATTCAAAACCGAGATTTTTTTTTTTCAAATCCAGATGAAACCGAGACGGGACCTACGCTAGTCTAGATACACATATGTCCATTCTGTACTTTCGCACTTTTTGCCCACCACATTGGATCCGTCATATTCCATTTTGCACTTTTAACATTGGATTCGTACTCAGCAACCATGAAAACCTCTACCTACCCGCTTTCAGTTCCATTGCAGTGTTTTGCATTTTGTCCGCCATATTGGATCCGCAATTTTGAATTTTACACTTTTGGTATCTGATTCGTGCACAGCGACTTCGAATATCTCTGTATACCAATTTCAGATCCATAGCTTGCTTTTTGTAATTTGTGTCCGCCATTTTGATTTGTAAGCATTTGATGCCAGATTCATATTCAGCTATCTTTTAAATCTATATATACCAAATCTCAAAACAATTACATCATAGTTTCCTATTTTGTCCACGTTTTCTGGTGTTTCGGAGTGTGCCTTGTTCTCATCTTCAAATGGTCGCCACGCCCGCTACAAGCCTCATTCTAGCGAGACATTTCACATGTTAAGTGTACTTGGTGTGGCCTTTCCAACGATATATGAGACATGCAGATCTCTGCGTACCACTTGAAGTACTTCCCTTGTAAGTTAATAGTGGCCCGCCGTAACGTCGGTGTTAAATAAGGATGCGAAATACAGAAGTTTAACGCAATTGAACTCTATTTTTTTCACTGCATCGTACTCGCCGGACGTGCATTGTTTGCACATAACGAAAAGGAAGATTTTAAGTTTGAATTACGTGATACATATGCTACAAATATCCATGACAAATTCCTGCTTCAGCCGGTAGCAGTGTTCCTATGCCATCTAAAGATGCGTAACAGTCACCGAAGGATAAAATATTATAAAATACGGGAAAGGATCTGTTAACATTAATTCATGCAAATGCGATAAGGATACCATATTTCTTTCAACTGAAACGATCTTTAAACCAGAGCGGGAAGAAATATAGAACATACGTTACTTCTTCAACATCAGAGCCTGAAGGCAAAAAGAGTTCTATTCTGCAATCTTGCACATGAGATGAATAATAACATAAAAATATCTTCGATCTTCCGATCCCGACAGAGCCACATCACGTAACGGGAGTATTCGTCCCCTGAGCCCAGTTAAGCTGCTGCTGAGAATCGCTACTCTCTTTTTTTTTCTGTTTCAGTTCAGAGAGGGCACGATATGTTCAGCAAACGAAACACACACAATTGTATGTTACGTAACACAATATGGATCAATAGATGAAAACTTAAAAGATATTGTAACAATCTCATAAATCAATTTAACAAGTTGTTCTACATTTGAAATGACTACTACATAAAGCGAATAGAAGTTTGATTTGCAAGAATAACAAACAACTCTAAACACATAACTATTGAAACTCGCAATTATAAAGCTCTTAATTATAAAATTAAAAGACAGTAGTTTAGCTCTACGCCACGCCCATCCATCACTTGATCATCTTACTATATAGGAACGCACCGATGCCATAAATCGATATAATTCTACAAATGCCATTCACATATACTGCACATAACCTCAGTTCATTGCTAAGCCAGCACTTCATCACTGTTGTCAGTTTGAACAATTTATCATTATTGTCTCACCAATATCTGGTCATCTTATGCGTTTCACAGTTTCACTCCATATTCTCATACAGCCTATGACCAGAGTGGGCAATCTATATTCTCTGCACATTTAAGCTCCTTAAAATTGAAAACATCTCTAACTACAAAGAAGTATTGCCTTCCACGGTTCACACATCCTCTGACAGGAATGAAACTGTTGTTAGAAAAACCATTAAATGTTATAGAGAGTTCTGGGCATATGGAGTAGGCACACTCCCGTATTTATGTAAGTGCTATTCTGTGCTCGAGCACAAGGCAGCAAAATTTTGGAATTTTTTCCTAAGATTCACAATAAAGTAATATTTAAAACTAGCAACACGCAGAATCCAGCGCAAGCGCGAGAAAATATGTTAATGTGTTTAATTTGCTCTAGTTACAGTAGTTACAAATTAGCTACCTTATCTCAGTATTTTTTAAAAAGAAGTACTCTTTCATCCCCACTCCAAGGGGTGAGGATGAACTTGAACATCACGAAAACTGATTCCATTAAACTCAGAGACTTCGAAAACTATAAATTCAACACTAATATCTGTCGTTTTCGATTACTTTTAAAACCTCTCTCCCTCCCTGGGAAGTGGAGTATATGACCTTGAAGTTAAAGTAGATTAAAACTGTCATTATTCATCTCAGTGACCCCCAAAACTATGAATTCCACTCTAATATTGGTTGTTTTCGGGGACGAGGTGCGGCAAATTATTTACAGCACAGGGGCGCACAATATATAAATACGGGTCTGAGTAGGCATAAAACAAATTTTAATTCTGAGATAAGAAAAATATTCGCAACAGTAAATTCGTTGTACTTCAAAACAAATTTCGAGACTACGGGAGCTCATGTGGTTCAGATTTCACATTAATCACTAAGCCCACGTATCATATGGCCTCGCTACTGAAAGGGACGCTATATTCAAGATTATGTCAATTCAATTCAAATTTCGAGAGAAGATTATAAATGTGTAAAAAACACATGCCTCATAGTGGTCTCAATTATTAAAAACGTTTAAAAAAGTAGAAAAAACAATCTTTCTTAAATTCAGTACATTAGTATTTTCAACATCGCAGATATCGATTTTGACATAATTTGTTGGAAAAACAAATTGGAAAACCACTATGGCAGGTTGAATATGAAACATAATTCCATTTCAATAAGTATTGTAATGGAAGATTTGCGTGGTCGCTGATTTAGAATTTAGTTTCATTAAACAAATAGCTTGATTGATTTACCCAACTGTCGCAATTAAAATAACAGATTAGTTCATTTCAAGACAAATAGATATTTTATGGTTTCCGAGGTCACTGTTTTTTAATTTTGAGTTGATTTAAAGTTTAGCGTCTCTTCCAGCGGCGAGGCTATATGAGACGTGGACCTAGTGATTAACGTGGAATCCGAACCATATGAGCTCCCGCCGGGAATCGATCCCGCATCTCCCAGGCTAAAGGCACGTATGGTAACCGCTTAGCCACGAATGAGCTCAGGTTTTTAATTTTAAGCAAATTACAGACAAAATTATTTCGTTACCAATCGTCTTTACTACTGTGAATTGATAAATTTTTATTCATTTTAACCAATCAAAAGAAAATGAAATGAAATCTTTGAGTTTTACGTCCCATGCCGATTAGGCTAAAGGAGACGGTGATGATGAGTAATGAATGAAATGGTGGAATGAAGAAAGTGGTAGGAAACGGGAGAACCCCGAGAAAACCCACGCACACGGTGTATGTCCACCACAAATTTCACTTGGCTGGGGCTGGGATCGAAAAGTAACTCAGTAAGAAACTTAAAATTGTAGATCCATAGTAGAGGTTCATAGTAATGTGAAATACAAATATACATTTTTCCCTATGTCTTGCAATTTGATTGCTATAGAATTAATAATTTTGTTTCAATTTCCTCGCGGCACATCAGCGGCCCACTCGCGGCACACCGGTTGGGAAACGCTGGATTAAATGAACAAATGGCTTCCTTGCTTTCGATCCGTGAGCTTTCGGCCGCGAAAATATTCCTGTCTGTTCACATTCGCTGTACTTTTCAGATATAGCACCACGCGACTTCTGGCCCTTCCCAAAAATTAATTCCGTGCTTAAAGGAAAACGTTTTGACACCATTCCTGACACTGAGAAGGCCACGACAGAGCAGCTGAACGATCTTCCAAAAGAAGCCTTCCAGATGGATTCAACATTGGAATAAGTGAATTGCTAGTCAAGTACAGTACTTTGAAGGAGATTACATCAAATTCCATGTAATTTTATTACTTTGTTTCTCATAAAATTATTCACCGTATATTTTGATCAACCCTCGTACATTCTTTGAAGGAGCTAAAAGTTAAAGAGTGAATAATGCAAGTTCCATTCAAAACTTAAAATAAAATGTATCTTTTTTCTCTCATTTTGGCATCTTCTATTTTTGAATTGAAAGAAAAGAAACAAAGAAAAAAAGTATCTAAGTGGTGAATGAAGACAAGATCAACCATGTTGCAGTGACAGATAAGACAATGGAAGCGACCGCGAGGCCATCTGTGGGTTTAAAGCTAAATTGCCATGATGGACGGGGAAAGGACAATGGGGCGTCATTATTAAGGAGAATACAAAAAAACTCGACAATGGAGAGAGAGACATTTTGTGTGTGAGAAGAAAAAACGTGTAATGAAACCAAATCCAAATGAGAATCAGAGAAAGCCTCCCGGAAAGAATAAAGTTAAACTGTGGAGAGTAAAACGCTTTTATATTCAGACACAAAACGAAAAGAAGTTAATAGAAATTTTGATAAAATTTAGTGTAGACAAAATGAATGAGCACTTTTGTGAAAAGAACAGATACAGGTACTTATGGTATAATTTATCACTATACAATGGTAAGGCGAACATATACATACTCAAAGTACACAGAATATAACCAGTTGAGATCGCTCCAAGAGCATTGCCAGAACGAACTTAAAAAGAATTAATTTTTCTTATTAACGTCTACAGGCTTTATACCAATTGTTTTATGTACTTTAATACTCATTAAACAATTCTTGTAATATATCTATCCATTTATAATTTCCTTCAGTATTAAATTTTTTCCACATGTTTTGTTTAACCCTTTAACGCACAAAACTTTTTATTCAAATTTTTTGGCTCTAGTGCGCTGAAAGATATGGATTGCATAAGGACACGATTACTTTCCACATTACCTTTTAACGTTTTGTGGTCGATTAAGTAATCGCTGCCTTTAAAGCTCATTATAAAATCTATTTACATTGATATGTCCTTTGATTCATAAAGTAGACCTAAAGTTTAACAGCCTCATACCTTCAAACGTATTCTGGTTAAAGTTGTAATCACCAGAAGAGTTACTTTGAAAGCAGGCAGTGCCATCTGTTGGCAAAACAGTGTAGATGTGTAGTGGTTATTTTCTGAACCAAAGGACATATCGAAAAACATTCCTATGTAGTATGGTTAAATTATTAATGTAAATAGGTTTTATAATGAGTGGTTACTTATTCGACCATAAGGTTAAGGGTTCTTTTAAAACTTTATACCCCATATATTGTTTTACGGAGGCACATGATCAGAATGGAGAGTTCAAAGTTGAAAAATTCGAGAAATACTATCTCTTTATGACTTACGGTTTAAGAGATAGGGTTCCTTAAATTTCCAGAAATTCGAATGTTTTTGGTCAATATCTGGGAAACGGTGGCCAGTTGGCCAGTGGCCACTGGTTACTATTTTGTACCAAAATGTTCACCATTTTCTTAGGTATTGATCAACACCAATATGATCTCTCTAGGACTTATGGTTCACGAAATATGGCTCCTTAACGCTCCCGAAATAGGAACATTTTGGCCAATATCTCCGAAACGGTAAGAGTGACATGAAAATATCCATTACTTCGTTGAGATAGTTTTTGATGTTCTATCGTGTGGAGGACTCAAATTTTTTAAAAAAAAATAGCAAATAATTGGCACACACAGATATAGAGCATTGAGTAATGAACTTTTTAAGTTCCTTGAACATTGAAATATTCTAAACCATCAATACGACATGTATTGTGGTGTTCCGAGGACCATATATTTGTAATGATAGGCATAACAGGCCCGTAGTTAAGGGAGTGGGAGACTGGAAGACCGAGCCTCTCTGTAACCATCTTAGGACTCCAAAAACTTTGAATGCTTTGTTTAGATAAATATTTATTTGAAAAGTAAATGAAATGAAATCTTTGAGTTTAACGTCCCACGATTATGCCTGTAAGACTAAGAGATACGGAATGATTAACACCAGAAGGACGGAACCGGTCAATCTGACCGGTGAGCTTTGTTTAACATTTAATTAGTAGCGTAGGTTTTAATTTTGAGAGCCCATATTTAATGACTTTTAACGCACCTAGGTGGTTTAACATTTCCCTAAAAGACAAACGTCTATTTTTTTTAAAAAAAAAAAACTAAACGAATTATAAACATATTTACCTTCAGTCCTTCTAGGTAATTCACTGCTGCCAGTCCTGCTAGTGGTAAGCCAATTGAATGATGATGGAAGATTTTTAGAAATGAGAATGTGGAAGGAAACAGGAGTACGCCGAGAAAACCCACGGATTCGATATTGTTCACCACAAAGTTACTTCGCCGGGGATCGAACAAAGGATCCTTAGTACCAGAGGTAAGTGCTATATCACTGAGATACTCTGACCCTGTTGTTCAAATAATGCCACTTTTACATCACATGAAGGAGTTTTACTTTTATGGCGCGATAATAACTAAAGTAATATTGCAACGGAAAGTGTGGTAGGAGATTTGTACGACCTCGAGTTTCAGTATAGAGATTAGAGTGTGAAGATAAAACATATTCTTGGGAGCTATATTTACTATAAAGAATCGCTTCTCGCTATCTATTATCGATTTTTGCTCTATAGTGATCAACGATAAAAAGGAAAATGGTTGATTCCTACCACTCACGGCCTGAATATGTCATCTCCATCAACAAACTGATTCCTATTTTTTTGACCCTGTACACCCCGGTCAAAAGAAATGGGTGATCAATCAAGTATTTGTGTCCGGGACGGAATGACGGTCATAATTCATAAATAAAGGAGTAGTGATAAAGAAAAGTCCTAAGAAAATAAACACTCAAGAATTTTTGTTACTTATTTTGTTGTAAGGAAGAAACGAGTTCTAATTTAGTTGTGAGACGAAATGAGAACCTATTTTAGTATTTCGTTTCCAATACTTCTCCGAGAGAAGACAAAAAAAAATTTATTTTTCTCTTATAGTCGAGGATTCTATTCTTATTGGAAGGACAACGATTTATTACAATGTTGAAAAGGGATGAGTTCAGTCATTTTTCTCATTTCAAAAATTCATGAGTTTTTGTGGGAAGCAGCATTTCATTTGTTTTGTGAAACTGTCTTCTCTGATATTTTCTTTTTCTTTTCATTAAAGCACCAGATGGTTTTGTATTCTTCAAGCAGTTATGAGTTGAAAGAGTTACGTATTCAATGTTTAATCAATTTTCAAAACCTGTTAAAATTAGTGCAGTGGATTTACACACTTAGCTTCCCTTACCCCCGATTTCGTTTTGAATTCCAGGATAAATTTTCAAAAAATTCATTAGGCTTTGATACAAAACAATACATATTTTCTTTGACTCTTTCCCGTAACTTCCAGCACTTACGGTTAGAATTAAAATCATTCAATCATGAACAGCGAATACACCTTCCTAATGTAATGAATTACTTGCTTCTTTCGATTAAAAATATGATCCAAGATGTCTCTTGTAAAAATACGTATTTAGATTTTCGTGGAATGTGTCGTATTTATTTATTTATTTATTTATTTATAATAGGTTTCAGATACACCACTAGGCTATTTTACACACAGACATTTTAACATTTACGTAACATGAAAATAGAATAACAATTTGAGCTCAAGATGGTACAGCTCACGGGCAACATTACAAGAACAGGTTATTTATAGAGGATCTGAACGTATGATCATTAGAAAAATGACGTAGTGAAGAGACGTTTGGATGTATTAACTCTTGCAGTTAGAGTGTAAAAGAGATCACTAGACCGCGTTGTTCTAGCGGGTACGCGAAAATTGATCCGACTTAATAACTGTTCACATGATATATGGCAATTTACAATTTTATGCGAAAATATTAGGTCAGAAATTTTGTTTCTCACTACTGAAGGTTTTATATTGAGGGATTTTAAAACGTCATTTTTTGAGTGTTCGGAGGTGAGGTACTCAGTAGGATACAATGGCTAAAAAGAAATGTTTGGGTTTCACAATTAATCCTACTACTTGAAGTTAAAATGAATCAACAACCAGATAGTGAACCTTTCCCCCTAGGTTTAAAAATATTTCTATGATAATTTTATGTATATTCGATTTTAATACAATATGATGTACGAGATATTAACAAAGTAATAAACTTACATGAAATTTGATTTAATCACCTTCAAAGTACTGTCCTTGGCTAGAAATGCACTTATCCCAACGTTGAATTCATGATTGGATGCATTTTTGGAAGGATTCTTCCGGAAGGGGGTTCAGCTTCTCTGTCGTGACCCTCTCAATGTCAGGAATGCTGTCTAAATATTTTCCTATAACCACAATTTCAATTTACGGGAAGATCGATTCTGCTGCTAAATCTGGTGAGTAAGGCGGATGTGGACAGAGGAATATTTTTTCGGCAAAAAACTCGCGGATCGAAAGCTATGTGTGGCACGGTGCGTTCTCGTGATGAAGGAGAAAGTCCTTTGTCCATTTAATCTGTGGTTAAAACGGTTTTACGAGATGTTTAGTTCTTCGGAAAGCTCTGGTATATTCATTCGCCTGTTTGAATGAATCATTTGTTCAACTTTTTACACGTTTTCATCTCTTTCTGATGTCGAAGGACGTCTCGATGGTTGGTCGTATCCGACCGACTCTTTGCCACTTTTTAATCGCTCATATCGCTTATAAACAGTCTTCTATGCCAATGGTTGAAGGCATACACTGATCTTAACATTTTGCGAGGTTCTTTGGCACTCTTTTCCAGCTTAAAACAAAATGTTGGCGCGTGACAAACATTCTCAACACACCCTCACTGTTCTGCCTCAAGAAGCCAACCAACACGTCACAATTAGTTCAAACTCGAAACTATCTCCAAGGTTCAGGCTATTGGGCTTCCTTACTGAAATGCATAAAATGTCGATAGGTGGCGCTCTACAACTACATTTGCTGTATCTTTTGATCACACTGTATTATTCATACCCACTCTTGCCGTTGAAGTCAATGAAAAACAGGGCTATCTACTCCCTCCTTCTCCTAAGGACTTAAATAAAAAATCTCTGATAGCTTTCTCAAGCAATACAATTTTGTTGAATATGGTTTAATTTCTCTGAGAATTTGCAATCTCTCAATCGTTTGCAGTTGAAATGGACCAATAATGGGGGAGCGCGTTCTCTTCAATTTCAAGTTATAATATATTTGGGAAAACTGGCTGAGAATAAACATATGCTTTGAAAGCATACAACAGAGCAAAGCTCTAAGAACTTATTCTCAATTTAATACACTTAAATTAAGAGTGAGCCGCAGATGGCAGTCCCGGATAAATCCCACATGAATATGTTTTCAATTTTGTAATACAACTTATCTGTTCTTATTTTCATACATATCTTACCTACAATTACCTCTGTTTCAATTCTGCTCTTCCCTATTCACTACTAATCACAAATATTCCTTACTTTCATGCTTCTTTAGCTCTTTCCTACATCCGTAAACATCAGTATAGTATTATTGCGCAAAATTAGTACCCTGGAACTGTTAAGTATTGCAAACTACACACTACTCATTAATGACTAAAACAATTCGGTCCATTTAATATCATGTCTTCGCAAAGGGAGATTCTAAATTTATATTGAAGATAAACCACGCGAGCGTGACGTAATATCACGTGGTATTTAATTCACTTTGCACACACAACTTTATTTATATATATAAAAAAAATATTTACGTATGCTACGAAACAGTTGAGCGAGTGCCAGCGAGCGAAGGGAGTTAGAAGCCTCGCAGGGCTCATTTTGTTCCACCTTGACCACCATGATAACACAGCAGCATACATATGCTGTTACGAGTAGTTAATAACACAGTGGGTTTGAAACACTGTCAGATTATGCTCTACTGCCACATCACCTCATATTGCATCAATCCGCGAACACATACAATTTCATTTACGTTTTCTCCCTTATCAGGCCCGTATCCAGGGGGTGTAGGGGGCGGGCCTCGTCTAACATTTTCACAGTAAGCTTGTAAATGAAATATAATATGGCGATGAACTACATTTTTATCGGCCCCCCATAACTTTCACCGGGTCTCCCTACATTTTTGGGCTGGCTAAGGGCCTGTCCCTTATTGATCATCCTACTGTTTGTTACTCTCATTATCACATTTAGTTTGATTCTGTTCATCTCCGTAAATTTTGTATTTCGGGGCCACCATCTTCGGTAATTAATACACATATTTTCCTCGATATTTATTAAAAACACTCAGTTTTTTATACACTGTTGTGTACGTTTTGTCGGAGATTAGAGACTTACTTCTATAATTTCAGGTTGAAATTAGTGAGAAGGAGGATCCCTCGTAACAATGCACAGCATTACTAGTTATTATAACTGTATTATAAGAAATAGAGCATATTGTTTCCATACGTCTCCGTGGTGTAATTCTGGAGTTTCGAAGAGAATCACCTCTAAAATTGGAGATGTCGCTTGTGTATGTAATACGTATATTTTCAATATTATTTTCAGTATTTTTGTTTATTAATATCTTGCACTTAAATAATATTACTCTAAATCAATCATGTGCAACAAGTGGTCCTTGTGGCATTCCCATTCCATTGATCCCTTTAATCCGTCCCGCCTAACTAGTTGTTGGAAATGAATTTCGTACATAATTTTATAAATTCAGCTGTAAGTTTCTTTTTGTTAGATAAGTGTTGTATTGTTGGAAAACAGCTGTTGTTCGAACATTAGCAGACTCGTTAAGTGTTCAACTAAAATGGTAAATAAATAAAATAGAATTTGCTGAATTTGTCTTGTAAGTCTGACCAGCGAACGAGTGCGGGCGGCCGATTTTGAAACTAAAATGCAAGCAGCAGTGTTTCTAACCGGATTACTTGTAATCAGTCTATCACAGTTTTTTTTTTGTCCTCTTCGTAATAAACTACTTCACGCATATGCTCAAGTCAGGGGCAGGTTCAGGTGGGGGGCGATCCCTCAGAATAGCATATTTTTTTTATTTTAAAAATAAAACCTAAGAATTCTTATTTTTGTATTATAAATGTAAAATGAAACCTAAAATAGGTAGGCCTTACTTTTTTTTTACGTTGCAGAAGTCAAATAATAAATTGCAAGAAATTACTAACATTGGCGTTCTTGCTCAAAAAAAAGTCCACCTCCGAAATCGCAGGTGGCCATTTGTTTTCTAGACATTGCAGACAATAGCTACTTCTTTTCTAAAGTTGTTTTACTTTTTTTTTCTTTTTTGCAATGCGCTCTTACCTTGATTTGACTTCGAACGACCACCCCCCAAACATTCAGCCTGTATCCGCCCTTGGCTCAAGTTAAGACAAGCAGTTTCAAATGTTATTGGTTATTTGCAGAACATCTTAAGTAACAAGCAAAAAACATCAACAACAAAAAATATAACTCCATATTAACTTGCGAACAAACTAGCGAGAGCAGCGTTTCACTGGTTGCTCCTGTTTTATAATGACATCAAATAAAACATAATCAATTTTTATACAATCTTTTTAATACACGCTAGAAGCTCACTGAACTGTCAATTGTCCTGTGTTGTTCTTAAATTGGTAGTTTCCATTCATATATCACTATTCACAATACATCTGCATTATTGCAGGAATGGTTCACTACAATCACATAACTTACGGCGTTTTTTATTAAGCGGAAAGAGATTAGGCTATGCATAACATCTAAACTGCAACTTTTAAAAACCATTGGATACACTGCAGAGTGGAACTCTCCGCTCCACTGTCTCACCGCGCTTGCCAAGAAACTGATGTAAACACAACAGTGGCGCCATCCTCCGAAAACCGCACTGCTATCCTGGTGAGGTACTACAATAATTTTATGTTCCTGTAGTATTAGTATACGACGAACGATTTTGTAAATTGAATATAGCTATTCAATTCTTCTGAAAAATGTACATTATCTCGTACTGTCCTCAACGCCAGTAAGTCCTCTGTGGTTGACCTCCTCCCTGTTCCAATTTGAACATAACTGTTCCACATTTTTCACTCCGCATCTAAAAAATTGCGACAACTAACGCCGTGCAGCTAGGCCACCCAATATACATCTTCTTATCCCATAATTGTGTCTGGTAAAGAGACTCCCTCTCTCTCCTCCTTTCCTCTCTCCTATACCAAAATCAGCAAACAACATGAGCACAATTCTAATTTCAAACTACACATGTATTAGTATCGATAAAATGAAAGAATAAAATCGAGACGGAACAAGATTCATAACTTCATGTAAGGAGAAACTTAAACATACATAATGAAAAATTAAAACCAATGAATGTCTATTACACAGAGGTTCAGAAATGAAGCAGAGACAGAGAGAGAGAGAGAGAGAGAAGGGCAGAAAAGAAGAATAACAAAACGGAGAACAAATACAACTTAAAAATGTGGAATTGAAACGTAGTAAGGAAAGAAACTAACACTATAGTTCCGTTTTCAGAAATCCAACAGTTATATAGAAGTAACGCGTGTTTATATATATATATATATATATATATATATATATATATATATATATATATATATATATATATATATATATATATATATATATATATAAATTTTAGGACTATTCTAATATATAGAGGATGCTTGAAATATTCATAAAGTCACTTTCAAAAAAAATAGCATACTCAATTTCCAGTAGAACTGTAGATCTCCGAGACACATCTAGGATAATAACAAAAGATTAACGCATATGCTTTGTTTCCGCGTGGTTCGGTTGTAAATTCGATAGTGTTCATTGGACGTTCTGATCTCAAATACATTCCAATAAACCCAGTAGGTACCGGTAGCGTAGGCATTATCTTCCATTCCAGGCTACTAATGCAAACTGAACAAAAAAGAAAAGAAAAGAAAGAAAAAAGAGATTGAATGAATGCTATTTTACTGCAAAATTTCTATCAGAAAAAAAACTATATTAAAAGTACAAACTATATCATAATGGAAAGTTACAAATGT
The DNA here is from genome assembly GCF_964235325.1 of Thermobia domestica. NCBI lineage: Eukaryota > Metazoa > Arthropoda > Insecta > Zygentoma > Lepismatidae > Thermobia > Thermobia domestica. The sequence goes on from NC_137454.1 coordinate 390,955,221, forward strand.
TAAAAGGAAAATTGGATGTTCCCTATGGATGTAACACACTTTGCATGTTTCAAATTTCAAATATGAGTAAAACACATTGAAGTATAGGATGAAAACAAATGTTGTGTCGAACTAGTATAAATAAAATCTTATTTTCATATTAAAGAAGAGGCCATTTTCTAGTCCTCTCTGAAGATTTACCTATTGCGAACATCCGACGTCGATTTCATCTATTGCGGATGTAACGTTTTACTTCGCACGCTAGAGCTCAAACGGGTCATCACGTCAGTCGGGTTATGTTTGTTAGCTTATGGACGACAATTGGGTCGAGAGTTCGAACCCGTAGTGACCCGGTGATGCGATTAAGATTCGGAGTAACCTTTCATTGATATAGTTTAGACTTTTAATATAGGATATTTCTGATAAAAATTACCAGTAAAATAGCACTCATTCAATTTTATTTTTCTTTCTTTGTTCCTTTTTCTTTTCGTTTTTTCCATTTTTTTGTTCATTTTGCATTAGTAGTCTGGAATGGAAGATATGATCTACGCTACCTACTGGGTTTATTAGAATGTAGTTTGCATCAGTACGTCCAATGAACACTATCGAATTTACAACCGAACCACCCGGGAACAAAGCATGTGTGTTAAACTTTTGACATTATCCTAGATGTGTCTCGGAGATATACAGTTCTCGGAGATATACAGTTCTCGGAGATATACAGTTCTACTGGAAATTGAGTATGCTATCCTTTTTGAAAGTGACTTAATTAATGTTTCAAGCATTATCTATATTGGATTTCTGGAAACGGAACTTTATAATATAAGGTTCTTTTCTTACTACGTTTCAATTCCACATTTTTATTTGTTCTCCGTTTCGTTTTTCTTCTTCTCCCCCGCCCCACTCTCTCTCTGCCTCATTTCTGAACCTCTGTGTAATAGATATTCATTGCTTTTAATTTTTCATTATGTATGTTTAAGTTTCTCCTTACATGAAGTTATGAATCTTTTTCCGTCTCGATTTTATTCTTTCATTTTGTCGATACTAATACATGTGTAGTTTGAAATTAGAATTGCGCTCATGTTGTTAGCTAATTTAAGTATGGGAGAGAAGAAAGAATGAGAGAGTGGGGATCTCTTATATAGGATATGAACGCGTACATTGGGCGGCCTAGCTGCACAGAATTAGCTGTCGCAATTTTTTTAGATGCGGAGTGTACATTATGACCATATATTTTTGCCAGTCAATGCTGTGTGTTTCCTGTTTATTACGGGTGAGGTTTTAGGACATATTCGGGTTTTAGGTATCGTAAGTAAGTATTAGATTAGATGTTTAATTCCTTTGATCGTGGGGGTGGGACGCGGTGGCTCAGTGGTAGAGCGTTCACCTCCGGTGCTTGGAGTCCCTGGTTCGATCCCTGCTCGCGCCGTGTGGACTTTGTAGTGGACAATCACTGTGCTTGTGGGTTTTCTCGGGGTTCTCCCGTTTCCTCCCACTTTCTTCATTCCATCATTTCATTCATTTCTCATCATCACCGTCTCCTTTAGCCTAACCGGCACAATCGTGGGACGTAAAACTTAAAGATTTCATTTCATTTTTTCCTTTGATCGTGAGATGTAATGAATAATACACTTGTGATCCAATCTACATAATTTGTAAAATTAAGTAGATACCTGACTCTTACTAATTTCCATAATAAATAATAATAATAATAATATTTGGAATACATTTTGAACTTCCTCCTAAATGTAGGTATCCAGTTAGTCATTATAGTTTGCAATTCTCTTTCAAGATGTGTCTTTTCGCAGTAGAGTGGTTAATACATTTGTTTTCTGTGCGTTTGGTCCTGGATTCGTTTACTGGTCCGGGTGCTGCCACAGATACAAACATGAAAAGGAGTTAGCATTCCACTTCAAACAGTATTCTCCACTTCGTGTAGCCACGTTTCTTCAAAGAAACCCAATTCCAAGGAAATATCTAATCATTACGTTTTCGAAAATAACGCAATCACAGATAACACAGATCCCGTCCTAGCACAGAATCAAATTTCAAAATTTTCTTCCAGCAAATTCCATAGTATCGGATCCAAATAATAATGTTCTCTACGGAAATCTTCCTTATCGTAAACCTATTTTGTTTTAAATTTTGTTTCAAAAACTCGAACTGAAATCTTGCTAATTAGAAGTGGTGAAACCATAACCTTTGCTTGGCATAAATGTTCCACTATCATCATAGACTATTAATTCTGAATAATATTTGTACTTTAGGATTTGACTTCTCCGGATGTTTTGCGTTGAATTTGGTAAACCTTTCCTTGAACGTTCCTCTTGTCCAAAAGATATAATTTTTCTACATTCGTTTGTTCTTTTTCGACACAATAAATGTTGGAAAAACGTAAAGCAAGATGTTTAGAAGAAACAAAACTGTCAAATATGGAAAGGAAATTTTAAAAAGTAGGTCTACTGAAGTAAACTTTGTTCCTTCAACTTCTCTAATTGGATAATGTCGTACTTCAGACAGCACCCGATTTGTAATTTATGAAACGTCAACAAAATTATCTGAATCTTTTTTGAGAAAATCTAAAAAATAAGAAACAGTAGTAAATTATACTGTATGGATATGGGTTGTGTAAGAAGAAATTATTTCTTCCATGATGTAAAAGTAATGTCACCTGAATAGGTTTTGGTAAATTTGTTAAATAACTTACACCAGAAAGGAAACTACATCTTCTTGACGTTACCCAAAATATGACTTATACTATATTATTAGGTTTTTATTAAATTGTTGACTTACGAGACACAAGTAAAATCCTTAGAACCGATTTCAAGAAATTTGCCTTTTTAAACTTCCACCCTTTAGTAAACTAACCATATTTTGAGGATATAGAAAGTACATTAACCCCTTTTCCCCGGAGATACTTCTAAAAATCTCAAGTTTAAAAGCTGTTTTCAGTATGCCCTCTACGCAAATCTACATATAGCAGGAGGACGAAATGTAACATAACTTTAGAGCAAATTAACTATTATTTTCGGTTTCTCCGAGAATGAGTAAAATAAATGCGTGAAGCACTTATAAAATAACCACACAGCTGTCAAACTGCCTTGATTGGTATGCAACCAATCAAACACCAGAAACGAAATGGTTGCCTACATTTTTAAAGATAAGTTATAGAGGAAGCAAGGATACAGAATTATTTTCCATTGCTGTTTTCTTTTTCCGAGATTTGATTTGATTGTCAGTTTAGTGTCCCTTTTAGCACCGAGGCTATATGAGACGTGGACCTACAGTTTTAATGTGGAATCTGAACCACATGAGCTCGCGCTGGGAATCGAACCCGGGTCTCCCACGCCAAATGCGCGGTACGCTAACTGCTTAGCCAAGAGGGATCTCTTCTTTTTTCCGAGAATTTTGGGTTTCTCTAAATATTTCTATTGTAGTAGATAGATGGCAATGTGTTCCAACTTCCTTTCCCCGCTGCCATTCGAAAAAAGTGAACATTTAATTCATTCATTCAAAAGAAGGAAATAATGAAAAGATTAAAGAATCAGAAAAAGTCTATAATTCGTTAAAGAAATAAAGTATTAAATTGGTGCACGTAGTGGATTTTCTGTTCCCAATAAATTGCTTTTAGAATAAATATTTAACTAGAAAAATGTTTCAGTGGAAATTACAAAACACAAGTCGCATTCTTGAGGGCAAATACCTACGAAATTAAAATACCGCTAATTTTTACGCTAATTTTTGTTGTCTTCAAATAAAAAAAAAAGATAATCGAAATGTGAAACAGGAGCGCGCTAGATAATATTATTTTTCATGAGATACCGTTCCCTAGTAGCTTTCTGTTTGCAGCCATTTAGAAACGCGAAAATAAATGCCGATTTTCTAAATGGCTGGAAATTGAAAGCAGATAAGTGACTCGTGGTAACGGTATTTCATGTAGAATAACATTGTCTAGGGCGCTCTTGTTCCACATTTCGATTTATATACATGAAGATATCACATAATTATTGTAAAATTAGAGGTATTTAAATTTTGCCGTGATGGGATCTCTTAATGTCTTTTTCGAGAAATTAGAATGTTTAATTTTCACTCTGCAGTAAACTACCCATAATGTTGAGAAAAGAAACAATATGTTATACCCTTTATGTACGCAAGCTGGCTTTCTATCGTCATTCAGTACAGCTTATCAACTTTTAAAATTCTGAAGCTATTTGATTAACCATTACAATAAATGTCTACCTCCTGTTTTATTTTAAATTGACATTGAGTGTGCATTCGGTCCATTTCCGGTCAGGGGCTTCTCTTCAAAGTACTCCGTAATTTTACCCCTAACTTACGTACGGCTTATCGCTAATTTTCTGCACCACCACTCAGTATTTATACAAATTTATCAAGTACAGTCTCGCCACTTTATCCTGACAGCTGGAGAACTGCAAGGCTCTGTTTTGTCTCCACTACTTTCGTATTTTATACTTAACTGATATGCCCCAACCTCCACCACCATTCTACTCTTTACAGTTTGCAGACGATGCCGCATACCTCGTTCTTCGTTCGTCGGTAGATTGTATAAACGTAACTTTACAACCAGCAATTGATAAATTTTTCAGTTGGTGCCTCAAAGGGAAACTGAAACTAAGTTAATCTAAAACTCAAATTACTTCGTTTGGCCTCAAACGCAACAAATATTGTCCAACACAAAATCCTAAGTGATTATATTTCTCACTCCTAGGTTCACAATTTGTTTGTAAAATAGTACTAAATATCTTAACGGCACCTTATGTAAACACCTCAATTGCAAAGTTCATCTCTTCAATTTAGAAGCTAATACATGCCGAAGAATCAATTTGTTGTGCGGTTTAAGGGGAATCAACTGGAGTCACAGTACGAAACTCATACTTTTTACGTACAAGGTCTTTGTTCGTCCTACTCTTACTCATGAACATATCGCCTGGTTATCCGCTCCGTAAGTTTTATGACAGATTACAGGTCTTGGAACGTCACGTCTTGCATCTTGCTTACTCACTATCTGCACGAACTCCAACACAAGAAGTCCATCGCCGTACGCCGTATCCCTACTCTTGTACAGCACCTGTATCACCTCCACTGTCGCTAAATTTAACAGCGTATCAATGCCGCTCATTCGAAGTTATTAGATTAGACTCCATCTGTTCCACGTTACACATATTCACCAGTCGATCATGTTCTTGCACTCTATGGACGTGATCGGCCCACTTCTCTCCACAACCCACATGGTCGCATTTACAATCACCATCCGCATATCTATTCCGCATAATTTCATTCTTTCACTCCTTCGTTCTCACTAACAGAGCTCCCATTGTCTCAACCCCCTATGAGTAGCCCCGGAGCAGGAGATAAACACCCTCGTCTCAGATAACATCATGTTTCTTTATGTTATGTGAACAGCACTTCATTGCTACCATCACCTCATCTCTCACTGTATTCTTATGCATTAATGACAATAAATAAATACAAAAAATCCTGTTACACACTCCTAATACCTTGTTACCACACTTAAATTGATATCACTGGCCTAAGAGAAGGTATCATCTTCTGTGGCCCGCCCATCTATTGATGGGAATATTAAACTGCACTTAAAAAATAAAATAAATAAAAAGCGGAAATAAGTGAAGTAAGTTATATTGCTATTGTAAAATTTCAATAAATCTGGCTATAACATTTATTAAGGCCATTAAAATTTGAGGAAGAGAATTCAAAACGTTAGACACAAATTATTTCCAACAAGACATATTTTTTAGGAAGAAGCAGCCTTCATCACTTTAACACGACGGAGAAAGAATTTTGTGAAAATTAAGTTAAACTGATTATATACAAAATAGCAATTTATGGTTTTAACTTTGTAAATTAAACTTATATTAGGTTGTAATAGAATATTTGAAGGGTAGAATGAGACGTAAGCGAAATGTTTTATGTAAAAATGAAAATAGTTTGTATCTGTTGTTTGGTTGATGGTACCTTCTCTCTTGCTTCCTTGTTTGAATTTAGGCAATCAGTAAGTAACGTAAATCAAGGAGTTTAACTTCCTGCACTTGATAAGATGATTAGGCAACCAAAATGGCACCTGTAATGGTGGATTTCATAACTTACACTTGCTGGAAACCAGTGCAATGCTCGGTTGAAAACTAATTAAAACATCTAGACCGGGACTGAACATAGGACTTACAAGTATTGAATGCTTTAAAATCATTAATAGTAGTTCACTACATGAAAACAAAAGTGATATTTGAATTAGAATGTCAAAAAAGGCAAAAACACCAAAAATTTGTAATTATTCCTATAAGCCATATTTTTTTTCTAAAAACAAAGCACTCATCACAAAAAACGTCTTTTTTACATTTAAAGATTATAGTATGAAAAGCATGAGGTAACTTTGTTGCTTAAAAATATCCTAACTAGGATTTTTACTAGAACTATAAACCTATTTTCTTTTAGAGCAAAAGCTAGTTATAAAAAAGTATCCGACGTGTTATAAACATTGCTTCGAGTTAGACAAATAATTTTCCGACGGCTTTTCCCTCCTTTTGGGGTCCTTTATCCCTTAATTCTCTCAATATGCATCAAATCCTCCTGTCTCCGTTTTTTTTCTTTCACGACTGTTTTTATTATTGTATTTCAAATATCCCGTTTATCGTGGACCGAGTATGCTATTTTTGTACGAAAGTTTGACACTATTAAGCAGTTTGTAAATATCTATTTTCTATGTTGGAAGCAATATTGGTACACCTTCCATGGAATACAATAATTATGATTTGCAAAGAGCTTTGTGACTATGGTTGGAAGTATAGTGGCTTCTATTAGAAACGTGGAACAACAATGGTTAGAAGAACAACAGTGGGTTATTTACTTCCGAGATGTAACAGCTAAATGGCTTTCCTGAACAAAATTTTGAAGTAAATCTTTATTCGAACGGTATAGAATGTGTAACATGTACGAAGTTAACATTCCAACTTAATACGAAGTTTAGTTCTCTGGTCTCTGTGGATGTGAGAAACTTTAGCATCTACAAAGAGAGTTTTATCTCCAAATAGAATCGTACTTACGTTTTACAATTTAGAGATTGTCGTTTTCAGTAAAACAGCTTTGTATCTTTGCTTGGTGGTGGGTAAAAGTGCGGGGCAACGCGGGGGTACGCTGTCACCCCACCTTCAAAATAATATGAACGGCGCCCTCCAGTTAATAAAAAATACAAGGGGGAAAGATAAGCAAAGGGACGGCGTGACGTCATACCTCAAACCTACCGTTCCCCTACTTTTTCAGACCCACTTTTACCCCTGGGTAATAAGCATTGTAGTATGCATAAAAGTTATTTCAATTAAATAGAAGGACACTTGTCAAAATAATATAAGAAAATAACAGTTTTCTTGTTGCCTTATATAAGCACCTTTCCTTCTATAAATACTTCTTTCATAAACCTCCTAGTCCTGATTTTGCCCTTTTAAAGCTAAGTGGTCATAGTTATGTAGTGTCTTTATAGTGTAGTATAGAAGCGTTAAGGTTTATTGCTGAAGAAGAAAATTCTACAGGTGAGGATCCTGGAGTCCAAACTCGCCGAAATCCTGACATTTCTGAAAATTTAGTTTAATTTTAGCAATGACACAACTAGTTCTAATATAATTTCTCCTCATATTAAAAATTTGGGACCCTCAAACGTTTCGGACTCTTCCCGAAATAAATTCTCGTGTATGTATCTGTCGTTGCAGAAACAATAAATTTAAATCATTGTACGTACTCTGGACTGATATTGCCCACCTCAGAAAGAGTCTATTTTATATTATCTTTTTCGCTTACTCCAAAGGTCTCCTGCTCCTAGAATTATATGCCCTCTGCGCGTATTACGCATTCCAGCAAAGTGTTGCATTCCGACTGTGCTATTGAGGTACCTGTAATGAGATTCCGAAGTTTAACGTTACGTGTTATAGTTTTGATAAATTCCTTCTCTTATTAATTCTTTTCGCGTCTAATATTCTTCCAGATCCTGCTGTTATCTGTGTTGTCGCAGCAACTTTCTCAGTAATAATAATAATCATAATAATAATAATAATAATAATAATAATAATAATAATAATAATAATAATAATAATAATAATAATAATAATAATAATTTGTATATTCTGCCTAACGAGTCTCACCCACTACAGTATTTAACATTTATTTATTGTAATTAATAAATTTATACAATCTTCCTGAATCATAATTATTTTATATGAAGCATAATGTGCATAACAGTGTGTATATTTTAGCGTCTTCACGTATCTGTCAATCTTTTACCCCATTTAAAAAAGTGCGGGCATTTCTGACTGTATTATGAAATCACTATGTAAAATGCTTCGAAAATGTCTTTGAAGGTTAGCGTCCCATTTTAGGAACGAGGCTACATAAGACGTGGAGCTACAGATTAAGATGGAATCGGAACCACATTAATGCGTTCAAATTTCTAACACTTTCCCAGTGGAAATCGAAAGTGGGCCCACATGTATGAAAGACGCACGCGCTAACCACTATACCAACGTGGAGAACTGATTCTAACATTTTGTTAGCAGTTCATTTCAAGAAACTATTCTTGACATTTTTGTAAGTCACTGAACGGATTTTTAATAGCTTATGATAAAATAATTTTCATCACTTTTTGGTGTTTGTTTTCGAGATTCTTTTCCCCTTAATTGTCTTTACACCAAAGCAACCTGAACTAGTATTGGGAAATAAATGTATTCTTTTGGTTCTATGTCGCTATACTTCTGCAGAAAGATGTTGCTTGCGCAAGGTTGATCAGGAAATACTATTTAAAATTTATAGCTCTGTCTATCTACCTACAATCATACAGGATAAATTGAAGGGGAACGCGATTCATTAATACACTGGATATATAAGTAGATGAGGGGCAGTGGCGGATTTAGGGCTCTAGGCATTTTATGGTCGAAGGCTTCTTGCCCGCCCCTACACTATAGGGTAAATAGTTTAAAATTTTATTGTTTCTTTCGCAGCTTCTCTGAGCTATGAGCCTCTAAGGAGTTTGCTTTGTTTTCCTAGCCGGAATCCAACGCTGATGAGAGAAATGATAGCTATACTTTTATTCGTGGTGAATGCCGTCTTGCCCTCCTGATGATATACTTAATAGAACTGTAATCGGGTTGATAAGAATTTTCCAAACTTTGTTGCACTTGACCATATTCTTGCAGCGCCTAGGCGGTTGCTAGGTTCATCTTATGTAAAAGCCGTCCTTGATGGTCCCTGATAATTCATAAATATTGTATTTTGAGTTTTCAATATTGTTTGCTATATAGGATCATTTAGGGACATTGCGACATGTTAAGCAACAACTCGACACTACTTTGAAAGTTATGGTAATTTTTTTTTCTGCAAAAGCGATAATATGTGACAATAATCCTTGCCCTAGCTATAAAACACAAAATCATTCCCGAGAATCCAGTACTTACAAATGCAAGAACACATAAACGGAATGGTGCGGATCAGTAGATTTTGGAAGTCTTGCGGGAGAACTCGACACTTACTAAGGGAGATGTCGACACTATATAAACAATGAAATCCTCACATCTTTGAAAACAATGTCCTTTACAACAAACATAAAACGTAATGAAATAGTAGCTGTAAAGTTTCTACTATCTACGTGTGAGTTATTTGCAAATTTTGCTGCAATTCATTACAACTAAGTTGAAATACAATAACAGTGAAACAATGTAAGCTCGTTAATAACAAATTTTGTTTTTAACCTGTTTTGAAACATATTGCTTTCAATATTTCACTACGCATAATAATCAATAATCGAAAATCACAATTTAACACAATCATTTTCGGAATCCATATGAGAAGAACCCTACAGAGGCTGATTTCTTACAACAGAAACTGACTTTCTTATAATCTTCTTTCACAACATTTTGCGAGGGTTCCTATGAACAAATTTGTCGTAATATAAAAATGTCGTATTGCCTTTCAAATTGAGGAAGAAAGATACATTAAGAATTGACAATTTTGAATATTGTGTAGTGGAAGGATTAAAGGCTTTCTTTAATTTATCAGGATCTTTGACACATGTACTGTGCTAATCTAAAACCAAAGGTACTTTACCATTAGGCTTATACCAGACTAAGGGACCCGGACGCTGAGAAAACGTCTTTCTTACGTAACCTAAACCTATAATGTTAAGATTAACCAGACGGTAGTCCTTTTGTCTGATGACTTTCCTTATAACAATGGAACTACATGTCGCAATCTCTCTACAATCACTGTCGATTTATCCCCCAAATGCATTGATCAACAAAAGCTGGTACAAGTTGTCACTGTAACAAGCAATGTGTGTCAGCCTGATACACATGCATACAGAGGGTACACTCTATCTAGAGATCTGTACGAGCCGGATTTTTCGACCCGAGCTCAATCCAGCCCGAACGTACCTAGGCCCGGCCCAGCCCGGGCTCGAAAAATTTTGGAGATCTTTGGCCCGAGCCCAGCCCGGCCCGATAAGTTTTTAAAATTCTTGGCCCAAGCCCAGACCGGGCCCGATAAATTTTAAAAGTTTTTGGCCCGACCCCGGCCCGATAATTTTTTTAAAAAACTTAGCTCGAGCCCCAATCTTTCTCAAAATTTAGTACTAACTTTGACCTATCAGAAACATTTTCTAAACTCTGGTTCACAACCTGACGCTTGTCTCCCGAATGGTACCATTGCCTCCTAGAACTTTGCCTGTCATCGAGAGAACAAAAACTCCATTCCCTGTAAGAAAAATCTAACTTAATTGATTTTTAGCATAAAGTGAAGATGGCAATATTGTTTAGCGAGAGGCAAAACATTCCCACCCCTTCTTGTTATATTTTGAGTTCAGTGAAGGTCAAGGTCAGAGCTCAATTTACCGCGCAATGCCTGCAATCCTCTATAGTGAAAGTGGAGCCGCTAAGCAAAAATAGCTATTGCATTCTTTGTAACATTTTTCACGTTGACACTTCTTCAACGTTTGGCTTTATTCCAATTATCGTTTAACGAAAGTCAATAATTATTAAAGAATTGCAATTGATCGGCCCCAGCTCAGCCCGACCTGAAGAGAAATCAGTGTCGGCCAGCCCAAGCCCGGCCCGGCCCAAAGAAATAACAGAGTCGGCCCGCCCAAGTCCGGCCCGTGCAGGTCTCTAACTCTATCATAATACCAATCATTTGCCTTCTTTCATCAACATATATTACCGCTATACCTTATTTTTGACTTACTGAAACTTATGACATGGATATTTTTCTTAAACCGAGCTTTATGTACCTATTTTACAACTTCTGCTTCCTTCAGGTCCGTATCCACGGGGGTGTAGGGGGACCGGGCCCCCTAAATTTTTGCTGGCCCCAACTAAAATTTTCACGGTAAGCTTGCAAATGAACTATTATATGGTGATGAGCTATAATATGGTTGGATCGAACCTGCCCTAACTTCTACCGTCCCCCCCCCCTACATTTTTGGACTGGCTACCGGCTTGGCTTCCTTTGCAACAGGCAACATTAATTTCTCTGCATATGCAACTTGTCACTGAGAATCTACACTAACCTTCTACGTAATGAATGTTTCTTCTCGCTTGCGTCGAGTAAAAAGTGTCGAGATCTCCCTAAATGACCATATGTTTATTTTTTTCGTTGACTATAAAGTTGTGTGTTATTTCTCCAAAGTCTAAATTTTCCGAATGGTCCCACATTAAAAAAAAATAAGGATATTACCCCCTCACATCCTGTATAGGAAAGGCCATAGAAAACACTCATGGGAATGGTCATATATACGGTAGATGAGTACCTAATTTTCACGGATACTTTTCGCCACTGATCACAGATCGGTATTCAATGTTGTCCAAGATTCTACACCCGTCTAGTTTTCTGACTAACTTCAATACAGTATGAGCTGTATAGACACAAACTATCACAAATATTAGCAAGATATTGACCTAACATTATGCAAATTTTTACATTCGTAGCGTATCTTTATTATAGATGGGGTAAAAACTTTTTGACTTCTCGTATTTGTGTATTGCTTTTCTTTATTTCTGGTATGTATTTGTAGATGGCAGCCTACAAATTGTTAAAGTTCTTTTACTCCTACTAGAAAAAGAAACAGTAAAGTTTATTTACGGCATAAAAGCATCTGACAAATAATATTTTCATGTATATAGTGTTTCAGTAACTTACCGTAAATGTAAAAAATGTTGGATATCTGTGGTTCATAATTTTGGTGTTCGCATCGGAATACCTAACTAAGAGGTTACATTAAAGTAGCAATTTTTGGCTCAATAGGAGGAGGGCGCGACAGTAGCGATTCCATCACCACATTTACGTCAGAAACAAAGCCAAGGAAGACACAAAACATATGGAAGGCAGGGTTAATAGCCCGACACTTCAACAAATCAAAACCCACGAAGACAAGACTGAGACTGAGCTCAATAGGATTTAAATTATAGGGCATTGGTATGCTGGTACTGAAGGTTGTTGACCTACATATATGTAACCACAGTGTTGCCACACTTGGTACAATTGTACCAAATTCAGCCCTTTTTGTCTTTCATTGGCCCGTTGGTACTACGCTGGCATTTTCAGCCCCTTTTGTGAAAAAGTTGGTATAATTCTACCCAATTCAGCACCATTTAACAAATGCTTGTCACATTTTCTAAAGTGTCAGTTAGATTTTTCCTACATCTCGCGTTACTTACTGTATACTGTGTGTTGGACTCTTAAAAAATGCTGTTGAACTTTCATTCTGTGACGTTGCACCACTTAACACTAGGAACTTTGTGTCTAAAATTCGTAATTCGAATTATACTGGGACACAAATGACGTTAGATGGGCGTTTCGGCACCGCGCTTGTAGGAGACGAGAAGGAAGCAGTGTGGTGGAAATATTGGGCCTTATGTAGGGTCGTTTTGCCGTGTGATTAGAGACATACTAAAGAGTTCGACTAGCATATGTTTCCTGCAGTAGTCAGACCTTTAGTATGACACTAAACATATTTCAAAACGACTCTGCATAAGGCAGATTATCTTTAAATTTTGTGAAAAAAAAAAAAAGTGTTGAATATTCTGAAGAGCAGCGTGTGCTCAAGTAAGTGTATAATTTATGTCTGCAAAGATTCTACACCAAAAGATAATAGCACGAAAAATACATTGACATAATTGCTGGCGTAGCGGGCTAAGTTGTTTACTAGTTACGCTATATTGACGAATGTAAAGGTATCCCAACATTTCCGCATTTTATAGATCTATATCGACACGTTTATTTGGACTCTTGGAAGAGGAGGGGGGTTGTTCTAGAACATTACCTCTTTCAGTTTCGTGTTATAAAGCCGTGCATTACACTGATATAAAATTCAGCCCTTTTTGTTTCAATTTGGTACTATTTTTCAGCTCACTTCAGAGCTACGCTTGTGGTAACACTGGGTAACCATACGTAGGACAGTGCCTTTAACCTAATCGGCAGAAACATTAAATTCTCTATTCTAATGACATTACCTTAATTATTGCAGGGGTTTCTATATTCGTAGAAAGGATTTCGATAAGATCTACTGATTTTACTTGGGCCTGTTGCATCGAAATGTATTGCTAATGCTTTTTCTAACTCCTTGGACCAGGGCTGTACCATTCTAGTCATTAAGGAGGAGAACAGTATTATTGAATATTATGAAATATTTTATGTTTATTTTACGTTAGGAGTTACTTGGTATTCCCTTATTTGCCAATAACAATAAGTATTTCCAACTTTTATCAAGAAACAGAATTGTCAGAAATCTGCCCTCACCAATCATTGTAACTGGCCTTGACGACTTTAATTTGTTTTGCGTTGAACTTATTATGATTTATAGCATAATTTGTAACAAAGATTATTTAAATCAGGCGCAAAATTTCAAAGTCAGACGCACTCGGCAATCCAAAAATGTTTGTCGCCAATACCTCTCACGTACAAATAATGAGAGGTCCTCCCCAGTCCCCCAGCCTTTGGTTTGACAAAGTAAGAGATTACATCAGGGTATAAAATTTCAAACCAGACGATTCGATTCAGGATAATCAATTCTGAATTGGACAATTCATATCAGTGACAATTAATTTCTCACTAACATCAGTCAGAATTATTTTCGTCCGAAACACAAACTGCGCTGCCCTGTGAATTTACGCAGAAACCATTTCTACTGAATACTGGTCGCCAGCTCTAAATTTCTAGTCGCCAATGGCGACCTGGTGACCGAAAAGTTTGCGCCCTGATTTAAATGCTACAATTTGTTATTTTCATACCATACATGACTTAAGAAATAAAATCTGACCGAAGCAAAATCGTGGAATTAGACTCCACTAACCTGTCTTACAGTTTTTGAAATACGTATAGACCCCTATCGTCCCCTTCATCAGATTTTTACTTAATATGTAAAATAGTGGGTGTGTCCAGTGGAGTATTTGGGGTTTTGTTTCGGGGGGATTTTGGACAACACGGGTAAGCAGGAAGGCAATTGCCCACCTGAGTTTCAGAATTAAACATATTTTAATCGATTGTCTACTAATATACTAGGAAAAACGGGAAATTCATACGTCGGTGGAGTATCTTATTCCGCCCACCGGCAAATTTAAAATGACCCTCCTGCAAACACCCGTTAACAGATTTCATTTTAGAAAAAAATGGAAATATTTAGTTTTATCTGTATACGTTTTTACCTGAAAGAAATGTTGAGACTAGTTGAAACTGAAACATACTGATTGCAGTTTTAATGGCTAGAATTGCAGATCTAATCTTTTATTATATCCATAGAAGAAAAAGGAAGAATCCTTTTCCCCTACCTAAGTTCCCAGGCTACTTATCTCCCCCTCTTGGTTTTCTTTAATTCAAACATTTACCTTTTTTTATAAAACTAAACGATGTAAATATTCCTGTGCTATAATAACTAAAGTCCCGTTAGGTTGATATCCGTGCGAGTCGGTGTGGAATACCAGTTTCGCCAATCAGCTCCTCTTAGTTTTGGTGTTACTGACGACGGCCGACTTGAATCACAACTAACAACGTTGGGAAGTATGATAGGAGAAACGAAAGAAAGTAACAGCAACGAAAAAGATCAAAAGAGTAGAATGGATGAAAGAAAGAAAAGAAAGATCGAAGTTCTTACATGATTATTGTTGTACGAGGAATGCGAAAAGCTAACAAATTTATTTCAAAAGAGGGCTTGGGCTCTATAGTCTCCTCTAAATACGCCACTGGGTGCGTCTGTGGATATAATAACGCATATCAAGATGTCCCTTAGAGCCATCTGCACCAAATCTAGGCGGGTACGTACTTTTTTTAATTTTCAGGTCGAGGGGGCTGTAAGTTCATACTTTATGCATAAAAGGAGAGAATAAATGCATGAGACGAAAGTTTAGCGTCTCTTTCATCAGCAAGGCTATATGTGACGTGGATCTATTGTTTCATAAGGGATACATAAGCTGCCACTGGGAATGAAACTTGAGTCTCCCACACCAAAGACGCGTACGCTAATCAGATAGCCACGAGGTAGATCCAGACGAATACTAGTGTGAAATCCATAGTTTTCGGAATCTTTCAGATGAATAATGATACTATGCAGCACCGATCAAATTCAAGTGTAGCCCCAATAGTCATCAGGGGGTGGGATGAAAATAACATGTCCAAAGTGACCGATATTAGGGTCGAACCCATAACTTCAGTGACACTGAGATGAGCAGTGACCTTTCCGAAACCGTTTAAGTTCAACTTTAGCTGTCATCGTCATGAGTTGAGCTGATTGTGAGTTTAACGTCCCTTTTAGCAGCGAGGCTATATGAGACGGGACCTACTGATTAGCGTGGAAACCGAACCATATGAGCTCTCGCCGGGAATCGTACCCGGACCTCCCGCGCTTAAGGAGCGTACGGTAACCACTTAGCCACGAAGGAGCTCTCTCATCGTCATCTGGGGTTTGGGGTAAAATTCTTCTGTAACATGTCTCCAATGACTGATATTAATGTCTCAAGTCCATAGTTTTCGGGGTCTCTGAGATGATTAGTAACACCGTCTATGCCGTTCAAGTCCACCATTACCCCTATCTTCATCGCGGGGAGTGGGTGAAAAATAGCATACCAAAAATGACCGATACCAATGTCAAAGCCATAACTTTTGGTATCGCCAAGCTGATTGTTAACAGTTCTAATAAAATTTAAGACCCAATTTAGGCAGAATGGGACATGTCACCTGGCCCAGAAATTGCCCGAGAACAATCGGCTTTTCCTTATCTGTCTATTTCATTCATATCTTCAAATTTGATATATTGCATAAACGTTATGGTCCCCATACGATGAACTAGTATTTCAAGTAGTGCATTATAAAGGTATAGTCTAACAAGGAGGGTGTCCGAAGTGTGAATCTCAGATTTCAAAAATGTTTGTGCAGATCGTTAGGGGGGCTCATGGAATAAAGATCGGCACAACAAATTTCGGCAGAACCCCATATTTGGGTGGGGTAGTGCCCCATTTGCGATTTTCGGCTTTCATAGTAAAAATCGGACTTTTGATTTAAAAATTGACTTATTGTTGTCGACAATCGTTGTCATTCGTCTTCTTTTGTGCAAAGATACTTCAATTGTGGGTCGGTGATCCCTGTGTGTAGGGGGTCCCCCTCAAAAGTGTGATACGTATTCCCCCTTCATTTTGATGAGCTGAATTCAAATATGTTATTAAAAGTATTTGTGGGGCACATGTGCGTCACAGGTCTCTACTAGTTTCTGGGATGCTGAATCACAAGTTGAAAGAGAACTGAAGGGGTTGAAATAGGAGTTTGGCAGAATCCATGCTTACTTTATGGATTGTATGTTTTACAGAAATGAAACTGCTCGAAAAAATGTTCCGCGCAAAGACTTTTGCAGCACCAACTACATTTCAGGAGTGTTATATCTTCGCACTCATTGCATATGATAGTGTCGTTTAAGGAAAATGAGAAACTCACTGGATTAACAAATTCTTGCGGCCTCGTATCTACATATCCGGATTTATACCAACTATATTTGAAAACATCATGGTATCTTGGCGATGATAGTTGTTCATAAACAAGCGATTGCAACTTTATAATGTTGTTACGTTGGTGAAGTTGTATATCAATTTGGTGTAAAATTATGAAATCTGTTATTTTCCGTACAAAATTTTTCCATATTCTAAAGCCCCAAACATCCCATGGTTGTACAGCCCAAGTTGTTCCCGGTGGAATCTGTTTGATACATAGCGTTTTGTTGTCCGGAATGTGTTGCTGCATCTCTTCCTCGTTGAAAGATGACCATGAATCTACGAGCAAGACACTTTTGTCCCCTATGTTAGGAACCAAAACGTCACGGATCCACTCCTCCAAGTGCAGCTTACCCATCTTTCCAGATTTTGATGCGAAAAGCTTAACATTTGGGGGCTGGAATAAAGTTTTCTTGACTTGTGGTCCAAATTGTCCTGTCGGTTCTTGCAATACAATATATAATGGCCCAACTAATTTTCCACTGGCAGACATAAGGGGCATTATTGTATAGCTATGAGATAAGGCTTTTTTGGATTGTGCAGAAGCTTCTACTTGTTTTTGGCCTTGTATAGCTAATATACGGTTATAGTGCAGTTCCATGGCAAAACCACTTTGATCAGGATTGTAAGTATTGTCTATATCGAATTCCGGTAACGTATCTCTGACTTCTAGCTGGAAAGATATGGCCGAAGTTTCTATTTGTTCTGAATTGTCAACGTCTGCTCGCGACACGAATTTTGTTATTTCTCGCGACACAATATTATGTCTCCGTTTAAAACGGGCACACCAACTTTTGGAAGCCTTAAAGTTTTCAAGATTAATTTCTTTCGCTTTTTCAATTGCCCATTTCCGAAGATCCATGTCATGTACAGGCATGAAATCTCTTTTGGCTTCAATGAACTTTGCATACACAAAATTGGAAATAGATGAACATTTGTCATTGCGTGTTCCTTGATTATCAATTTGAGCTTCCCACCGATAAAGTTGCGACACATGTTTACTTTTTTAAATCTAGTTTGTACACTTGAAAATTTTCTTTTACCTCCAGGACTTGATTTAGATTTCCAAAAATCGACAACTTTTTTCTTGTACTCTGTTGTTACTGCATCACCTTTAGGGATGTCATCTTCTACAACTTCGCATTCCGGATCGTCTACGGCTATGGACACTGTTAAGCATTTATCGATGTCGAGTTCTGCCGTTTTTCGACAACAAAAATAGAATCTTTCATACCACATTCTAAAATATCAATGAAAAATGATGCCAATTCTCTTTCCTTATCTGAAATAATTGTTGCTACATATTTTTGAGCAGGAAATGCAGTTTGTAAGAGTGAAATTATGTTCACAGAATTCATTATGAGGTTTCACGTGTTCAAAACGTATCCAATTTATTAACACTATGCAAACACATTGAACCTAACACCAGCAAACACGCAATTCATAACGCGCTATAAGATACTGGCTTCCTAATGACAGATATGCAATCTCTATATAAAACGATAACTGGAAACAACGTCTGTACAAGGACGCGTACACTTCGCGAATTGAGTGAATAAGTTTCTCGCGCATGGTTTAAACAGCGTCAAATAGCGTCAAATGAACTGTAAGTGTATTTAACGTTGTGCACGCAACCTTTTCGTTGTTTTAACGGCTGTTTACCCCGCCTGGGGTACTTTTTAATTTTGTTTGTTTGTACAGCAATATAGAATTGACTGTGCTCTATTTCTGAATACTATTTTTTTTAAATTTTAAAATACTCATAAATACCAAATAAATGCATGCAGAAAGTTTGTCCATGTCTACATTAGTTTATGCATTGCTTTTGGTCAGAGAGGCTTCGTTGAAGCAGCAGTTGGGTAAGCAAGTGGAGAGGGGTCCTCGCTCCCGTACCCTTGTTAATCCAAAGTCATTGGATTAGCTGATGTCTCTGCAGTTTTCTTTCGTATTTTGTTTCTTCGTTATATTCATTATACTATTTCTATTAGTCACGAAGTGACTAACGGGTTTTCTAGTACATGTATCTAAAGGTTCTGTAGATACATACTTGCTAATCGTTAACTACAAAATATCAAATATTAACACAATTTAAAGTGAATATGACATCACCTACATTATAGTATCCGTTTCATTCCTGTAAAACATACAATCCATACAGTAAGCACAGATTCTGCCAAACTCCTATTTCAACCCCTTCAGTTCTCAACTTGTGATTCAGATCCCAGAAACTAGTAGAGACCTGTGCTCCATAAAGTACTTTTAATGACATATTTGAATTAAGCTCATCAAAATGAAGGGGGAACATGTATCACAGTTGTGAGGGGGACCCCACGCACACAGGGATACCCGACCCTCAATTGAAGTATCTTTACGCAAAAGAAGACGAATGACAACGATTGTCGACAACAATAAGTCAATTATCAAATCGAAAGGTTGGTTTTTACTACGAAAGCCGAAAATTGCAAATGGGGCACTACCCCACCCAAATATGGGGTTCCGCCGAAATTTGTTGTGCCGATCTTTATTCCATGAGCCCACCTAACGATCTGCACAAACATTTTTGAAATCTGAGATTTACACTTCGGACACACTCCTTATAAGGCTACAGCTTATACAAGGTGTTTCGAAACAACACCGACAACGCACAGGAGGTGATTCCAGACACCAAGTTAAGAAGTATAGACCAAGCTGGCTACATAAATGCTTCCTGTCGGCGCTATGATCAGCCGAAAATTTGTCGGAGAAAGAGAACAAAATGTCGGATTGAGTCAGGTAAATGAAAAAGTAGATTATTTTAGTCGTAGATTCTATTAATGCACAATTCGATGCAGCGCAGGAGCGGAGCAAGGTTAGACCCCAAAGAAGCGGAAGAATTCCAGGGGTATTTTATTACCAGTTGACTCAAAAATGACAAGAATTAAGTACATTACGTCAACGAATAAAAATCGTACTACGTTTTTAGAATTCATAAAAAAAGAGATGCACATGTTTGATTGATCTAATTTCTACTTTGCTTGTAGAATTTCACGTACATCCGGAATAATTACCAGGATGATCGCCTTTACAGTTGACGCACGTATTTCGCTGGTGTCTCTGGTCTTCTTTCCGCATTGATACGTGCAATGAGAGGCGGCGCACTTAGCGCACCGAGGCAGAGCTTAGCAAGTTGCTTGCGAATGCCCAAATCTTTGGCATTTGAAGCATTGCAAGTAATATTTCTTTTGCAGTGGTTCTATTCCAACTTTCATGTCTAGTAATGTATCTTCTTTGAAGATTCTGGTGGTTTGTAGAGATTTCTTTAATGTAACCAGAAATAGTGGGATGGGGACTTTCCTTTTCTCGCCTTCACGATTCTCGGTTCGAATTTATGAAACGAAGAATATTGAGTATTCTTTCTCCTTGAGTGCTGTTGTGATGTTTTGAATACTGATCTCAATTGGAAGGTGGCGAATAACTCCTTTGATTGTCTTTTTCTTCTCGATACCGGTAGGATATTGCAGCTGATTGTAGAAACAAAAGTTTTGCACGACTTCTTAGACGCTCACAATAAACTTTTGTGTATCCTTTCATGAATAGAAAAGTGACTTCTTTGCTACAATCTTTAGTTACTAATTATTGTAATTTATAGCCCCGGGTAGGAGAGCAGTCATATATGTATATCTAATTTTTGGTCACGTTCTGAGGTAGTCTTCATACAGTCTGTTTTCACATTCTTCCGAAATTCAGTGTTTGGAGTGGAAGCTCTTTCTGTGTAATCCGTGGCTCTTGAAAGCACCTCATAGGTATTTGATGTTGTTATAGACGCAGGCGTTTTTATGGTCTGACGTTTCTTCTTGATTTCGGAAGACAAGAAGAAGAAAGCTTCAGGAAGATTACAAAGTGCAAAATATTTGTTCTTATAAGCAACTACAATATACCACCACAACTAAAGTCTTCTAAATCATATGAGAAATTCCTGTTTAAAGGACGGTGAGAATTTGTAGTGGTTCTTATTTTTTGCTATACACAAAGCTTTGCATTTGTATTTGACATTTGTGTCAAATAACAAACAATGTATCATATTTTCTGAAATTCCTCATGAAAATAGTTTTGTCAGCGTATACAATTTTTTACATTTACGTAAATGACAACACAGTCATCTGATGTTCTACTAAGTTCCTAATATAAAACGCTAGTTCCTAAACAGCACATTAAAATAATAATCATTTTTAGTTATTTTAACTCTCAGTTCTTGCTGTGTAGTCCTCTAGTGCACGTGGTATCTCAACATAATATGAGGTGAGCTGGGCCGGGACTTTAGTTCGTTCACAGTTTCAGGAAGCTGCCGAACTAGGTTGAACTCGATCGGGCTGTGGTCATCTATAGTATAAGGTGACTAGTATATTCACCCACTCTCAAATAATGATTCCACTCGCCCAGGTTAGGTTGCCTATGTGAAAAGAGAGTGGTTATAATTATTGGATACTTACCAAGTGGTCGGGAGGGAGTATTATGTCATTCATAGATATCTCTTACTGTAGACATCTCACATTACTTCTTTAACCACACATGATTTTAACTATTACTGAATATATGAGTTTCAAATAAAGATACTTCAAACAAAAGTGCTGTTTGAGATATATTTTTTTTAAAAAAATGTTTATTTACAGAAAACAGCCCGGTAGTATAACAACAATAACAATAATTTGAGATTAACCAACCTTATACACCTAGAACGTTAATACGGACAAAGATATACGAGATAAGTCAATTATTTTGTTGTAAATAAAGTATGTATTTTTGTAAATAAAGTATATATTTTAATCAAAATGTATTCATTTTATTTGACCTAAAGAAAGCGTATGATAGAGTGTCAGAATCTGATTCGATGGGCAATGAAGAAGTGTGTACTGAATGTCGTCTGTGCAATTCTGTCTGTGCAATTCTAGATATGTATAATGAATGTAGGACACGAGTGAAGAGTGCGTGCGGAATAACAGAAGAGTTCGCAGTTCAAGTTTGAACTCATCAAGAATCTAGTCTTACGTTAGTCCATACCTCATTGCAAATGTGATGGACGAACTTATAAACGATATCCTAGAGTTAGAGCCTGTCTATTCCACCTGTGCTCTTGGAAACTATGCGAACTATACTTCGGCTCCACCCCTGCCACCCTCTGGCGGATGAAACCCTCCCTTTGCTTAGGGAAAAGAAGTGAGTGACCTCACCTGTGTTGCCAATTTGTCATTCAGTCTTTTCGTCTTGACGATTGAAGATCGTAGACTACTTAAGAATGGCTAACAAGACAGAGCACAGCGAAGTCTGTGAAGTAATTCAATGTGCCAACGCTTCCGCATCCAACAATTGAAAGATCTCGGCTGCAGTAACTTGTCCCTCCTCTTTCGAGGAAGGTACGAGAAACCACACATCGATAGTAGCGCCAGGAGGGGTATACTTGAAATAGAAGGGGTCTAGCACCTTGAAGTATGCTATTTGCGAATTACATCGGGCTTGTGAGTGAGACAAAGCCAGCTCTGCAAGAGAAATCAGATTCCTGGAAAGGAGCATTGGAGAGGAAAGGGTTTAGAATTAGTGGAACTAAGACAGATTACTTATATTGTCCTTTCAGGAAAAATATAGTTGAGAATACAAGAATACATTCTGAAAAAGGACGAAAAAGAGATTGTGCTGACGAAGAAATTCATCTATATACTTAGGATCAATTCTGCAAGAAAATAAAATGGAGGAAGATATAAACAGCAGAATTAGCAGCGGTTGGAAGAAGGGAGAGAAACGGCAGGAGTGTTGTGTTTCCGTAGAGGAACACTACGCCTTAAAGGGAAGCCTCCTATATTGTACCGAGTGGAATGTTGGACAACGAAGAATAGAGAGAGGAACAAAAGTTGCATGTTGCGGAGATGAAGATGTTGCGGTGAGTGTGTGGAGTGACTTGAAAGGACAAAATTAAGAATGAAGTTATCCGGAGAATAATAAAGGTAAGAGCAGTTGAGCATGTAACAAGACCTTTGAAATAGGTAGCTCACCGAGTGGATTATAAACAAGTCAGTGGAAAACGAGTCCGAAGCCGGCCAAAAAAGTAGTGGGAAGATTGTGTTAAGAACGATATGGTGCAGTCAGTGGCGTATTTACGATTTTGTTTCGGGGGGCTTTGCCTGAAAATGTTTAAATTCTGCAAGTATTTTATATCCTTTACGACAGTGAATAAGATTTCGGGAGGACTTAAGCCCGGACGACCCCTCTAAATACGCCACTGGGAGCAGTGAGGTGTCACAGCGGATATGACACAAGACAGAAACAGGTGGAAGACAGCGATCCGGAAAGCCAACCTCAGCTAATTGGTCAAAAGGCTTAGAACAAAAAGAAAAATATTTCTTGTGGTGGTAGGTGCCATAAAGAGGAAAGCCCCGGTTTCCAAGCTGACCAGATTATCATTGAATGTCGCCCGTACTGTTACTCAGAAGAAAAATTCGCATTCACTTTCAAGCGCTTAAACTCAAATGCGGATAACTGCAATCCTCGTGAAGGTAAAACAAGGCTATTTCTACTTAATTCAACTAGTTGTCTAAGTTTCTCAAGGTGCTAGTTGAATAAAAATAAAAGCAGTACTCATCGAACTAGCGAAAATGTATGAAAGTGACACACGTTATCCATACAGCTACAGATGGGCGCCTTTGATTCATACTATAGAGCACTGGAGCACATCTGTGCTTTAATATTGCTTCGAGAAATATACTGATATTTTTTTTTTTTTTTTTTTTTTTTTTTTTTAGAAATTCAAGGTTATATTCGAAATTATATTTGTGTTGACCATGAGGAAGATTCTGAACAATGTAGTTACGTTTTACTAGATAACTTTGTGCATAACTTTCCTCAAGCACTGTCTTGTTACGATATGGAGTTGGACTTATCTTCTATGGCGCGTGACAGATAATAACAATAAACACAAATTATTTGCAAGAGACGAACCGTGCCAGCAAGAGGGCAGAGGGGATGATATTACACGCAAATTTTTTTTCATAACTCTCAAAATG
Source organism: Thermobia domestica (assembly GCF_964235325.1). NCBI lineage: Eukaryota > Metazoa > Arthropoda > Insecta > Zygentoma > Lepismatidae > Thermobia > Thermobia domestica. Next base: position 390,979,270 of record NC_137454.1, read on the forward strand.
TATATATACGTTTTAAAGCTAAAATGGCCGTTAGAAAGTTCTTCCTTTTTTTTTTTTTTTTTAACTAAAGGAGCGCGTTGGTCTTCCACTACGGGTACCCTTCAACCTTCCTTCCTGAATAACCGCAGGTCTCCCGCCATTCCATGACGAAACACTGTCGCGCTCCATAGAACATTAACTGCACGTCACAGAGACGAAACGACAAGGGGCGTCGGGAAAAAGAAGTCGTGTAATGGCCATAATCTGCATGGTTGGAGGCGCCGCTTCGTCCTTTGTTCTGTCGTTTCTATGTAATCTTTCATTCTCTTCTGTGCTTTCTTGTAATTTCGTTTCCTGTCTCCTTTCTACCATTCCTTCTTTTGTTCTGCCTTTTTCTTCGTAAAGAATGTTGTGTCCAAAACATATTTTTAATAGATCTTTCCGCTAGTTTAGTGGCTACCGTGTGCACCTATAACGCACATAGTCCTGTGTTTGATTAACGTTTAAAATGAAATGGAAAGAAACAAAATCCTTTAGTTTAACATCCCACAATTATGTCTATTAGACTAAGGGAGGCGGATCATTAAGGCAAGCAATGGCGTATTTACGATTTTGTTTCGGGGAGACTTTGCCTGAAAATGTGAAAATTCTGCAAGATATTTCATATACTTTACTATAGTAAGTAAGATTTCGGGGGGCTAAAACCCGGAAACTACCCCCTAAATACGCCACTGAAGGCAAGTAAGTGATGATGGAAGAATTAGTGGAATAAGAATATGGGAGGAAACGGGAGTACCCCGAGAAAACCTACGAACAGGATGTTGTCCACCACAAGCATACTTGGCGAACAAGAGACCACACGCACCTAAGCGCTCGACCATGTAGCCAGCGGCCCCTCTTTCCCGATTACCGTTAAGAAAGCGTTAAAACGTTTGAAGCCACTGAGGTGGTTCTACCTTAAACTGTTGGTTCACGTAGATTGAGTTGAGTTGAGTTTAATGTCCCGTTCAGCAGCGAGGCTATATGATACGTGGACCTACTAATTAACATGGAATCCGAACCACATGAGCTCCCACTTGGTCCACGTAGGGTTGCCACCTTTCTGAAAAGGCAAGAGCAAAACACATTTGTTAAACATTTGCACCTCACTGTTTCCTCATACCCAAATTTGCACATGGAACAAATCGTTAAGGATAATAGAAAGAAATACATGTGTTTATGAATAAAAATTGCAATCAAAATATAAACTAAAAACACATTAAACAAAACCTGTAGCGTCAGCTTGTCAGTTAGATGAAAAGAAGTTATGAACCATTGAACTTTACAAAAATGGCAACAGAATCAGGGACGTACGCAGGAATTTATTTCGAGAGGGGTCTAAAGCGTTTCGGGGGGTCCAAATACAATTTGAGGCTAAATTATATGAAATTTTTTAAAATTGCCCCTAAAAGTAGAATACACTTACAAAAAAGTCGGGATTTCGGGGGGGGGGGTCCGAACCTCGAGGACCCACCCCCTGCGTACGCCCCTGAATAGAATTATATCAATACTTCGATTGTTAACACTAGGGGTAAGGTCAGATAAACTCAATCTATATCACGTTTTTTTTTTTTTTTTTTTTTTTTTTTTTTTTTTACTCTAAAGATATCATAATTGAAAGCGAAAGATGTACAGATGTATGCAGCTTTTGCTTCTTTTCATTCCTACAGAAATAATAGCGGAGATTACATATCTCATTTCATAAAAAAATAAATAGAAGTATTAGGGGGAAAGGACGTCAAAAATGTTTGGTTTCTTCTGTGTCAATTTAAAAAAAAAATTATAATATTGAAGTAATAAATGGTAGTAGATTTCTATAAGTTTCAATTTTAGTAGAGAGATTAGAGTGGAGATGGAGTATGTTAAGCTTAATGGACACTAATCATTTGCTGAGCAAAACCATATATTTTCATTAAAAGTTAAATACGTGTTACACTTTCTCCAACTAATTTTTTGACTTCATCAGACGCGATGAGAAAGGATAACTGTACAGTCTTATGTACTTAACACCATCTGAGACATCTTTCTCCTGATTGGCTCCTGACAGCCAGAAATCCCGTTTAGGTATATACCCTACTTATTTGAAGTTCCTATATATGCTTTCTATTGTATTTAACACAAAATGACGACCTTAACTAAACTAATTTAAACTAACAATTAATTAACTTTAATAATTAAGTAAATAATTATAAATATATATGAGGTGTGACAATTAAATAACGAGACTGACCATCTCCTGTCGCGCAGGATTGTGGTGTCGAGGTAGCTAATGATGTGTTGTTGATCTTGAACCTTCATGAGCAGCCACTATTTGTTTCATGATTCTGAAAGCTTTTTCTTTGTTTGGAGGCTTGCATGAAGAGGACAGTGTTCTGTAGTAGTACCGGAATCATGGTGAACAGTAAAGTTGAGCAGCGCATTAATGTCAAAGTTTTGCTTAAATTAAACAAAACACTGACGGAATGTTGTGCAATGTTAAAAGATGTGTATAGTGATAATGTTATGACATGTGCGTGATTTTTCGAATGGTACAAACGATTTTCAGAAGGTAGAGAGAAGGTTGAAGATGATGAACGACCCGGCAGCTCTTTGAGTTCAAGAAAGGACGAAAATGTTGAAAAAATTAATGAACTTGTGCTGAAAGACAGACGTCTGAGCATTCGGATGATCCCAGACATGACGAACATTAACAAAGAGATAGTAAGACAAATTTTGCATGACAATTTAAACATGACAAAAGTTTCTGCAAAAATTGTCCCGAGAAACCTCTCTCAGGAACAAAAACACATTCGAAAGACCATCTGCTGTGACGTAATGGAACGATTCAAGGCAGAACCAGACTTACTAAGACGTGTCATCACATGTGATGAGACATGGATTTTCTAATATGACCCCGAGACTAAGCGTCAATCCATACATCGCCAAGAATGAAAAAAGCACGAATGAGCAAGTCGAAAGTGAAAGCAATGCTCATCGTTTATTTCAAAATCGGGGGTATCATCATGACTGAATGGGTGCCTCAGAATCAAACGACGAATCAGACCTACTACCAAAGAAGTCCTAATCAAACTGATGGAAAGAATAAGGAAGAAGAGACTGGATTTGTGGAAGAATGATGCATGGATCCTCCACCAAGACAATGCGCCTGCCCATAATACCCTTTCTGTGAAGCAGTTTCTAGCAGCCAAGCGCATTCCTGTGCTCGACCATCCTCCGTATTCTCCAGATCTGGCTTCCTGTGACTTTTATCTATTCCCAAAAATGGAAAGTGCATTGAAGGGAACACATTTTCAGTCTGTGGAAGAGGTGAAACGAAAAACGGCAGAGTTGTTGAACAGGGTGACATCTGATAATATACAGCATTGTTTTAAACAATGGAAGGCACGTATGCAGAGGTGTATAGATAGGGGAGAGGAGTGTATTGAAGAGGATAACAGTCAATTGTAACTTTCTTTGCAATACATCACATTTATGACACCATTCTCGTTATTTAATTGCCACACCTCGTATATATTCACATTTTATACTTTAAGCTTTTGTAAAAATTTATTCCACTTCTGGTCTATGTTAAGTCCTGCATTCCAGTTCATAGCTTTATTACCCTCCATTTCAATACATCATGTCTCCTTCCATTTTCTGACTATGCTTCCATCTTCATGGCATAGAATAGATATGGTTTTGCTCAGCAAATAATTAGTGTGTATTTAATTATATACAAAGTAAAACTTCTACTTATGGAGAATGCGCTTAATGATTTACTGGAAACCGCATGTCGCTATATATTACAGTTTTTACTTTTAAGTGATCAAGTCAAATACCAGAAGTGGTTGACTTCTGCCACTTCTTGTTCGAATAGAGGGTTAAAAGATTGACTTCTGCCACTTCTTGTTCGAATAGAGGGCTAAAAGATTGACTTCTGCCACTTCTTGTTCGAATAGAGGGTTAAAGGATTGACTTCTGCCACTTCTTGTTCGAATAGAGGGCTAAAAGATTGACTTCTGCCACTTCTTGTTCGAATAGAGGGTTAAAAGATTGACTTCTGCCACTTCTTGTTCGAATAGAGGGTTAAAAGATTGACTTCTGCCACTTCTTGTTCGAATAGAGGGTTAAAAGAGAACATCGTATCTAACTGAGAACACGAAATCGAGTTTGAGAAACACTTCTCGTTATCTCTGATTGCTTTGTCTCTGTGTTCATCAATACCGAAACCGGAAGTTGTAATGCACTTCTATTACTTCCTATCAACACTAAAACCGGAAGTTATGGATTGTTTTTATCACATTTGGTTTGAGTATCACGTCCATCAACTAACTCAGTTCCTAACATTTAATCGTGTATATCTTGGTCAAAATTGATGGTGACCCACCAAGTAGTAATTGAGATTTTATATCTTTCGGAGGATTACATTGACAGGCAAGATAAATATGTAAACGGGGCTTTGATTAAACCTAAATTCCTTAGACATCAATCATTGGAGATAAGTTTCACTTGATTTAAGTGAACTAATTTTTGTGTCTTTTTCCAACACCAAAACCATGTCAGACAGGAGCTTCTTCTCAGTCACTACTAGTTTTTTTTTTTAAATACAGGACATAGTGATCCTACCGGGACTCACAGAGTGTTCATTCAATTGTTAGAAGTGCTATCTTGTTTACATGTATCAATTACGGTCAAGTGGGGTAATCGTAAAACACGAAAAAAGTGGGGCTATTGTGAAACATCCCTGTTTTTTCAGAACTCGGTGAAGTCTCAAAAAAAGTATAACAAAGCAATAAATTTACTGCTATATATCTATTGCATATATCAAAAAATAAAACAAGGCAGTAAATTTACTGCTATATCTATTGCATATATCTCAAAGAATAAAGCGAGACCGTAAATTACTGCTATATCTATTGCATATATCTCGAATATCTTAAATATGACAATTTGTGAGAGAAAAAGTATAATCTGAAAGCATCCACTTTTGAACAAAAAAAAAACTTCTATTTTTTCTTACAAAACTTTTGTTTTATATCGCATTTCAAATGCCTCACTAACTAGTTAAATACATATTATTGTAGAGGATATTTGGGCTTTTCAGACGGTGTAAGTAATGTGTGAAACCATGCATTGTGGAAGGGGGACTATATAAGCCAAAAGTCAAGATTCTATTATATAACACTGTGTGGGGCTATTAGGAAACACAGTGTGGGGCTATTAGGAAACCCTGTGTGGGGCTATTAGGAAACACAGTGTGGGGCTATTAGGAAACACGGCGTGAGGCTATTAGGAAACATGTGGGGCTATTAGGAAACACAGTGTGGAGCTATTAGGAAACACAGCGTGGGGCTATTAGGAAACACTGTGCGGGGCTATTAGGAAACACAGGTAGAGCTATTATGAAACGTATTAACATTTAAGTATATGAAGAAGTGTATGATAACTATGATGTTTCAGTGCTATTATGATGTACAGCATCCAAAAGTAAAGAATAAAAGGCTCGTAACTCTTAGAACAGCGACGAAGAATGTCTTGTTGCATGACATGCTGAAGAATCCTTGCTTGTCTGAAAGCATCTTCTGATGATGATAATTTTGGATGACCCACAACCTGATGGTTTCGTCAAAATAGAGGACCCTGGCACAGACTGCATTAGACCAGAAGATTTTTTTCTTGCAAATTTTAAAGGAAGTCGCCGAAATAGTACCATATATAGTTATATTGTGACAGTATTAAGAGTCCTATCTCATGATGAATTTGAAGTTATGAATCTTAAATCAGATGTGAACAAGAACACACTTAAAGTTGTCGTAACTGACATTTTATTCATTAAAGAGTCGGATATCTTTGTTATTTGAATACTCTCACAATGATAATGTTTGGTGATAGATATAAGTACTGTTTTGAAAAGGTTGTTGATGTTTTTGAAGTGTAAAAGCTCGAACTGTTTGTAGGTATTCTAATGAGACCATGATAATCTTCAAACTCTTCATGCAATGCAACACAAGTGTGTGTCTTCGCTTAATGTTCAGTACAAACTATGAAAGGTTCATCTATTTTATTTTTCCGCGTTTAATGGGATCATGCTCAATCACGAATACGACATGACTTTTAATAATTGATATTTTCAGCATGATATGCAGCTTTTCATGGAAACAGAAGGAATTTTTGGTGAAGACAGGATATGAAAGTGTTTGTTCTTAACTCCAAGCTGGTCCCCATCATCACTTGCAAAGTTATTAGTGATAAAGTAAGTATCAAAGAAAAACAACGACTTAATATTCATTTAATTTTTGATAGAGAATAACTGAGTAACTATCAGAGATAATTACACCAAATTCTGTCATATGAAACATTACACCGAAAGCATTTTATTGTAGCCCTCAGCATTCTTTAGAGTCTTCAATCTCGTAAGTCATGCGTGTGTTTCACAATAGCTCCGTTGCTGTTTCAAAATAGCCCCAAATCCGGAAGCTATTTTGAAACAAGTGTTTTTCTTTTTCCCAGGAAAATTAAATGTGTTAACGAAACGTACCTGAGTTGTTTTCAAAGATCTTTGTGTAAAGCATATAATGGTATTGTTTCGTGTTTCCAAACCTAACCATAAAAATACTATTGAATATGTCCTAATAATAAAGGTATCCTTAAATGTGTCCTAACAATTAAGGTTATCTTAAATATGTCATAACCCTAAAGATACCCGTGAAGGTGTCCTAATCATAAAAGTACCTTTGAGTATGTCCTAATCATAAAGATATCTTTGAAGGTATTCTAACCATAAAGATGCTCTTGAATGTGTCCTAACCATTAAACCAGTGGGCGTATTTTGCGTAAGGAAGCATCGACTTGACTTACCGTAATCCTCTTCATAGACGATTGCAACTTTGGTCCAATTGAGAAATGCCATAACATCCTGGAAAGCGAGATTTAGTAACTGCTGCGATGGGTAAAGGTTAATGGAGAACTCTTTGAAATCGGTGTCCAGATCTAGCCTCGCCTCCAGGTGGGGGATATCCAGGGCGTCGCAGATGGAATGAATGTGGGCGCCAAGTAGTGGATCCGAAGGGCCAAACACTGCCTGTACTCCGAACTGAACTTGTTGGCATGCTGTAAAAAACAGACCAATTGAATATGTAAATATAGTCTATTTAGAATTATCATCCATCATATACTAACATCTCAAAGCACACAATATATTGTAAAAGTCTGCTGAAGTAAATATAAGGTACATCAATTAAACACAAGAATCGTTTCCTTGCACTACCAAGTTTATTACAAAACATCCTTATATAATACAGTTTCACTAAATAAGTACTAAGTTCACTAAAATTTAGGGAAAGTAGGTGTCCCTAGATAACCAAGAAGGACTCTTTACAAAGCCCTGATGGAAGCTGAGAAAGATGGGTAGGATGCTCAATGCCCAACTGCAAGCAGAGAAAGGTTGAGTCCTGCAGAACTCCACAGCAAAGTATTCGGGAAAGGAGAACCACGAAGCTCCATTGCAAGCTGAATGGTTTTGTGGTAAGGAATCTTTCAAAACTTCACTGCAAGCTATGAGAAGGATTAAGTTTCCAACAGAACTCCGCTGCAAGCTAAGTGAGCAGGAAGCCTCAGAACTCTATCACAAATTAAAAGGCTTGGGTTAGGTTAGGGTATTCTGAGAGCTCCCAGGCAAGCTAGGAGAGTAGGAGTGATCAGTCGAGACTGATTGATAACAGTTTTGGTAATTCTCTGAATTTTATAGATACTCCTGCGTAGAGGTGAGGCTGGTGTTCCTCTTCAGTCACGTGATGAATTCCGTCACGTGGCTTCCGTCACGTGGTGCTGTCGTCTGCTTCTCATAGTGGTTTGTAGTAAATACACGTGATATCGTTCACAAATAAAAGCACATGTTAATATTTACAAATACACTCATGTGCTGGACATTATTATATACTGCTAGTTATAAAAATAATGGAAGCTCATGTCGTGTACGTAATCTTAAAACTAGTCATACTGAACTTCCGTGCATCGTGACTTTGTAACCGTCTTGCATTATTGCATTGTTTGATAATGTGGTAGGCGACGTAGTGAAGTACAGATTTGTTTCAAGTAAGATAATTTTCATATGTTATAATGTAAGTATTTTAAAAGACGATTGATCAGAGCACTGACGGGTAATGTTTACTACGATAAACGCCTAAAAGTACTGCTGAGTGCGTCAAATTGGGATACAGATGTGTTGGGAGTGTGTGTACATTCAAACTCCGAAATAAATTTTGTAAATGGAGGGGGAAATGTTCACAAAACTTCTTCCTAAACCGAATTGTTCGTGAACCTAGAGATTCGTAATCTTCACATTGTATTTGCATGAGAGCCGTTCACGTCAAGCGAACAATGCTGCTGCTAATTATATTTGAAAATGAAATCTTTCAATGTACTTGAATTTGCTATAACAAATTGTGTTACTGTCACACAATGCCGCCATAGAACACGTTATACTCAAAACCAAGACACGTGACAGTCCATCTACAATTACAGCTACACATGAGCAAACTAGATATTCGTGCAATTGTAAAAGTTTTGCAGCTGTTAGTATAGACCGAATGACATATGTAGCGAAAGAACCATAGTGTATCATTATATCTTATGTTACAAAAGCGACACAAATACCTTCCTACATATTTGTAATTTAGCCATTTAAACTTCAAGAAATACTATTCCAACGATGTATTTCGGCCGTGCTATTAAAACTCTTTTATATACGTATCTCTTAAAACCCTTTATAACGCTTGCTTCTGACCTTTATATTTAAGTGCGTATTAGAAACATAATAATAATAATAATAATAATAATAATAATCTATATATATAAAAGAGAACGTACAAATCCTTTGTCCGCTCATCACGCTAATACGGCTGAACCAATTTCTTTTATTTTTGGGGGGTTATTAGGATTTGGACCCTAGATGGTTTTTATCATATCACTTTAATTTTCAATTACCAGTGTCTTGAGATAATTGACCATTCAGGTGTCCATTACGTACAAATCCTTTGTTAGTTCATCATAGGTATAAAAATAAACGTATGTATATGCAACCCGCATGACCGTGTCACTCGGCGGGTTAACATAAATGACAGGCGTTATAATGGTTTTTATCATATCACTTGAAAGCGAAAAAGTAAAAATTATCTAAGTAACAAAGTTTATTGCGTTCGGGGGTGACCGCAGCGAAGCGGGGCGGGTTAACATAAATGACAGGCGATATAATGTTAACATTTACTGCAATCTTCTATGGTTTTTATCATATCACTTGAAAGCGAAAAAGTAAAAATTATCTAAGTAACAAAGTTTATTGCGTTCCGGGGTGACCGCAGCGAAGCGGGGTGAACGCTGCTAGTAATAATAATAATAATAACAGAGTATGGAATTTTTGAATAAACATGCTTAATTTTAGTTTGAAGTTTCTTCTATGTTACGTTGCTTTTGTATTGAGTATATTGAGTTGTGAAGATACACCTTAGTTTGAGATTCACACGTGTTCATCCACAACGTCTATATAATATGAAAATCAAATACAGACATTATAGGATACTTATACAAAAAGCATGCACACAACATTGCATCAACACCTAGAGTTCATTTATTGGTAAGTTTGAAGCCTACGAACGTGCTGTATTAATTTGTAAAATATATTTATTAAGAGTCTTCATCCCGGTGGAATTAAAATACCGCTAATTTTACAGTAATTATGTGATATCTTCAAATAGATAAAAGATAATTGAAATATGGAACAAGAGCGCCCTAGACAATATTATTTTGCGTGAGGTATCGTTATCACAAGTCAACTAGTGGCTTTTCGTTTTCAGATGTTTAGAAACGCGAAAATAAATGCCGATTTTCAAAATGGCTCGAAATCGAAAGCAGATAAGTGAGTCGTGACAACGGTATCTCATGTAAAATAATATTGTCTAGGGCGCTCTTGTTCCACATTTCTATTATCTTTTTATCTATTTGAAGATATCACATAATTACTGTAAAATTAGCGGTATTTTAATTTCGCCGGGATGAAGACTCTTAATTAATACTTATAGAAGTATGAAACGTATCTTGATAATTATTTTTTTACTTTTACGGGGTGGAACTTAGGGGAAGATGTAATGGTAAGCAATGGTAAAAGATAAACCAGGAAAATTAAAACTAATGTATGTCACTTACTTTCTTTAATACAGTATTTGAGTGAATTATTCGTAAATTCTTATTTTCTTAATTCCTAATGAATATTTTCCTTAATTAAAAGAGACCATTAAAATTGTTGATGAAAACAAATATATTTTGTTATCAGAACTTAGTATTCCCATCAGGGTTTTGTGCTGTAATCTTCTACTAAATGTGATAAAAGTAGACGTACTTCATTCTCCAGTTATTTCGTGTGGGACGTTTTAGAAATTGACTGTTTGTCATTTGGTAATTTACTTTCCTCCTTTTATGATTTTTTTTTTTTAAATTCCAGAGTTCAGTTACTGTATGTTCCTTGGTGCTTGATTTTGAGATTTACAACCTCCTGCATATATCACTTTTACACTAATATGCACTTTCCGACAATAAAATTTGACAAATTAGCGCTAATTTTATGTTTATTCAAGCGTCATTAGCCTACTTTCCGCTCGTAGGGAATTTTGTTGACATTGATGAAATACAGTAAAGCCACGATTACACGCGAGTACCGAAAAAGAAATAACCCGATGTAGTCGCGCTCAATTATCTTTCATAAGTAATCGCTGACCAGTGTTGCCACAGTCCTAGCTCTGGAGTGGGCTAAAAAAAAATAGTACCAAATTGAAACAAAAAGGGCTGAATTCATTATTGTATACCAATGTTATACATGGCTCTATAACACGAAACTAAAAGAGGTAAAGTTCTAGAACACTCTGCCCCTCCCCCTCTTCCAAGAGTCCAAATCAAGAAAGTGCTCTTTTTTATTTTTTTTTAAAACATCCAAATAGGAGGACCGCGAACAATCGTGCAAGTGATGAAACTCTTCTCGCACATAGGATGTATAACACTGGCCGCAAATTAAAAGGGAAAACAGTTATCATTTTCGTTATGTATTGTAAGGAAATTAATCTTCAAAGTACCATTAAACCAAAACGATATTATGACCATATATGAAAAAATATATAAAACGAAAGACAAATCAATCACCTCCGAATTCATGTATAAACAGTACATTATAATAAAATATTAAAATATAAGTTATTGCACCTTATTCTCGCTTTTTCACTACCGCAAGAGGATAACAGACTGTAAGAAGAGTATAAGGTAAGTAAACGGACACCTGTAACTTAAAATGTAAGAAACGTCTTAGTGACACTTTTGAAAATGTGACAAGTATTTGTTAAATGGTGCTGAATTGGGTAGGATTGTTCCAACTTTTCCACAAAAGGGGCTGGAAATGCCAATGTGGTACCAACGGGCCGATGAGTGACACAAAGGGCTGAATTTGGTACAATTGTACCAAGTGTGGCAACACTGAGACTGACAATCCGCATAGAAATAAATACTGTATGTTCTAAAATATAAAAATAAATTGCGTAGTGAAAATCTACATTTGCAATAATTGTGCACATTTTGAAATGCAACTCTACTCTGATAAGCAGAAACCAATGGTTGTAAAGTACAACAAGTATGAAAAACGGGAATTGGGAAGAGTGATTTGCGTGGTAGTAAATTACGTTCATTGTTTACTGTGCAGCGGGAGTCCGTACGTCATAACCGGAGGGAATCTTCCAACTCATCCCAAGTTGCGCAAGTGCCTTTACCAATATGAAGACTATGACGAAAAATAACCTAATGTATGTATTATTTGGTGGTTGTGTTAGCTGTATGAAAACATATACAGTATATACCTTTCACAGCAGGCTTTGCAATCTTACTCTCTGATTAATCCTCGAGTACGAATCCTCGAATACGTACAAAAGAACGCTTATTTTATAATCAGGAGACAAGTGTTTTTTTTTCTTTTCTTTTTCCTAAAGGAATGAGTTTGCACTTTATGAATAGAGTGCACTAAGTTACGGAACTCTCCTTGATTAGGTATTGTTTAACTTCTTTCCCTTGGTTCCTTTTAATAAAGAGATACGGAGGGAGTTTTATCTTTGAGTTCAAGTTCAAAACCCTGTTGCCTTCCTTTTTTTCTTTTTCAGCTTTGCAAAAAAAAAAATCCTCATTCTGTATGTGTCATTTCCTTTATCCAAAGAGTTTCTGCGATGATGAATAGAACGTGTCAAGTAGTTGGGTTCCTTTCTTATTTCGATTCCCAGCGGAAGGAAGGAGAGAATTAAAATAACAAAAAAGATGAGGAAGCAAAGACTCCTTGAGAACAAAAGAAAATGAAGAAGGATGAAGTAAAAGGTTTTCTCAAGAGATGGTACTTGTTGTGTTGTTCAAAAGTCAATATGGAAGAAGCAACCATCTTAATTAAAGAACGAAGCAAAACCCAATGAATTTTCAATGTGCCAATACAAGAAACAAGAAACACATTCCTGCTTAATCTCGTTGCCAAGTCGTTTGTTACGAGTACCCTACCACGGAACAGTTCCATGTAGAACTTACCTTACAAACGTACATAAACTAATTAACCATGCTTGTATAGTACGTTAAAATCGACTACGCTAATTAGTTGTATTGTAGTTCTTGCCATGATCTATGACCTGGAAAGGGTGCAAATTAAGAATGCAGGGACCAGTATTTCTAACGTTGATAGCAAAATCTATCATTCGGAAGTAAAGAATAAGCAATAGCATCATTTTATATGTTTCTCGAGTAAACAAGAATCAGTGGCGGTTCTAGCCTGGACCGGGAGAAGCTATGACTCCAGTTTTTGGGGTGTCAAAAATAATTTAAGCTATCATTTATATATTTCTGAAAGTTTATAGTAAACTCATAATATTTCTATCATAGTCTGAGTTGTGGATGATCCCCAGTTTTCACCTTTTAGATCCGGGACTGAGAAGAATCTCTATCTATGTAAGAGTTCACGTTTTTTTATCAGTATATTATTAGATAACTGATTAAAAATATATATTTCATCAACTCGGGGGAAGGGGCATTCGACCTCCTGGCCTTACCAAATAATACTCCTGAGAATAAGACCAAAGAATTTATTTATGTAGGTGCTGCATCACTAAAATAAAGCAAATAGGAATTAATATAAAAGTTACTCGTGTAACCCACAGGAAATAAGATTAACTCTATATAAATTATCAAGCATTTAGATGGACTTGATAATTTAAATGCACTAGCATCGGAATTAGAACGCAGAACCACACTGACAGAAAGAACGTAATCTAGCCTTTTAGCTCTCGAAAAATTATCCTTTAGTTTTGTCTTAAGTACCGAAAAAGACGGTAGAAATTAAAAGAATATACAATTAACAATAAGAAAAAAACATAAAGAATGATGTTAAGAGCTGAAGACATAAGGACGGTTTGGTGTTAGGGACAAAACCTCTTTTCGTGGGCAATTAAGCGCGATGGCTTTCCATTCATCACGGCTGAAAGTGGGTGAGAGGCAGCTACTAAACCTTTCCTCTAAGGTCGAATCTTTCGCCCGGCTTCTCCTGGAAACAGCCAATGCAATCATTGCATCCATGTCTGTGTGCAGGAGAAAATTTCCTTGCGGAGTGAAAGAAATAAACATGGAAAAGGGTATACCAGAGACAGAAGGTGATTTTCAGGTTTCCAGAAGGTTGCAGCGCAGCAAGAACAAGATCGGAGGTGCTTTTACTGGCTCTTTCTTTCTTTCTTTTCTCTGACACACACACACACAGTGAGAAAAAGAGTAACAAAGAGAAGCACCAATAACAAAAACAACTTTTGACAAGAATTTGTCACGTGATAAATCCTTTGTTTCCTTAGAAAAACACTTTCTCCTTTAGGTTTTTTTCTTTTCCTTTCCTGACTGTTTTTATTGTCTTCCTTTATCTTCTTCCGTCAATCAAATCGGCAACAAGAAGATCTTGCAGTCAGCTAGCGAACTCCTCTCATCTACAGTGTTGCTATAAAACAATAAAATTCTCTAACTTTTCGTTCGTGGCCAGAAATCAGATGTTTGGATTACTAATTTTTATATGTAAAGGATACTAGTAGGGCCCATACACGGTCCACGGTTTGTGCAAACAAGGCTGTTTGTGCAAAGAGTTTGACCTTTATGGTGCTGTATGAACTGTTTGCGCAAACGTTTGTGCAAACTTTTTCCACATCGAACTCGTTCAAAAATTGTTTACACGAACATGATGTTTGCGCAAACACGTGGACCGTGTATGGGCATGTTTGTGCAAACACGAGCTTTGTTTCCGAGTAAGAAGCCTAGTGTACAGACGCTTATTTCTTGCGCTATGGCGTCAATGAATAGGAATCAAGAATTCTGCAGAGAATTTATTGAACTTTATCGAAATTTACCTGAACTGTGGAAGGTAAAGAGTGAAGATTATAAAAACAAGAATCTGAAAAATGCGGCATATGAGAAATTGGTGGATAAAATGAAGAAAATAGATTAGAAGGCGGACAGAGAGTCAGTGAGGAATAAAATCAATTTTCCAGTATTTCACCACATGTAGTTGAATCCATTCGTAAACAATTTTTATAGTCCGCAGTCGAACTTATCTCAAGTTCGGATATTACCTAGGTAAATTTTGATGACTAAACTTAGACCGTTTCTTGCACCACTCTTTCATCCACACCCTCTTCTTCCGTTTTGGTTTCGCAGGTCTTTCCGCTTCCAAAGCACAAGCAATTACTATCGCTAAACGAGCTGCTTCAGTGGACATGTTTACGCGATCAAACTCAAAATTGAACTGAAGTTTGTGCAAACAGTTGAAGCATGTATGGCTGAATGTTTGCGCAAACACAGTGTTTGCACAAACATGATGTTTACACAAACCGTGGATCGTCTATGGGCCCCTTAGAGTAGATACGTACATATAGTTAGGATTTTTATGAGAGTTTATATACAGAGTGTTTCAAAACAACACCGACAACATTTGTCAGGTGATTCCTGGCACCAAGGTAAATCAAAAGGTATAGAGCAACTTGTTTGCACAAATGCTTCTTTTCGGAGTTACAGGCTGCCGAAAACATGAAAACATGAACTTCAAATGTCCATAGCTTCAAAACTATGGGACCTATAGGATTCGGGTCAAGACTTCACTTAGTAATTAGTATGTGACCTATCAAAATATCCGTGTTTCAGAATCCTGCGGTACTTCTGCAACAAATTTTATAAGGTAGTTGATGAGTACTTTAAATTATATGCCCGTAGACAAACTCCCTCTATAAATATTGCTGCGTGAATACGTTTAAGATTCTGAAACATGGAGTTTTGGATAGAGCACGTATTAGTTCCTAAGTAGAGTCTTGACCCGACTACAGTAGATCCCATAGTATTGGAGCTATGGATCTTTAAAGTTTATTTTTTTCATGTTTTTGGCAGCCTATAATTCCGTAATGGTGACTTTTTGCACGCAGGTTGGTCTATAGGCCTACTTTGTGTCTTATGTTTGTGTCAGGAATCATCTCCTAAATGTTGTCAGTGTTGTTTTCAAACACCCTGTATATTGCAGGGTTCTACACATGCTCCTAACACTAAATACTGATAGTAAACAAACTACAAACGACAGCCACGAATAAGAAATCGTTAACCATTATCAACAGTCGTCAAGCTAAGATTAATGAAGTTAGTAGCATTTCTTGGTAAAAAGAGCCGGAACACTGTAGAAGGAATCAATCTCCACCGATTGATCATTACCTGCACTCTGTACGATGCCTGGTCTCTGAGAGCTCCTTTATCCTTACCACTTTCTAATGTACCTGGTCTCTGAGAGCTCCTTTATTCTTATCACTCTCTACAGCGCCTCGTCTCTGAGAGCTCCTTTATCCTTACCACTATCTACGACGCCTGATGTCTGAGGGCTCCCTTATCCTTACCACTTTCCAGGGTGCCTGGTCTCTGAGAGCTCCTTTATTCTTACCACTCTCTAGGTCTCCTGGTCTCTGAGATCTCATTTATCCTTACCACTCACTAGGATGCCTGGTCTCTGAGAACTCCTTTATCCTTACCACTCTAGGACACTTGGTCTCTAAATTTTATCTCCGTCTTTAGGACATCTAGATGCTGTGAAATACCTATACACACTCCTTGGCCGCAAAGTTTCTTGGATCCTGTCACCCTAGAACCCATGGTTTCTGGGTTCCTACAAACTCACCAACAAACCAGCAAGTATCCAAGGGAAACTTATATTTGGACTATAATTATTATTATTATTATCATACTACTATATAAGAAGAATTTTTATAATAAAAAGTGATTGTATAAGTGCAATATGCACCATTTTAGCTCTATCCTAAACAAGGGAGAATTTTTACAATACAGAATATTTACTTTAAAGCAAAAGTGAACTCTCGGAGACTACCGAGGTGTAAAATGTTGCTTCCAGTTGGGTATAAAGATATGAACTCTCATTTTTTCAGCAATTTTTCTCCGTTTCTTTTTCTGCTAAATATTTTATTCAAAAGTCCTCAGTCATTGATTGTAATGTATCCTATGCGAGAATTTTGAGAAGAAGAAGCAGTTTGGGCTTTCCTTGGGTCCAAACAATGCAGATGCACTTTTCTACGTCACATCAAATTCTGCAGCACTTGTTTCTCCTTTTTTCCCCGTTATTGTAACACGTTTACAACATTTTTGTTCTCTAAAAACTGCCTTAAAACTCCTAAGCCTGATTAAGTAAATATTAGAAAAGGAAAAAAATGCTTTAGTAAATATTACTGAAGCGAGCATCTAACATTGAATTCACATTTGCTTGTAAGCATTTGTGCATCTGTTTGTTCATTCCCTGCCTCTCTGTTAATCCCCACAAGAACAATCATACATCTGATAATTTTTTAATGAAATTTTGTATATGTTTACTTTGTTACTTAGGAAATAAGTCTATTGTTTGGGTGGAAATCCATATCGGCGCAACTAGGCTAGTTCTCCCCTGGGACAAGAACTCGCATTAGCGCCCTCCCCTGACCAACCAAACCAAAACGCTCCCCGATTTCAATTGATATTGGCATCACACAGTCATTCTCCTGTTCCATTTTTTTCTTCAAGTGGTAAAACTTGATTTGAAAATTACAGTACATAATTTAATATTTAGTACAAGATAAAACACCAAACGAATTAGTATTCGACTGCCAAATAATCTGAGAATAGCATGCTTGATATATTCTTATAGTCTTATCATAACTGCAAATCACAATGTTTTTGGAATTGTATCAGGATGTGCATGTAGAATGAATCAACAGTCTGTTGCTTTAGAATACAATATTAATTATTACAAACAGTCAAGCTGTTGTCTCGAGTATTATACTCGGACATTTTGCAAATCTCTTAAATCCATGTGAGTTAAATGAAAACACCAAAAGCTGGAACTAAAATTTAAGTTTGCGGGCTGTTTGGGCTGCAAAGCTTTTACAATGTCCTCGAAAGATAGCTTTGAAACTAACTTATGTTCTATGGATATGATAATAAGGTTGAAAAGTCGTTGTTGTCCTCTTAAGTTTCTCAGGTAATTTTTTTTAATGATCTCTACTGTCCTAAAACTCCTTTCCTTGCCTTATAGTGAAAATAAATATTTGCCCACTTTTGCGCCCCCAATAATCCACTGTCCGGGACACAAGCCAGGTTTGCTTCCCTTACTTACGGCACTGGAAATTCACCAAACAAAAGGTGGTTAAAGTATGGAATAAAATGAACCAAATATTCGACGTTTTCACATATTCTGTACATAATGTGATGATAAAACAATTTTGCACGATAACATTCGTTAAGAAAAACATTTAATTTTAATGTTAATGTAGAATATATTTGTTTTGAGATGTTGCAATCATTCTATTTTATAAGGGTTAGAATTGATCAAATGTGAGAGGATAGCTTTTACTACATTCTATTTAAAAATGTTTCACCTTAAATGTCATAATAATTCTTTTATTGCTAATATTAATACCAATATTATTCTGATTATTATTATTTTAAGAGGAAGACAATTTGTTTCCCTTTGGGATAAGGATTGTCCCTGTAGCTTATGGCTGAAATCAGTAAGGGAAAAATGAGTAAACCACTTCTATTCTTAAGAAATATGTTTAATTGTAATTTCCCTAGAAATTATCCAATATTATTAAATACTTTCTTTAAAGTTGCCGTAAATGGAGTCTGTTACTTGACATTGAAAGTTCAAGTTCCATTGCCGAGAGAGCATGTAATGCAGCTGTTTCGGAGAAGAGTTACCTTCGCACGGAACATCCCGTGCTATGAGGTTTGATACTACATGAAGATCTCCGTAGGCGCCAATTGCTTTGGACGTGGTTTGGAGCTCATGTTAACAGCATGTTCTGAATTTTGCATAAGGACCTCAAACACTCAAATTGAAGTCCAATTTTCACAAAACATGGCTTGTTCTTTTTTGAAACCCTTAGAATTACTTTTATTGGTTAGTGTTTGATATTGATCAAATAGAAAGGTGGAAGATATTTTAAAAAAATCTTTCGCTCACTTGTATACTGCATGACATTACTTGTAGTGCAGTGGCGCAGGTTATGTGGAGCAAGAGGGAAAATTGCCCCCCACGTTTTTGAAATGACCTCTTAATGTATATAGTTTAATTTGGAAATGTAAAGTTTTTGTATGTATTACTGGTTCACAGAAGAAAGGTTGCCATATAATATTTACCGTTGCCTGAGTATGTATTGGTTATTTGTCTTCCCGTGGAGTTAGGAAAGCTACAGGAATTGCGTTTTAATTGCAATTCAAAGCAATTAATATTGCGATTGCGTATTTCTTTAAATGTCGTAGCATATGCTTCTAGTATTTACTATCTTTCATTTTCTAGGAGTAATAAGGTAACATACATTTAATGGAACGTGTGGAATTAAAAATATAAGTTGTTCATTATCCCCAGTTTCAATATAACTTCTAAAAAACAAGCCCCATTATTCATTGCTATGATTAATATTATAATTTCTATTTATTTGTTTTACAAATTTGTTATTAAATGATCTGATCATACAAATTTCCAGATAGACTTTTAAAATGTTCCTGAGCAAAGAATCAAATTTCATCTTACACTTTCGTTGTTTAAGTGTACAAAGGGCCAATACCTACTTGCGTTGCTCTTGCCAATCTACTTAATAAAATATGAAATAAGATATACGGTATTTTACCTGAAAAAGATAGTATCCTATTAGTTATACAACCCTTTGTCAAACCAAATGTTAGAAACAATCAGGAAAACTAACATTGATATATAAACATTCAGATCATGTCCTTTTCCTTACTTGTAACGTCCAGTCGCCGCCACTGAAAAACCTAAAAAATTACTTTCATAGTGATGGGTAAATTCCCGGCAAGATATTTTTCGGGTATATTCCCTGGGAAAATTCCCGGGAATATTCCCAAAAATGAGAATATTCCGGGAATTTATATACAAACACAAAGAAAATTGAATTCTATTACTATATTATGATTTCAAACGTAAATTCGTTTCTTAGCACCGTATATTGTTACAGTTATGTCCAGAGGATTCTTCAAAATGTATATTCTGAACGGTATTATATTGTTTTATTAATATTTTATTATAATAAGAGAATACGCATAAATGTATATTTACTTACAACATGTTGTATGCAAGTAAATATGTAAAAAAATGGTATAGTAAGTCCACATACTTTTACACCGCTAAACAGTTAAAATTAAATGTAATTGGATTTTCTAAACTTGACTCTACTATTCATATTATAAACATATTAAATTTTTAAATGTTATAAACAAATTAGGTTGGGTAACTGTCAGAAGACACCTATCTCATCATGTCTTAGAAGACATTTGCGTGTACGTATTTATGTTCACAATATTTGCAAGATACTGACCTAGTTTTATAATTTAGCACGTAACATTGCCACACACGACCTTTCTTCCTACCTGTTTCTCCAAATTTCATGCCTTAATTCACATGTAAGAGAACTCCGAGGACCTTTTCAGAAATTCGAGTTAGAGACCGACGTCTGTTACTAACGGTGATTCGGGGTGTTTTAGTAGTAATTACTTCATCTCTATTTCTACATAATTTCTACATTACAAACTGGCTCCTACTCATCATTTGTAAATTAGTACTTTGCTACTTCCTAGTGCAAATGGAAATGGAACTTAAAATATCATATTATTAGTTACATAAAAAGAGCTGTCAAAACATTTTATCTTTTTAATCTCCAAATTATTTAAAACCTAGAAGTAAAACATAATAAATGAAAATAAAGTAATTAGACACATGGTTCTTATAATTTGGAAGATAAAGTAAAGAAATGGAAATAAATTCCTTCCCGGGAATTTATATGCCGGGGAAAAAACCCAGGAATATTCCCATTTTTTTATTTTCCTTCCCACCGGGAATATTCCCACTGCCCATCAAGTGTCAATATTGATCAAATGGTAAAGTGAAAACCATTTTTAAAAATCTTTCAGTCACTTGTATACTGCACGATACCACTTGTAATAACTTAAAATGAAGTTAGTATTAGATACGAGGGCAATTCGAAAAAAGAAACGACGTTTGCTTATCAACGACATATACAGAACTTTTATCATACTTATTAGAAAAGTACAACGTTACATTACTTTTCAACATATTCACCATTCAATTTGACGTACTCGTCATAACGTTTTACAAGGTTTGAAATTCCTTCTGCAAAAATCTCCCGCCTGGGAATAAAATCATCCGCTAACAGCATTGTGAAGCGCATTGCCATAGTCGAAGCGGTCCGACGCAAGCCATTGTTTCATATGCCTGAAGATAGAACAGAAAGTTCAGATATCGTTAACCGACGGACTTCACGGACAGTTTTGTCAATTTTCTGCACGTTCATTGCTGAGTACAGATGGGGTCCACTTCTTGCCGCATGGTGCACGTCAGTTCGTCCATTTTTAAACAAGCGACACTATTTACGTACGACATAATTCACGTATGAATTGTAGCTACCGAAAGTTGTTTCGCACTCAGAAATTGTATTACCGCATAATACCCGGTTAAGTTTCGCACATGTGCAGAGTTTTTTTTTTTTTTTTTTTAATTTCCCTCGTATAAGTAAATCTCGCATTTTTCAAAATGTATAAAGAATATTTTTAGGGCAAAGAAAACTTACTCAATAATTCATAATAGTTTCAGAGCTTTAAAATCTGGTAGGTCACATAGCACCTAGTTGAACATTGAGTGAATGATCTAAACTGCGTTCGTAGAAGTAATTGTGATACTCAGTGGCATAGGAATAGAGTTCTTGGTAAAGCGTGCATTAATTTCGTGCATTGACAGTGAACTTAAGATTATCAGGAATTGCCATTTTCAAACTATAAAATATGTGCTCTCTGACGGATATTCGTAGAAGTTGTCGTCTCTTCAGAAAGTGGATTAAAGTTTCAACGTCCATTGATGCAGCTGCTGGGTTAAGACTTTAAACCTTGATAGCACAGTCCCTAATTAACCTTGGAAGATAATTTTGATATCAATGTATTCCCGAGAAATGAAGGTTTCCGCCTATATGCAACTTATGTATGTAGCTGGTACCACGGCGGAGGGGGGAGGTAAAGTTCGTGTTTTTTTGTTTTCTGCATTAGGTTTTTTTAGCTGGCCATCCCCCCTTTATGGATACACTCATAAAAACTGGTATCTGAATCAATGAAGTAGTTCACTACATTCTAATACCTTGTATGTGCACTTGTTGTTTATATGGGGAAGAAGGGGGCCAAAGTTAGCAATTTTTTGATTCTCAGTTTTTTGAGGTAAATTACATATTATTTTCAGGACGATAAGACAAGATATCTTTTCACCGAATTGGTTTAGAAGCATAATTCTTGTTACTCTACATGATGTATGCAGCAAAAAAGATGTGCATATAACGTGGTAATTCATAGGGGGGGGGGGCGAATATCAAATTCAATGATTTTTTTCTTCTATTACATGACATATTTTTGGAATATTTTCTTTATATTACAGCAATGGCTAGCATATTATTGTCACAATTATGCTGCGTAAGCATTAACACCATGTTGTCAGCGTAGGATGACTGGAAAGGCTGCCAGGCCCCCGAAGTTCTATTGATTTTTATAATTTTTAGAACATTTTGTTCCTTCTTCTTCTACGAATAGGTCGGGAATTGCACAAATGTTATCTCGTTTGAATTACGTTTCATAAGCTTTCTAGCGATGTATTAATGATGATTCTGTGATAATTAGGACGGCCACCACGTCCCCCAACGTGAGAGTCTACTATTACCTACAAATCTCTGGTGGGCGTAGAAAGGTTAACCTGCAAGAGGATTCTAATTGTTCTTTTTTCGATAAAATTTTTGTTGCTATGAACGTCTCACTAATTACTATGGCAGAGATGTCCAGAGTATCTCTTAAATCCACTTCTTGTGTTCAGAAAATGAGCGCCATCTCGGTGAACACGAGCCATGTGAGTCAGACTCGAAGCCGCAATGAGGTTAGGGAGTGCGAGTGGGAGGACCCATTGAGCATAGTGACCGCGAGTCGAGTGACGGTAATGACCACAATCTCATTGAGAATACAGAGGCTGTGCTCAAGTGAGTGCGGGTTTCAAATAGCGTGAGCCGCAAATAAGAGTAGTGAGAGCGAGTTCCCTAACTTAAGAATACAGAACTCGAACCCAGTTTGTAAAATTGTCATTTACGCTGTGAGGTCAATTGAATTCATTGACGTAGTAGTGTTAACAGGTGCACCACTTTCAGTCCTACAAGTGGAAATCTAATGTATAAAATTGAAAATGACTAAGTTTGTAACTTCGTAACCCTTGAACCACGCCACCGATCTCGATCAAATTTTCAACATACAAGGTTCGACCCTGGAGTGTTTTAATCATTTTACTTCAACGGTACAACGTTGAGGAGGGAGAGAAGGATATATATAAAAAATAAAATGAAGGTGACTACGTTTGTGAGTTAATAATTCTTGAACTACCTGACCGATCTCGATCAAATTTGCGGGTGCCGCGGTGGCTCAGTGGTAGAGCGTTCACCTCTGGTGCATGGGGTCCCGGGTTCAAACCCTTCTCCCGCCAAGTAAACTTTGTGGTACACAAACACCGTGTGCGTGGGTTTTCTCGGGGTTCTCCCGTTTCCTCCCACTTTCTTCATTCCACCCGTTCACTCCTTTCTCATCTTCATCGTCTCCTTTAGCCTAGCCGGCTTAACCGTGAGACGTAAAGCTCAAAAATTTCATTTTATTTCATTTTTTCCATCAAATTTGGCACATAGATGAGGTTATGGCCTCCAAAGGTTTTTGTCATTTCACGTTCATATTTAAAAATAATCAAAAATGACTACTATTAGTGTTGAATGCACAGTTTTCCGGGTCGCTAAGGTGAATAGTGACACTTCCGATGCCGTTTAATTCCAAATTCAGCCCCGGAAGTTGGGGAAGTTGAAAATTTTATATATATATATATATATATATATATATATATATATATATATATATATATATATATAATACAAAATGACCGATATCAAAGAACGCTTCACTAATAGTAAAAAGTGACTACTAACGGAGCACGTTACTAATTTTCCTTATTTTAACTTAACGAAGCAAGCAATTGATGCTAGTATATGATAAATGTAACGAGATGTGGTAACACATGTAAATATAATTCGTTTCTTGTGAATACATTAACATTTACACTAATTATAAAATATTTGAAGAAAAGTATTTCTTTCTGGACACATAGTAGATAAACAAAATAACGGATTGATACCTAAATGTTTTGCAGTTATGTGTTACTGAATAAAATTAATGGTTAGTACAATAAATCATAGAAGATAGAAACACACCAGCGAAAATACTTTTCACAAGTTTATATAGCACATAACTCTGGGTTATTTTCTTTAAACTATTCTAGGTTTTCATTAATCTGAAATTTCGAACCACCCTCTAACATGTGACAGAACCTAAGTTACAACTTCTCATTGAGTAAGTTTATGAATGTCATGTTACCCCTAGCTCCTTCCCCTTTCCAACTGGTTTACGGACAAGAGAAGCAGCAAACGGTTCTGAATGATTAGTATAGATGCTGAACAATTAAGTGCTATTGTATATGAATAGTATAGGTTCTATTGTAATTACAGTGAAAATAGCCTTCTCTCACTTTTTTGTTGAAGATCCGTCTGTTATGCGGCCATACTATGAATCGTTCCCCATGGCTAATACGAGCGTTGACCACAAACCGAGAAATACATATTAAAATTCGAGACGAAACTTGAAACAGGCAGGCAGGTATCGATGGAAGCTGGGGAGCATTACCCCTGAATTTTTGCTGCCCCCTAAAATTTTCAAGATAGCCTTGGAAATGAACTATAAGATAGTTGGGTTAGTCCCCCCAACTTCTACCACTATCCTCTTCATTTTTGGGCTGGCTACGGGCCTATAAATAGGGCAATTCTCATCTTATTTTTGAGACAAGACATTCATGAGTCTGTTAGACAGCACTAGTTTACTGAAGTCTTATATCTCAAATAGTTTTTAGTGTTATATGATTCATAGTGTAAAGACTATAAACTGTTTAAGTGATTATATGAACACCATAAAGTACACTTATCAACGTTTAAAATATGCAAGTGATTATGTACGAGGTTTGTCCGGAAAATACGTATACATGTTGAATAATAAGTTTATTTTACAGGTTGCAGTCACCACCAGGTGGCACGACTGCTGTAGCCAATCCCATCAACGCTCAGTTCGAGTCAGAGCGCTTTGCGTGTCAGTAGGAGTGTGTGGCTGCTTGTTGAAAGTTACCCTGTTTCACCTGCCGTCGGCATGGAGCTCTCTCTGATTGAGGAACAGCGCATCAACATCAAGTTTCTTGCAAAGCTAGGTAAGAATGGCCGTAAGATTTTTGAGTGTTTGAAACAAGTGTACGGAGACAATTCTCTGAAGGAACTAACCGTGAACAAGTGGTTAGAAAGGTTTCGGGAAGGCCGAGAAGACGTGAAAGGAGACCCTCGCCCAGGACGCCCGTCGACATCGAGTTCTGATGAAAATGTTGAACGAATTTGGACTTGTGTTCTTAAAGACCGTAGATTGACAGTCAGAATGATTGCTGACGAGCTGTCAATTCCGAAAACAATCGTTCACGAAATTCTGACACAAAAACTTGAAATGAAGAAATTGTGTGCGAAAATCATACCGAAGCTCTTGACTCCAGAACAGAAAGCAAAGAGGGTTGAGTGCTGTGAAAATTGGTTGGAAGCAGAGGAAAGAGGGGACTTTCTCAACCGAGTCATCACTGGAGACGAGTCCTGGTTTTACGAATTCCATGTGGAGCTCAAATCCCAAAGCAAGGAATGGAAGCTACCAGGAGAACCGAGAACAAAAAGTCGCCAAAAGCAAGATCCAATGTGAAGACAATGTTGATTGTTTTCTTTGATTCTAGGGGCATTGTTCACAAGGAATTTGTTCCTCCCGGCCAGAGTGTGAACGGACAGTTACGTGGAAGTTTTGAGACGTCTCAGAGCTCGTGTGGCCCGAGTTCGACCGGATTTGGCACAAGGGGACAGGTGGATCCTTCATCACGACAATGCGCTCGCAAACACGTCGTTCGTTGTGCGTGAGTGTTTGGCCCGAAGCTCAATCTCCGTGACAGACCACCCGCCTTATTCACCCGATTTAGCCCCTTGTGACTTCTTCCTGTTCCCGAAATGGAAAATAGTGTTTCGGGGGCGGCACTTGGGAGATGTGGAAGCCATCAAGGCAGAAACGACACGGCAACTGAACAGCATCCTAACTGAAGACTTTCAGCAATTTTATCAACAGTGGAAACGGCGTTGGCAGAAGTGTATTTTGTCTAAGGGAGAGTACTTTGGAAGAGACCATACTGTAATACCTGAATAATTGTAAAATAAAGTTCTTATTCAACTTTTATACGTATTTTCCGGACAAACCTCGTACTATAATTCAATAATGGATAATCTTTAAATGTTGTTACGTCATGCCGTTTATGATTCTCTTGTAAGACGGAAGGATTCTGACAACTTTTGGAAGAAGTTAAGGAAAAACATTAGCATGTAAATTGTGTACATACATTTACTAAATGAGAAAGAAAGAATTTGACGAGATGAAATATATATAAGTTATGAGACGAGATGAGATAGAATTTATGAGAAAGGATGAGACGTATAGAATCTATGAGACGTATAGAACCTATGAGACAGGATGGGACGTATATTATTTATGAGAGACGATGAGTCGAATAGAATTTATGAGAAAGGATGTGAAGTATAGAATCTATGAGACAAGATGAGACGTATAGAACCTATGAGACAGGATGAGACGTATAAAATTTATGAGACAGGATGAGACGTATAGAACCTATGAAACAGGATGAGACATATAGAATTTATGAGACAGGATTAGACGAATGGAATTTATGAGACAGGATGAGACGAATGGAATTTATGAGACAGAATAAGATTTATAGAATTAATGAGACGGGAAGCGACGTATTGAATTTATGAGATATGTTTAGATGTATAGAATTAATGAGACGAGATGATATGTATAGAAATAGACAGGATGAGACAGAATTTATGAGACATGATGTGACGTATATTATTTATGAGACATTATGAGACTATAGAACTTATGTGTGAGGATGAGACGTATAAGATTTATGAGACATGATGCGACTTATATTATTTATGAGACAGGATGAGTCGTATAGAATTTATGATGCAAGACGAGATAACTTTGTTTCACGACTTGTGGTCAACACTAATATCCTAATTTAAAGTTCTCTCACGGCTGAATATTATCGATACTACATCAAGAAAAATCATTCTGCAGTAAATAAAAGTGGCATGTTGGTCTGCCACGTTGGCAACACTTCCTGAGTTAAACTATGACACGCGTTTTTTTGTTGGCAGTGTTGGTAATACTATTGAGTGAAAAGAATGGAAAAGAGAACTTCTTGTTAAGGTAGAAAAGGAAACTGAAGAATCTGAGGGCGGCCATAAAAGGAAGGGAAATGACATGATAGATGATGATAAATAGATCAACCTAAGCGGATAGACACGCTCCATGGAAGAGAGATTTTTCAGCTACATTTTTCGCCACTGTTCAAAGAACAAAGAAAACAAACAGGAGAGAAAATGCGCAGAAACGATAACAATATTTTCTCTGTATCATCAATACGGTTTACAAAAAACATATACCGTTGAAATTTTAACCCAGGTTATTCCAGTATACATCAAAGTTTTGCCCTCTGCAGTGAAGTATATACAATACGTTGTTTGGCCTAAGATATTAACAAGTATTTTAGATAGAATATTTATTTCAGACTAGCATATGGGATGTTTTATATTTTATTCTGCAATCGCAATGTTAGTTTGCTTTCATACTTTTCTCAGGAGCATAAGGAATATGATGCAAACCAAATGGAAGCGTGAATTTCGTGAAATTACAACATTGGACATTAGGTACCATCATACACATACATGTTTTATTCCATAACATCTGCATGGGAAAATGCTAAATGGGATAATTCACAAAACAATAGAAACAAGTAGTATCACAAGCATTATGAGACATGCTTTACACCTGCCAGCTGACATTGCAAGCTTAACACTAATATCTGTATCGGTGTTGTCTGTCAAACGCAAATAAAGGTATCACCTTGGAGGCTTGAGTTCAGTTGATTTTCAGTTTAACGTTCCGTTCAACACCAAGGCTATATAAGACTTGGACCTAACTGATTAACGTGAAATCCGAATCGCATAAGCTACCGCCAGCTATCGAAGCTGGATCTCCCACGCCAAGGGCGCGTACGCTAACAGTTTAGCCACGCAGTTCATCACCTTGGAGGTTTGCTTTCTGAATCATCCTCGTATTTCTTTTCCCTCCTTCAGAAAACGAGTGATAAAGTGCACAAGAGCATGACAGGAAGGGACAAACGTATGGCTAAATGGAGGGAAAATCGAAGACGTTAAGACGTTCCCCTATTTAGAAAGTCTAATATCCTTGGACGGAAGAAGTGAAAAAGACGTAAGTTCCAGAATAGCACAGGCTAAACAAGCATTCAATAGGAAAACAGAACTACTAACATCAAGAAATGTGTCGCTGGACGTTCGTAAACTCCGGTATTTATTAAGACTCTGGTATGGAGCGTGGCGCTGTACGGATCAGAGACGCGGACATTGAAAAAAGCTTAAATATCCAAGCTGGAAGCACTTGAAATGTGGTGTTGATGCAGAATACTGCGCATATCATGGACCGAAAGGAAAAAGAATGAAGACGTACTAAAAGAAGCTAATGATGGACAACAGATCATGAAGATAATAGGAAAAAGAGGGAACAGCATGCATGGCCATCTTATTCGACAGTCCGATTGGATCACCGTGCTAATAGAGGGAAAGGTAGAGAAAAACAGGAAGAAGAAGACTAAGGATAGAATATCTAGATGAACTTACTTAGAAGAGCCTTACCAAAGTATAAAACAACTCTCCGAAGCGAGAGAAAAGTTTCAAAATTTCCATGTTGTCCACCAACCTATGATTGAGAGGAACGGGAATCAGGTATCTATGGTGAAAACTTCATAACGAGGAACTACATAATTTATACGGTTTACCAAACATTATTAGGGTTATAAAACCTAGGAGGTTGAGGTGGGCAGGTCATGTAGCCAGAATGGAAGAAAGTATGAACACTTTCGAAGTCTTAACTGGAAGACCAATCAGAAAACTACCATTAGGAAGACCTAGGCGCAGATGGGAAGACAACATTAATATGGATCTCGCAGAAATAGGGATACAAAGTAGAAATTGAAAACAGTTCGTTAAGGATAGAAGTCAGTGGAGAGCTCTTGTGGACGCGGCATTGAACTTCCGGGTTCCATAGGACATATAATTAGTTAGTTAGTTTAGGCTTATACCTACGATAACCTACAAGAAGACAATTAATTAAGTCTTTCTGTATGTTGTGTAGACACGTTTTGTGATTTAGCATGGATTTCGTTATGTAGTTAGCAAATCTTTGGCATGTGATCGAACTGCGTTGGACGTGTTTCATTGTCCTTACTAGAATCACTGGTCAAACAACGATAGCAGCTCAAATACATGGAACTACTCAAACATTTCCAATGTGGTGATGGCTTCTCTACGCCATTGCCTCATTGTTACGTTTTTGGTCTGAAGGATACTCTGTAAGGTATAACATTATGTGAAATTTTTGTTGTATTGTGAGCTGAGAAATGACTTTCTGTGTTCGCGGATGGCAAGGTTTCATCTCTGTCCAATTGAATCTGGACTTTTCTTCAGTTCTTGTATAAAACAACTCTCCCAAGCGAGAGAAAAGTTTCAAAATTTCCATGTTGTCCACCAACCTATGGTTGAGATGAACAAGAAGAAGAAGTATTATTATAAATCATAACTATTACATATAAAATTTTTCTGATAGTTGAAGGAAAGACATTAACATTGTAGTTTGTTAACTACTTTCAAATTTACTTTTCAATGTAGAAATATGTTACATAAAATGTAGCCCATGAAATACCGATGATCCATAGCGTGGGTCCAGGTGGACGAAACGAAACATGATAACTTTCCAGACACAGGTATAAGATGTATAAAATGTATCAACCACTAACGCAATTTTGTTATGGTAGAAATATTGTCTGAATAATTATTTTTATACTGGTTTAGCAATGATTATTTTTAATATGAATATTTTATTGAAAACAGAAATTAAAATAGTATTACATAAATTTTAATTACTTTAGATTTGTGAAATAATTTCTGATAAATTATTTCAGTATCTAAAGACATATATTAAAAAAAAAACACTTGAGAATGCTCCAAGAGCATTGCCACAACGAACTTAAAAAGAATTAACTTTTCTTATTAACTTCTACAGGCTTTATACCAATTGTTCTATGTACTTTATTATTATAACAATTCTTGTAATATATCTATCCATTTATAGTATAAAAGCCAGTTGAGAATGCTCCAAAGAGCATTGCCAGAAAGAACTTAAAAAGAATTAATTTTTCTTATTAACTTCTACAGGCTTTATACCAATTGTTCTATGTACTTTATTATTATAACAATTCTTGTAATATATCTATCCATTTATAGTATAAAAGCCAGTTGAGAATGCTCCAAAGAGCATTGCCAGAAAGAACTTAAAAAGAATTAACTTTTCTTATTAACTTCTACAGATTTTATACCAATTGTTCTATGTACTTTATTATTATAACAATTCTTGTAATATATCTATCCATTTATAGTATAAAAGCCAGTTGAGAATGCTCCAAAGAGCATTGCCAGAAAGAACTTAAAAAGAATTAATTTTTCTTATTAACTTCTACAGATTTTATACCAATTGTTCTATGTACCTTATTATTATACTCATTAAATAACTTTTTTATCTATTCATTTATAATTTGCTTGAGAGCTAAATTTTTTCCACATGTTTTGTTTAAGAGTTGTGTTAAAACGTTCTACGATATGTTATTTTACGAAGACAAATGCTCAAAATGTAGGCCTCGAAATTGAAAAATTCGCAAAATATCATCTGTCTATGACTTACAGTTCTCGAGATATGGCTCATTTAAATCTCCTGAAATCCGAACTTTTTTGGCCAATATCTGGAAGTGGTAAGAGTGGCACAAAAAATCAATCACCTCTTTCAGATAGTTTGTGATGCTCTATAAATGGAGGGCTCAAAATTGAAAAATTCGCAAATAACTAACACACACACTGACAAACATAAAGAATTCATTAACAAACTTTTTAAGTTCTCTGATAATGTTAAATTGCAATATGAGTACATTATACGCACATTAGGATAGAAAGAAACTAGATCAATAGTTTTAGAAAACATACAAAATGAAATTTTAGTTTTGTTTGTAAGAGCAATAACCGGAAATCATGCTGATTCATGTCAGCCATTTTGGTACTCTCAAACATTTAAGAATTTGAGCTGAAACGCTGAAACGATGTAAATTTAATAGGGGATAAGAGAAGAACAATAGAAAGAAATACAGAGGTCTTATTAAACGCTTGCAGGGACATGGGTTTAGAAGTAAATGCAGAGAAAAGTAAATACATGGAAGTTCGTCGGGATCTAATACGGCAAATTATGGGTGAATTTAAATATCAGATAATACTTTTGATAAAGTGGACACTTTCAAATATTTAGGATCAATATTAACAGACGAAAACCATATTCATGAAGAAATTAAATGTCAACTAAAAGCAGGGAATTCATGTTATTATTCAGTTCAAAATCTCTTGTCGTCGCGAAATCTGTTCAGGAATTTGAAGCTTAGAATATATAAAACGATAATAATGCCTGTTCTCCATGGTTGCGGAACACGGTCGCTTGCTCTGAGGGAAGAACATAGATTGAATATATTTGAGAACAAGATCCTAAGACGAATATTCGGACTCAAGAGGAACGGGAATCAGGTATGGTGGAAACTTCATGACGAGTAACTATATAATTTATACGGTTTACCAAACATTGTTAGGGTTATAAAACCTAGGAGGTTCAGGTGGGCAGGTCATGTAGCCAGAAAGGAAGAAAGTAGAAACGCTTTCAAAGTCTTGACTGGAAGACCAATCGGAAAACGACCATTAGGAAGACCTAGGCGCAGATGTGAGGACAATATTAAGATGGATCTCTCAGAGATTGGAATACAAAGTAGAAACTGGATCCAGTTCGTTAAGGATAGAAGTCAGTGGAGAGCTTTTCTGAACGCGGCATTCAACCTCCGGGTTCCATAGGACATATAATTAGTTAGTTAGTTTAGGCTTATACCTACGATAATTTACAAGAAGACAAGTCTTTCTGTATGTTGTGTAGACACGTATTGTGATTTAGCATGGATTTCGTTGGGTAGTTAGCAAATCTTTGGCATGTGATCGAACTGCGTTGGGCGTGTTTCATTGTCCTTACTAGAAGCACTGGTCAAACAACGATAGCAGCTCAAAGAGATGGAACTACTCAAACATTTCCAATGTGGTGATGGCTGCTCTACGCCATTGCCTCATTGTTACGTTTTTGGTCTGAAGGATACCTTGTAAGGTATAACATTATGTGACATTTTTGCTGTATTGTGAGCTGAAAAATTATTTTCTGTGGTCCGCGGATGCCGAGGTTTCATCTCTGTCCAATTGAGTCTTGAAGTTTCATCAGTTCTTGTTTCATTATGAGATTCTTATATTTTACAAGTCTATCGAAGTTTCACTAAACGTAAAACGAAGTTCTCTTATCATTTAAAAACTACTATAAAGATATAATTCTTTTCTCTTGTAAGTATACAAATAATATACTAAAGGATATGCATGTGATAAAACTTAAAGTCTGTGTCTACGAACATATCCGGGAGAATTACAACTTTCTGCAAACTTTGATGAAAAATTTTTGTTATGAAAATAATACTAAAGTTTATCTAAAACTTGGTTCAAGTATGTTTACTTTTGAACCTAACAAACATCGTAAAGTAGTTTGCTTTAATTATCATGTCACAAAGTAGGAGGTCTACATGAGAAATGTAACTACAATTTCAGTCGTATGTTAATCTGTGTGCTGTTCTGAAATGCCTTCTGAGAGAAACGTATAACCATAAAGCCTGATTAAATATCCTAGATCATAATTAATTACATCTGTATTAGCTTAGTTTATTATGATTTAATCAAGAGCTTTGGTTTCGTTTCTGTTCGGAATGGCATTTCAGAACAGCACACAGATTAAACATACGATGGTACTTCCAATGTCATGATATTGTGACATGATAATTAAGAAACTACTTTACGATGTTTAGTCTAAGGTAAACTCTACTTGAACCCAAGTTTTAGATCTCAAATACTGTTTTAGTATTACATGATTCATAGTATAGAAACTATTAATTGATAAAGTGATTATACGAACACAATGAAGAGCTGTTCTGAACATTGTAAGATACTGTACACAAGTCATTACAAAATATTCTAATGTTCTGTAGGTAGAGTCAATAACGTACAAAGGAATTTAGCCCTTTACGTCTTTATTATAAAAGTATCATACGAAGTCTTAATAAAATCGTTTTCTAAGTCTTTAATCACTCTAAATAAATGTTTTCAGTGTTGGATTAAAGGGCTCCTTTGGCATATAACGTTGTCTGGGACTGATAGGAAGGTACCCTAGTCCAAAGTGGTCTCAGACGGGATTGGTGACTCCGTAGCTCATGGCGACTTCAGGAGTAGGTATTGTAGGTTAAGAGTCCAAAGCCCATAGCGGCTTCAGAAGTAGATATTGTAGGTTAAATCTCCGTAGTTCATAGCGCCTTCGGGAGTAAGTATTGTGGGAGGATAACCAGTACAAGACCCTGATAGTTTCTTGATCTCGACGTCCTCTTATGTAGCCATCCTTTGAAGGGGAAATCTGTAGAGGAGTTGTCGGATTTCTTCGTGGTTCTTCGTGTCCTCTTCGTCTCTTTCTGAAAGATGTAGTTTCCTTCTGTCGTCTGCACTGTTTATCAACAAATCGTGAAAACACATGTTTATAATAAGCTCCTTGCGAAAACATGTGGCTTATAGAACGTTTGGGTGTACGGTTCCTTAAAATATATTCCAATAACAAATGAGATTTATATGTTGGTATTTCACACCCTTCGTTAACCTCTGGTGGCGTGGAAGGATTATGTTTATTTCCAGATGAAATTAAGAAATAAATCAGAGCATAGATTTTGTACTCAAATTTACAAAATGAGACGAAAAACATTTTGAAAATTGAGATGGGACAAAGACATCTTTGATAATTGAGACAACACGAGCAGACATTATTTCTCGTGTCGTGACTAATACTAACGACTATCGTTGGTCCATCAAAGGATTACTAAAACGGTGTCCTTTGTACATTTTGATTAAAGCAAAATATCCTGCTGAAGATTTCTTCCATCAAGAAATAACAAGTACATCAGTGATTAAAGATTACTTCTTAAATTCTAACGAAAAATATCGTCCGCGTCGTCTTTAGAAACGAAGTATTCTGCAGTCTTTGATACAGTACTTGATTCAGAATTGACTTTCCATGCACTAAACTCCTCTCTCATCTCCTAATTTTAACATTACAACTAGCCTCTAAGACAACTCATCAATTTTAATCTTAATTCCTTCAACTTATGCTTTCTCTTTCATATTCATGTTGAAAGTGTATCTTCTTAAATAATACCCTAACTAGCTGATTTCACCATATTTTAACTACATATGTCAATGTTACTCTCTCATCAACTTTCATTCACAAATTACCATTCGCGTTTCGATCAGACAAGCTATATTCTCCATTCGAAACCAATGATATGGTCTTGTAATTCAATTAGTATTGAATACGAGACGCGAAAATCCTCGGGCTACATTACTTCACTCAAGTATTAGATCTCAAACACTGCTTTAGTGTTACACTATTACAGGGGCGGATCCAGGACCGACTTCTGGGGGGACAGTGGGTTGTCATACTGCTAAGAGATACTTTTAACAGCTTCAAAACTCTGGGATGGGTTTTATTTATATGTATAAAATAAGAAAGTTTCCTCTTCTGGGGGAGCGATCGACACGATCGCCCCACCCCCTGGATCCGCCACTGCACTATTAATAGTATAAATATCATATGTAGCAGTCTCACAAATACAATACGTGAAAGAGTTTGGTTTCTATGGTGTGTGATTTTCTCAATCATTATAGAACGAAAAGGCTAATAGTTACTTCTCAATAGGCTTGGAAGAAATACAGTTTTTTTAAAAAAAAAAGAACAAAACATGTGTTTAAAACATGAAAACAGTGTTCAAAATGTTTTAAAACATACACGAAAATACATGTTTTAAACATTTTGAACAGTTTAAAACATGATTTTAAACATTTTCAGAATCGTGTAATAACATATTAAGGATTTTTTGCTCTTGCACTCTAAGTACTTTCTTGGTTGGAATAAGCTTTTTAGGTAGATTTTAAAATCTATCTGCTATAGAGATTTCACACAAGCTATCAAAATACATGGCAGAAAAAAGTCCTCACCATCCTTGTGTCTTGAGAACAGGTTGAGGGAGAATGATGAAACTTAGAAGTGGTCTGACACATCAGATGGTACTATCAAGAAACATGGCGGACACCTTTGGTCGGTATTCGAAATTTCAAATGCAAAGGGAGTCATGTTACATGTTTTAAGGCTAGAATTTTACTAGAAATACGGTTGTGCGGTTATTTTAGCTCTAAAGCAAGTTATTTTGAAGTTACCGCTTCTGAAAGTTTTCTAATTATGGCTTTAGGGGCTAAGCTCGCCTTTCATGGAGGCGGGTGAGATTTTTGTTGCAAAATTTGATTACTATTTCAGAACACTGATGCTAATAAAACTATTTTAAAATAATAAATTTTCGAAAAGTAATGTTCGAAGCACACTTTATGTTGTGCTAACTTTACAATATTTTCTGCAAGCCTATGCAATTGGTTGTTCTTTGAGTCAATAATTTATAGAAGAAAGGTAATATTTCAGGCGTTCAGAGCACAATGGATCCAAATCCATTTTCAATAAAGTTCAGTTTTGCTCAGATAATCAATTCCATTTCAAAACGTAATATCTTTGCAGTCAAGACTCCAAAACAAATGTAACTAAAATCACGCGAAAGAGCGTAGGATAGTTTCATACGACAGCAGCTAGACAGGGGCGTCAGTGGGACTGGAGGGCAACGGTGTGGGAATCTACGTCACAGACAGCATAAAGATGTTTTCTGGAATCAATTAAGCGTCCCAAGAATATTGCAATGTTCTGTTTGGTAGAATCTTATATAATAATGTAATCGAGATTTAAGCCCATCATTGTTTATTATAAAAATAGATTCATAAAAGTTTTACAAAGTTTTTGTATGCCTTAAATATTTTCAGAGTCCAATAAAGGATCTTCAGCACACGAAACTGGCCTCGAAATAAGTATTCAATTGTCTTTAGTTAGTGATGCCCTTAGGCATGCATCAAAGATAACTCTTCAGTATAACGCTCATAGCAGCCTTGAAAGATTGTTAAAGGAGTTATCCTTACGAGGGAAGTGTCCGAATGGGGCACTCGAGTTGCCGAACTACATGTATCAGACATGAAAGAGAGTGTGAAACTATGTATATATACAAATTTATAGCGGCTAAGGGCAACATGGAAAAGCAGGAGATCCGGAAGAAATATGGCCGACCGTACGGCTCAGCAACACAAAAAAGCTATGGAATCACTCGTTCTACGCGTGGATGGTCATAGAAATTAAGGTCAAATGTTTAGTAGTAGATGCATGATAAGATCTGCAATATCTGTAAT
This sequence comes from Thermobia domestica, assembly GCF_964235325.1. NCBI lineage: Eukaryota > Metazoa > Arthropoda > Insecta > Zygentoma > Lepismatidae > Thermobia > Thermobia domestica. Next base: position 391,015,677 of record NC_137454.1, read on the forward strand.
TAACATCATGACCGCCATATTGAGTGGCCATCTTGAATTCAGATTCACAATGTAAAAGAGAAAGTGGGTCATATGGCATATGAAATAGCATTCAAATTTTACCAGAAATTCATTGGTATTAACCGTTTTGTAGTAACTTTATTGTGAGTTGAGAAGTAACATGCAAGAAAGTCGTGTAGTAACTATTTCATATGTCACATGACCCACTTTATCTCTTATACTGTAAATCCAAATTCAGGATGGCCACTTTCAATATGGCGACCATGATGTTTATTACATATAGCAGATCTTATGCATCTACTACTAAACATTTAGCTTCAATTCTGTGGTCATTCACGCGCGGAACAAGTGATTCCTTAGGTTTCTTTGTTGCTGGGCTATACGGTTGGCCATATTTCTTCCGGCTCTCTTGCTTTTCCGTGTTGCCCTCAGCCGCTACAAATTTGCACATGAACATAGTTTCACACCCTCTTCCATATCTTATACATGTCGTTCAGCAACTCGAGTGTCCCATTTGGAGCCTTCACTGGTCAGCTGATGGCAGCCCCGGAAGAAGGTGTTAAAAAAATCTCCTTTGCTCATAGCAGCCTCAGGAGATGATTTTAAAGAAATTCTCCTTAGCCCATGGCGGCCCCAGGAGAAGGTATTGATGACTGAGTGATCAGTGATGAACTGACAGCTTCCTCTTCTTGAGGTGTTCTTTTATAAGCATCTTTTTGAAGGATGGTCCATGAGGGGAAGATCGGCCTTCTTCGTAGTGTTTCCGAGTCGTCTTCGTGTCTCCTTGGTAGCCTCCTTTCGTTGTCTGCCATTGTTTATGTATGAACGTAATAGCACGTATTAGCAGTAAAAGCATGTGTTCGTAGTGAAAACATGTGGTTTGTGTATGAGGATATGGAACCTTACAATATATTTCATCTACAATGTTAGCTTTATTCTAAAACCGAAGTGGTAGAAATCTGCTATCACTTCCGGTTCCAATATTAATTGTGAAAATATCACGTCATATAAACCAAACTTCTTCACGTGGTGTACATGTTGCACTGCTATCTTTCATAAACGAAATAATACAGATAGAATCATTTTAATCATGTACCATGTGGAAATGTTTCTTAGATTGTAAATAAAAATGGAATCTTTCAGTTTTAGTCCTATCGTTATGCCTTATATGCGAAAGAAGAAGCGTAATTAATGAAAGTCAATGACAACGGAAGGAATTGATGGAATGCGAATCTGGGAGGAAAGGGAAAGAGCCCTGAGAATACACAAAGACGCAATGTTGTCCACCACAATCTCAGATAACCTGAGATTGGGACCCATTGCATCAGAAGTGAGCGCTCTACCACTAAGTCACTATGCACATATTCTTTAATGCTAGTTAATCGACTCGACTTATACATGCATAAGTGCTATTTACCGACTTTAAGAAAAGGAAGAAGTTACCAACTTAGCTTATTTATATATATGTTCTTGGTATATACCCGTATAAGTTCGACATAGGTGCATTTATTTTGATAATTCTTCTTTTGTTTCAATGAGTATATCTTTCCGGTGGTCCCATATAAATTTCGTTAAGATTTAATGGAAATCCTTGGGGTTAGATTATGAAAGACCTTAACGGATGGTCGGTTAAATACGGCAAAATAACTTGCTTTTAGGCAACCATACATTTTTGACGGGTGGTTATGGTTGCATAACAACGCAGGGGTTGTACTATAAAGTTTCAGAACACTTTCATAGTATTTTTGTGTTGTTTGTAACATTTGAAACAAAAGGGTTAATCCTTTTTTTAAAAAAAATAGTTGTATAATTATTTCTTTAAAATTTGAATTATTAAATTATTGCCAATTGGAAACGCGCTTAGAGCAAAACACGAGTTTATCAAAACTTCGTTTTGCAAAGTATTTCAATATTGCTAAAATGTTAAATAATTTTACAACAAGTCAAGATGCAATTTCATTTTAGTTATTTTAAGAATTACAAGGATTGCAAAAATGTTCTTCGCTCTTTAGCTTACTGAAGATTGTAAATTTCTTTGCTGTTTTAACTTTTTGTTATATTACACAAAAGAAAGAAGAAAATGTGAAGCACTGGAAGGAACTAGAGAAAGGAGGAAAGTATGTCAGCTTCTATTCTTTATAGTTCCATTTAGCAAAGAAGCAGGAACTGCCAACAGACGAGTCTCTTAAGTTAGGCTAATCAAGTTCCATTAAAAGGAAATTGGACGAAAGAAACGTTCGATTTCAGCGTGTCTAACTAGATTTCTTGCCATCGGTCGATGTCAGCGCTACCTAGTGGTGGAAGCAGGAAAAAGAGAGACTAAAAAACTGTAATAGACGCCGGTGGACGGGGAGTGATCCCACAACAGGAAATGAAGAGTTAAATGTCATTTGGAAGAAGAAGAGAGAAAAATGCAGGGAAAACAGGAAATGGACAGGATGTGAGGGTACATTTAGTTTTCTTCTCAGAAATCATTTTAATTTAACCTGTAATTATTTCATTTACTTCGTATGTTCAATTCAATATGACCTAGTTTTGACTCCATTCACGCACACACTTTCACAGACTCAGTATTCTTCTAATATTTCAAAAATAAAATTACCAGTGGCGTTGATAAGGGCCACACAATAAATGAAGCAAAGAGAATTTTTAGGAACGATTTATATGCTATAGAAATGTTGAAAATAGAACGAAATATTTAATTTGTCTCAAGGTTATACCCTGTAGGGTAAAGGAGAAAAGTAATTAACGAAAGTGAATGATTATGACAATATTCGGACCCGAGAGGAACGAGAATGCTGAATGGTGGAAACTTCATAACGAGGAACTGCATAATTTATACGGTTTACCCAACATTGTTAGCACCATCAAGTCTACGAGGCTCTGATGGGAAGGTCATGTAGCCAGAATGCAAGAAAGTAGGAACGCTTTCAAAAGTTCAATCTGAAAAATACCATTAGGAAGACCTAGGCGCAGATGGGAGGACAATATTAAAATAGGTCTCGCAGAAATAGGAATACAAAGTAGAAACTGGATCCAATTGGCTAAGGATAGAAGTCAGTGGAGAGCTTTTGTGAACGCGGCATTGAACCTCCGGTTTCCTTAGGCCATAGAGTTAGCTAGTTAGTAACAATGATTGTGACAAAACAATACATTGTGTTACAAAGATTCTATTTTTGCAAAGGGAATTAGTAATTCAAATATGGGAATATGTGTTTAAAGCAACTCTAATGAATTCGTGTAAATAGTTTCCAACATCACGTTTGAATTTCTGACGTTTTCAAATGTTGACATTACAGTTCGTAAAGTGTAGGATGTTACACTCAATGTCACAGTCAGAAAAGATCGATTTCTATGAACATAAATTGATTTATTATTATTCTTTGATTATACAAAGTGTATGTAAATGTATATCCATATTATTCCTATGAATTTTTGTTGTCCGTGCTTATACAGGGTGCGTTCACAAAGTTTCAATACTGATCTCAGAATAACAAATGTATAACACATTTTTGTACAGCGAACTAAAAGTCTTTGAAATATGACCCAATGCATCAACACACCGGTGCCAGCGTGTTTTCCATTGTTCATAAGCTCCCTGAAAATCTTCGCGCGCAAGATTGTGAAGGGACCTCGTCGAAGCCGCCTGAACCTGGAATCATGTCGAATCGCTTCCCTTTTAGGTCTTAATTACGGGGGAACAAGAAACTCGCAGGGGGCGAGGTCGAGATTATAGGGTAGATGCGAGAGTGTTGCCACGTTGAGCTACGCAAAAATGTCGGAGTGAGCGACGTGTGAGAGGGCACATTATAGTGGTGAAGAACCCAATCGGCTTGATGTTTGGACGGACTCGGTGGACTCGATCCTTCAAGCGGTGGAGCACTCCACCTTAAAACGGATCTGTGACACTCTGTCTGGCAGGAACAAACTCTTTCTGGATCAATCCTTTAGCATAGAAGAAAACAATGAGCATGAACGTGACTTCCCATGCGAGCTTTCTTGAGATTTGGAGGTGAGGGTGTGTGCCACACCGAACTTTGTCGTTTCGCTTCTGAATCGTACTCTTAGAGCCAGGTCTCATCGACAGTAACCACTTTATCAAAAAAATGAATCATCTTGCAAACGTTCAAGGATTTCTTCGCAAACAGCCTGGTGCCTTCAGCTCATTCGTCAGAATGTTGGGAATAACTTTAGCATACACTTTTCTCATCTTCACATCTTCTGTCACCAACTTAAACTCCGTAGTCGGACCTAATCCCAGTTAATCGGCAATTAATCTAACCTCAAGAGACGAAAAGTGTTTAAGAGTTCACGCACTTTCACCAGGTTTTGTTCAGTTCGGCTTGTTGCAGGTCTTCCAGAGCGGTCATCATTTTCAACATCATCGCAGAACTCTTTGAACCTCTTGTGCTACATGAAAACCATTGCAAGTGACATGGCGTCTTCTTTGTAGACCTCTTGAATGTTACGAAAAGTGTTTGTAGCTATTTTGTTCAGTTTCGCACAGAACTTTACACTGTTCCAAATGCACTGCATTTTACAGAGTTTACCCTGATGCAAAAGCACCAGTAGGCTGGCATTGCGGTTGCCACTTGTATATTAACATATTATTTTGATAAGCATACTGTAATCTTCAGCATGCATAGGCCTATTGCTTTCCAGGGATACCACAAATCTGTAAGTAACTAGTGTTGAGTTTCTGTGTGTTATTTTTTTCTCTTTGAGCTATGAATAAAGCCTTATAGCATATATTCGACACTTATACCAATTAACGAAAAACGTTAAATTTTCTGAATTCTATTCACAAAATTTGTTTCAGGACATGAATTTTCTGACGAATCTATTGAACTATGACCAAATTGCACATACTTTTGGCACGCACCTCGTGTTTCATTATCAAAGTTAAGAAAAAAAGTGGGGTTGACAGCAAAGTATTTTGACCATTCTCTTTGACATTCATTCTTCAGTAAAATTCCTAGTACATATCACACACGGATGCTTTATTAAGAACACTTACGTTTGAGTAACAATTACACAAAATTTTCCTCATACTTTGGCGGTCTTTATTATCTAAGCAAAAAGTTAATCTTTGCTTCTCAAATTCCTTCTTCAACCATAAGTAGGTACTCTTCATGCTTCGTTAGCAAACCTCTTTCTCTAATAACGCAACAACGGAGAAGAATGTTGATAGTTGGTTATTTGATGGTTAGGAGTTCAACATTACGCAACCACAGAGTCAACCACTATGACAAGATGTACTGGGAGATTAGATAATTTTCTTGTTTGTCAAAACGTTCAAAAATATTTTTTTTTTATTCTAAAAGTTTTCTTAGGTATTAAGATCTAGATGAAGATGTAACAATAAGAAATTATTTATTATTTATTTCAAAGAGTATTGCATGAGATTTACAATTCTCTACGTTTAATTTTCATAGCTATAGTCGGTCTATTTCTTTTTTTCTTTTTTTTTACGATAACAATAACAATTTTGAAAATCCCTGGAAAAGCTTAAAAGCTACTTTCTATCTTTCTTTAATTTATTTTAAAAATACAATGGTAAGAAACGTATAAAAGTCTGTCACAATTTAAGTTTATGCCATCTTTATAATTGTAACTATAAAAGCCCAATACCCTGAATGATAACTTAAGCTGGAATATTTCAAATTAACTTCGTCAATCATTTCAATTGTTACAACAGATCTACTTGGCCCTGGTCATCGACATTTTCCACAGGTCAATACCAAGACTAATCTTACACACTCCGTTCAATGATTTTCTTGACTACCTCGAAATGATATATGAAATGAAATCTTTGAGTTTTACGTCCCACGGTTATGCCGGTTAGGCTAAAGGAGACGGTGATGATGAGTAATGAATGAAATGGTGGAATGAAGAAAGTAGGAGGAAACGGGAGAGCCCCGAGGAAACCCACGCACACGGTGTTTGTCCACCACAAAGTTCACGTGGCGGGGGCTGGGATCGAACCCGGGACTCCAAGCACCAGAGGTGAACGCTCTACCACTGAGCCACCGCGGCCCCACAAAATGGTATATTTAACCCTTTGGGGACATTTGGTACAGATCTGTACCATGACGTCGACCTTCGGAATTTGCTTCATAAATCTCTATTAAAGAGTTTCATACCGAATATTTGGATTCGTTCAAGCGGGGAAGTATTAAAGAATATGTTTCATGGGCATTTTGCACTCACGCGTGCGATGCCTGGGGGCTTTGACATCACAAACATGGATGAAGGAAAAAATAAAAGCGTAAATTTTAGAGCTTTAAAAAAAAACCTGACACATCGCTTTTAATCCTAGGATCATGGTTCGTACCTCATTGTATTAGTAATGAAGGAATATTTTCAACTATAACGCTCAAATTCCCCTATTATGTACCAGAAGTGGTAATATCCCGCCCAAAGTGGAAAAAGGGGATTTTTCAGGAGAAATATTTCCTTTTTCTGGAATTCCTCCCCTCAGGTGCATGATAGAGACATGTGAGAGGTACCGTTTAAAATCAATGTCCCATCGTTTTATATAATACTACATCTAAGAGAGGATGCAATGGGAACATTTAAATCGACGTTGTCTGTCCATTATCTCGGGTAAACAGGTGAACAATTTGTAATAAATTTTCGAACATGGTATCTAGAATGAAATGGCTATTTTAACTAAAATGCATATCCTAAGGAGAGGAGAAATGTACAGGGTGGGCCACAAGTCACGAAGGGGTTACAATCGAAATAACGTTTTTCATTTGTCATTAGTTTCTATTAATATTACACAGACTTAAAGACCAAGGGTGGATAATTGTTTACACTTGTGTGTGAGATATAATCTCAGGTAGGTGTCCTCCATTATGGACCTCACAGATACGGCCTCTGTGTAGCGTATGATTCATAACAGGGGTCAACACGTTTAGTCAAGTGAACTAACTTCTGCACGAATTTTGTCCTTGAGCTGTTATATTGTTTGTGATTTGTTCGCATACACTTTGTCCTTCAGATAGCCCCAACGAAGGATTATGATTCCAATACAGTAACGGTGACTGGCGATATCGAAACATAATTAAGACTATTATGTGTCCTGCAGTGGAAAACATGACTGACATGTGGTTTTAACAAGTCCAGATGGCCCAGAGTATACACTTGGGAAGTTCCTTAATTGGACTTCTGAGGATCATTTTCGGCCATCTCGACAAACACTGGCATAAACTGGCCCTCCCGTTCGCCTGATCTCTCTCCATTTGATTATTATTTCCACATATAAGCGTAAACGATCTCCTCTCCTTGGCCGTTAAGTCTATGAAATACCAATGAAAACTAATGATAAATAAAACAGTTATTCACAGTTATAACCCCTTCGTGATATTGGCCCACTCTATAGAAATGTATGATAACAATTCACGAACCCCCTCATGGTAAAAAGATGAGACTTGGTATATAAATGTAGAATTTAAAAAAACAGAAGACACAGAGGCGGACCAACGGAAGGACAACCAGTGTGGCTGCCCGGGGTGTCACACTCAGGGGGGCAATAAACTGAGAATCAAATAGTAATTTTATAATGTATTTTCTACTGACATTTTTGGTTTATATTCGTTGCTAATTGGTTACTAATTTTCAGTAATAATGGAATTTAACTTTTTATTTAGTTTTTCTTAAGTTTTGTCATGCTATTAATTATCACGCCTGGGGCCAAAAGTTGCAAAATTAGGAAAACAATTTGTGTACATTATTATAGATTTTAAGGTAAGGTAAGGTGTTTTTATGGAAGAAAAATACATAGATGTTTTCTCGTTTCCTAAATGGAATTAGATATGGTTTACTTATTTATCAAACTTACGAAAGTCAGAGGGTTTCTAATATTCATCTTAATAAAACCTGTTATTAAGCTTTAGTCTTGTAAAAGTGTTCAGATTTCGTACAAATTCGTAAGATAGCTACGTTTCATGAATTCTATGTACTTCAACTACTAGGTCCTACATAGAAAACGTTGTTTACATTGCTGTGCGTAAAACACGTTTAACGCATATGAAATGTATTTATTGGTATTTCACGTTATTAGGATAGATTGCCACATAGTCAGATATATGGTAGAATGACTCCTGATGTTATTAATATAACAAAACAATTTACAATATGCTAGGTAGCAGTAATCATGTCGCCATTAGTAGTGATCATTCAATAAATACTGTTCGATATTGTTTTTGTTTATACATATCGGTACATAAATAATAATAATAATAATAATAATAATAATAATAATAATAATAATAATAATAATCTTTATTTTAGTGCCGCGAACAGCTTTTGGCAAAAATACAGCACTTGGTATCAGAGTATGCGATGGCATAATAATATTACTAAAAAATAAATAATAAGAAAGAAAATAAAAAGAAGGGTACTAATATAAAACACAATGTAGCTAAAAGTCAGCTAAGCAGAAATAATTCCTTGTCAACGCAGTAAAACTTATCAAGTTTTCCATCCATCTAAAACAACAAGAAGCTAAGAACAGTAGTCATAAAATTACATTTGGCTTAATGTTTCTAAACGTCATTGATTAAAAACTGTCAGTCAGATCACATAAAACTGTCACATTGTTTGATACAATAAGTCTAAAATGAGCTTAAAGAATATGTCAATCTTTTTAAAATTTCACATTTCCAATTCAGAGGAACTAAAATCATGGTATTTCTTATGCTATGATTTGGCACTTTAAAACCTATGTTTTGTAAACAATATTCACTGATATAAATGTTATCTAGTATTTTTTGCATGCATACTCTGTCGAAATTTTTCCGTCTATTCATAAGGCTTTCTAAACCCCAATAATCAGTCCAATATTCATAATTATGTGAGTAATAGCTCATTTTCATTTTAAAACATAGAAGTCGAATAAAACATTTTTGCACAGATTCAATATTGTTTGTCAAAGTTTTAGAAATGCTGTTCCAAATTACCGAACCAAATTCTAATTTTCGTCTTACAAGTAATTTATATAGATAAGTACCTAAGTAACTTGCATAATCGTTTAATATTCTGTTTACTATTCATGAAACGACGAAAATCAGGAAACGATAGAAAAGTTTAAAATGAATTGTGTTTGTGCCATTACACTTTTATTGAAGTACGTTTCCGTAGGGCAAAACGGGTAAAACCCGGTTTCTCAAAGAATAACGCTGCACCGTTGAGAAACGAAGTTTCGAACATAGCACTTGGGACGCTCCGGGTTTCTATTGTTACATTCCCAATCAAATAAGCATCCTAATGGGGTGTTCGGAAGGAGAGAGGGAGTTTCCAGAACATATTCCAAATGTTTTATATAAATTTATTTCCCCCGGGGAAGGGGCGGGTATTTCACAGTGAGTGCATAATAAAAATAAATATGACGAAAATAAAGATATTCTCATAGTAAACATTGCAGCATATTAATGTAGTTAATGTTGATATTCGCTTAAGTTTATCTTCTGAATTTCAGTTAATCCTTCCGTAATTAATGCTAGTATAGACTTTCAACGAATTAAGAAATTTAACCATGATGACACAACATAACTTCGCTAACCATCGCATAAAGAAATACCATTACTGTTAAGCTCACAAGGAGCTGGGTGGTGTTTGGTGTTTACATCTAAATCTATTTCCTAGACAAATATTTCCAATAGATGCTGTGTGTGTATACGTAAGTAATCTCGCTAATTTAAACTTTGAACGATCACAGTAGGGTCATGAAAACTTTATAGTAAATATAGTTATTGTATGAAGTAGCTTGATAATCCGGTAGAACTATTTACGTGAAAAATGTTCGTCTCTTAGATTATCAACTAATGCGTTTCAATCACACTTCCTTATATTTTCTTCATTGCATTTCACATCATCATTGTTTACTGGGCATACAGACGGCATACCCGTCTGCGGCCCGCCCATCCCCGGATGGGAATGAAAGACATGTGAAAAGAAACATCATCATTAATACAATCACTTATCAGACATTGACTAACTAACTAACTAACTAACTCTATGGCCTATGGAACCCGGAGGTTCAATGCCGCGTTCACAAAAGCTCTCCACTGACTTCTATCCTTAGCTAATTGCATCTACTTTGTATTCCAATCTCTGCGAGATCCATCTTAATATTATCCTCCCATCAGCGCCTAGGTCTTCCTAATGGTAGTTTTCCGATTGGTCTTCCAGTCAAGACTTTGAAAGTGTTTCTACTTTCTTCCATTCTAGCTACATGACCCGCCCACCTAAGCCTCCTAGACTTGACGACCCTAACAATGTTGGGTAAACCGTATAAATTATGTAGTTCCCCGTTATGAAGTTTCCGCCATTCACCATTCTCGTTCCTCTTGGATCCGAATATTCTTCTCAGGATCTTGTTCTCAAATACTTTCAATCTATGTTCTTCCTTCAGAGTAAGCGACCATGTTTCGCAACCATACAGAACAACAGGCATGATTATCGTTTTATATATTTTAAGCTTCAAATCCTTCCACATAATTCGCGACGACAAGAGATTTTGAACTGAATAGTAACATGAATTCACTGCTTTTAGTCGACATTTAATTTCTATTCACATTTCTATTTCAACTGTTGGTCCAAAGTTCTATTATATACAGTAGTATTCTACGAAACCGACTTACCTTTGACGGAAATTCTTGTACGTGATATATTTCAAATTTTGTTGGCCTTTACAGCAACAGCTTTTCACACCTCTTGAACAAACCCTCCAGGAGATTAGAATTGATGTTAACCGCCAACATTATAGCCAAAATACAGTTAGATGTTATATCTTACGTTGGCAGTTGTTACAGTTCAAGGTTTCACGAAGAGAGGACTCTGCAACTCTTTTAACATTTTGTGCAAAGTAACCCCTTACGATACGATATTACCTGCGAGCAGGTTGTTAATTAACCCTTATGTCCACACTGGGTTACCCGGGTAACCCACCGCGTTTTGAATAGAAATTTCTGCACAGTGGCTAGTAGTTTTTCTTTCAGCGTTCGTTTATTCGTTAATTTTACCTTTTTATGCACTTTGCCCTAAATAAACTCTGGAAAGATTTTTTTACAAAATATATATTTGCCACTAAAATTATCATTACTTATAGTCCGCACTGGGGTACCCGGGTAACCCAGAGACTTTTATACATTCAAGCGACTAATTTGCTAACAATTTTTCAGTTATCTCCCTAATTTCTGAAGTTTAAATTTTAATGAATAGGTATCTTGTATTTTTATTTCTTTTCTGGTAATATTTACATGCAATAGCCTATCAAAACAGAGTGCACTTTGGTACTCTAACAAAGTTTTTATTACACTGTGGATCTTTACAGTATTCAGGAATAGAGAATATTATACCAAATATCTATTTGAAATAATGCATATCACAAGAAAATTGCAAGACAAACCGTACCGTATGAGAAAATTTGTTTTTTAGCTTCTACCCTGACGCAATTTCCTTGTTATTATTCACCCACACTGAATACACTTGGATACTGTTACTGAGTGTTCATCACACACTGGCTTCTCACACTCATGACAGTTCTTTCGTGTCTTTCTTCTTCTCTTTTGCGGTTGGCATTTACAAACAAAACAGTCTCCAAGGATTGGAAGACGACCAGTAGAGTCCCTCTTTTCAGGAGCCCTTTTCAATGTAGGTACCACCGGTATTCCAAGCATACATTCAATACCAGATTTTACAGAAAATAAGCGAATACATGCGGAATTGTTTGATCGAGTGACAATAGCAGGCATTGCCATCTCTTTCCCAAGTTCTGTGAGAAATATTCTCCGCTGATGTGTCACTCTTTTTAGGTTGGGGTTATTTTCTACGTAAATAATGTATGCAGCAAGGGACGCCACATCTAAAATGTTGTAGAAAAACGCTAGAGGCCATCTCTGTGTTTTCCTTTTGACTGTGTAGTGCGAACACATTTTGTCCATGTTGTCTACGCCCCCCTTTGTCTTGTTGTATAAATGTATTATTTCAGGTTTCGATTGAGGACCAAATACACTGCAATCGTAGTGCGTTCTAGACAAAAGCAAGACTGCCTTATTTTTTTGGAACATAAGAGCACATTGTTACGTTATCTTTAGTGAACCCGAACAAAGAACTCATTTCTTGGCAAGAAGGAGAGGGCAACATTTGTTTCGGTACGTACGGCTTATTACGCTTTAGCGTTCCCACTAGCGATAGGTTCCATGACATGAGAAATCGTGCTAGTGGCAAACTTGTGAAAAAATTGTCAGTAATAACATTTCTCCCAGAATTATTGTAGCATTGAACGAGGTCTTTTACAACTCTTTCTCCTTGATTGACCTCCCTTTCTGATGATATTTTCCCCGTGTATATTTGCCCAGTGAGGGGATAAGAGTTACTAGAGTCACATACCCACCACACTTTTATGCCGTACTTAGCCGGCTTTGATGGCATATACTGAGTAAATCGAGTGTGACCTCTGTAGGAAAACAATTGTTCGTCAACTATAAGGCATTCGGATGGCATATAATTTGACCTCAAATTAGCATTGAGCATGGCAAATATGTCCGCTATTGCTGCTGACTTATCTTTTTCCAAACGTTCGTTTCGTGTGTTGACATTATCAAATCTAATGAATCTACTTATTTGTCAAAACCTGTTCAAAGAAAGGGAAGCGTGATAGAGTGGATAAGCATCAGTTTTCCACAATTCCTTAGTATGTTCAAAATTGGAGTGTCGCACACCTTGTAAGAGGTTTCCATATCTTTGGCTTATTTGTTACATTTGCACTGGAATTGGAAAATACTGTGCTAGCCTTTCTATTTGTTTCACGGATAACAATGTCACACATTTCGTCTGTGAATATGCATTTGAATGTGTCTCTTACACCTAACAATTTTGTTCTCCGTACTGGGCCGGATTTTTCTCGAAGTATGTTGTGTTTCAGTTTTCTCCGCAAACCGGTATTTGATCTATGCCATTCTGTACTATCCTTAGCCCGTAAAATGTCTCCCGAAGTACATACCGTGTCACTATTTTCACCTTCTTCATCACCAGAAATTTCTTCGTTCTCCACATCATCTTCAATTTCAATGTTTTGAGGCTCTCTTATTACATCTTCTATGTCTGAATCATCAACAAGGCCTGGCACCCAATCATCCTCTAAATCCTCACAATTGAAGTTCACTGCTTCATCTTCAGATTCCTCATTTTGTACTAATTTTTGCACATACTCCTGTTTTTCATCATAAGTCAGTTTATTATATTTTTAAGCACTGAGTTCGCGAAAACCTGACCTACTTTACACAAACTATATAACTACAACAGTTCACCATACAATACAATAAATCTCTTTCAGACTAACACTATTGTTTCAGTAAACACAGTTAGTAGTTGAATCCCATCCAAATTTCCAAATTTGCAACGGAGCGGCAGAAACAAATGCTCAACAATGTACACACCGGTTGAAAGGCGCTCATTCTTACTTGAATTAACACAAAACAATGTTCTTTACCCCTTCATGACTCTGAGTGCACCTATGTTCATCTTCCAAGCGTATTAGCAACACACTTTTCAATAAATTAATGTTTTTTTTTTCAAAGACATTACATATATTTTAGATTGTATTTCATTCTTTTCCAATTCACTTAGGATCTAACCATGCTGGATTCCATGTATAGGGAATTAAATGCATGGAAATCAAACGTAATGGTAAGTCCACAAGAGGCCTCTTCTTCTAATACGTTGTACTGTACTAGAAGTGCCTCAAGACCGCGAAAATAGTTACTTTCATGTAATGTATTTACTTCAGACATTATAAATCTTATTTTTGTCTTGGAGATCACGAATCCCAAAATGTATAAAACCTGAAAAGAAATAAATATAGCGTGGAGTGTGATCAAAGATTTCTGCGGTCTTGCAATAATTGTCGGGCGGCAATGCTTGTTAGGCGATGGTCATGGGCGGATTTAGAAGTGATACTCTTCGGGGGCGGGGGCAAGAGAGATAACGTGGGGGCAATGACTTGAAAGTTGGAAGTTATCTAAAGAAAGCTAATGTTTAGAATGAAAAATTTAAATAATCCCAAAATTTCTGGGGGCAATGCTCCCCATGCCCCCCTCCATATATCCGCCCATGGCAATTGTGCAGTGTATACTTACCATATATCCTCCGAATGAGTAAAAACTAAAACTATTTCTAAACAAAGATCAATATTTAAAGCTCAGAAAATTCGGGTTACCCGGGTACCCTTTGTATTGACTATAATAAAGAATTTTTAATGTGGACATAAGGGTTAACGGAAGAGAATGAAGCTTACTGCAAAATTATTTCATATAGCACTCAGTATCTATATACATGTATATGTAAAGCGGATAATTTCTTCCCCATATTATAAATAAAGTTATAAAAATAATTATTTCAACTAATCAATATGAATGCATTAACACATCAGCACAACATTGTGAATGTTTTATATTCACAACGAAAATATTATATCTAAGCTATTACAATCGCTTCTGAAAACAAATATAATTACTATGAACGGAAACGTATGTTGATAGAGGTTAAGTCAATTAGAGCTTCCACGAAAAATAACCATGAAAATCTAAAATAATCGAAGAGAAGGAAACTCAGATTAGAGTTGAAAAATCCTTTCAAACCCAATACTCAGGTGGTACCAACCTAGAACATTATAAAATCCCATCTTGAAAGACAGAAATTCCCATTTTGCTCTTAAATTTCCCACACGCTATACAAATTACAAAATCTTCAAAATTTATAAAATATAAAAATAGAAACATAGAAACAACTATACATTACTTGCTTTTTTCGATATTCGAGTGAATTATTGGTTAATTTCGATTTTTAAAAATTCCTAAAGTATTTTCCTTAATTAAAAGACTATTGAAATGTTGATGAAAATAACTACACTTTGTTGTCAGAATTTAGTATGTTCATCACGCTTTTGTGCCACAATGTTCTACTGAGCGTAATGAAACTACCTAGGCATAGTTCATTCTCCAGTTATTCCTGTAGGACGTTTTAGAAATTGACTTTCTAGTGTGGAAAATTTACTTTCCGTTCAAGTTTTTTTTCTTTTTAACTCGAAAGTATATTTTTTCGTTTCTTGGGACGTGTTTTTGAGATTCACAAGTTCTTGCATAAATAATTTTCAAATAACAAAATTTGACAATTAATACTGAATTCATTTTTATTCAAGCAGTATTAGACAACTCACTCATAGAGAATTCTGTTGGCGTTAATGTAATAAATAGGTGAAAAATCCAATTTTGACAAAAATCTCTTTTTTTCCTATTCGAAAAACAAATTTCAAACAATTCCACGAGATGGGACTTTTTCCACGGGTTGGCATCATCGCCGTACTTTTTGAATATTTTCTGTAACAAAACGTTAATCGAAACTGACTGAAAAAAATTGCTATTCAAATTTTGACGAAACATAATCCACATTTTCCGCCTGGTCTCTTTAATTGTAACACTATTGCTTCAAAAAACAGTACCAAGAAGAAAAATAAATAAATAAATAAAAAGAAAATAAGTAATCATAGTTTACTTGTTCGGCACCGTGTTTCCAACATGCAGAAACTGAATTGTCAATTGTGCCAATAATACCATTACTAGAAGCAAATGCTAATGGATCTAACTGTTTACTTTATTGTATCAAGAAGACTTACACATTCATGGTAAAAACTAACCTTACAGGTAAACTTGCAATACACACCACAATTAGAAATATTTCAAATTCACTTTAGATCGGCGTCACAACAAGCATAGATAATGGCTATCCTTCACTGCAGCATACTGCCTTCTCCTTATCAAGTGTTACAAATATATGTAGCTCCCACTGGCTGACTGAAAACAAACCCCGTTTGACTCATAATTTGTCAGACTTTTGCAATAGTCGTGGGTGCCAAAAATTCTCACACCTACCTTATAGTATATGAGAAGCTCCTAGTTTTACTAGTAAAGTTTTCTAATTTGTAGAAATGTTATATAGGCTGACCCAATAAATCCCCTCACATTTTAAAAGTTCATAAAAAAAAAAAGGTATTGCAAATAGAAGATTGTTTCTTCAAAAATATGAAAGAATATTGGAAACAGTTTGTAATTACTTCCTTCTGATTTGAGTTACTCTGTTCTGGTGAGTATTGAGATAACACAACAATTGGCAATACAACTATTGGCAATAATACTCAATAGAATCTGCCATTTTTGATTGGTGTTAGCACTGTCATCAGGGGTGAGAGGACTATGGAAGTCGCTTTCCCTCACTACTCTCCTGCTGATTTTAGTAATCATTGTGGTTTAGTGTGGAGCCAATTGTGCATGTGCAATCGAAATGTTTTTTTCAAAAACGATTGTTCTGTGATTACAGTCTAGGGAGCTTTTTGCTTAAAGTTTGTTATTCCACGAAAAGTAAAAGCCCCTGATTGGAAGGCCATCTTGTGGTGGGTCGAGAAATTCCAAGCAACGGGTTTTAGCGTTGATAAAATTCATTTGACTAACCTAAAAGTATTTATACGCCTGAAAATATTGAGGCTGTGGGACAGTCTGTTTTGCAGTCCTTAGAAGGTTCTGCAAGGAAACATGCTGCAGCTATTGGGCTTTCTAGGGAGAGTGTAAGAACAAAACAAATCACAACAAAGTAATGAGAAACTGTTTTCTACAGCATTTTATATTTTTCTGTAAGCAGCTTTCTATTTGCAATACCTTTTGTTTTCTTAATCTTGAAAATATTGAAAGTGTAATTGGACCACGCCATATAGTTTAAGAGCAATTTGACAACAGAGTCCACTGGACACCCCATGGAGAATCAAGCTTTAAATATTAATTAATAGTCTTTCACTGTAGAAATAAACCCAAGAATATGGTTTTGATTTGAGATATTTCACCACGAAGCTCAAGAAGGAATTGTTAAGCCTCTGTATGAATTCATGCTATATTTCATGAATGTCGAACATCTTTTACGAAATATTACAGATTTTCATAAAATTTCAGATTGGGGTTTGTTACATATTTTCTTAAAATAGTAAAATTGAAAGTAAATGCCTCCTTATTTACGAAGCACGTCCAGAAAATAAGTGTACTAGGGTCCCCGAGGGCAGAGACAATTTATTATTGCTATGTTGGTCACATACCGTGTAGCTTAGCTTATGCCCTTTCCAGCGAGCCAATCACGCGTCAGTAGGACCAAAACTGTGCCATAGTAACGTCTCCCGTGAAAGAAGATAAAATTTGCCGCCAAGTGCGAGATTCGCAGCGTTATCCGCTATCTCGTTGTGAAGAGAAAGTCTTTGTCTGAAGGTTTTAATGAGATCAAATCAATTTATGGCGAAGAAATTGTCAATCGCACAAGTGTGTTTAAGTGGTGTCTTCAATTTGCAAACGGTCGTACTGATGTGCATGATTTGGAAAGGAGTGGAAGACCGTCGAGTTTGACTGATTCGCGTATTTCCCTGATCTGGCGCCTTCAGACTATCGTCTGTTCAACTTCTCCTGAAGATGTACATGGGTGGGGAAAAAAATTTCAACTGACGACGAAGTGAAGGTGGAGGTGAAGAATTGAGCAAAGGAGGTTGCGGCAAACTTCTTTGACCAAGGCATAAAAATATCGATCCCTCGTCTCACTAAGTGCATCGAGAGGGATGGCGACTACGCGGGAAAATAGTTCACATATGTACTGATGTAACCAAGTAAACGTTTTGTTTTAAATATTTTTTTAAACCTACAAAAAATAAATCTAGTATGCTTAATTATTATCTGGACGTGCCCCGTACATCTTTAAACACAATCCGATAAATAAAACTGATTGAAAAACATGTCTGATATGAAATTTGTCACAATACTGTTTTAAGGTACACTCATATCGAAAATGATTGTCGCATATCTATAACTGTCTTTTTGTAAGGATATGATTTGATAATGATTTTGCAGGGTACTTTTAATACTGATACTATGCGTATAATCGGGAAATGTATATTTGTGGTAAATTTCATAGGAAAATAATTATAAATACGAAAATTAGAATGAGTAAAACAAAATATTGCTAAATGGACAAGAATGTTTTATTCTCGTTTTATTTTTCTTATTTACTGCTCTTTTGACATAAAATTTGTCACATACATGTCTTTGCCGATTATAAACGTACTAACATTGTGTGAAATACCGGACGAATTCTTTATCAAATTATATTTCTACAACAATATATTTATAGACATGCGACAATAATTTTGAACATGAGTGTACATGAAATTCATCTCCTTATTCCCAATGGATTTTAAGCCCTTTTAAGGCCTTTATTGCGAAAAATACACTCAAAAACACAAATCATATTGTTGAGTTGATTTGATTTTGAGTTTAACGTCCCGTTCAGCAGCGAGGCTATATGAGACGTAAAAATCATATTGTATTAACATCAGACAAATATTACATATTTTCTTAACATTTTTTTTTGAATCACAGCCTTTAATTAACTTTAACTGGTTGAAATCAGTAGAACATATTTGTTGATTTGATGTAAAGTTAACACTTTCTGTAATTTGGTGATATTTTTCACTACGATCTACGTGGGGAGAGAAATCTTTTGATTATGAAATGAAATGAAATCTTTGAGTTTTACGTCCCACGGTTATGCCGGTTAGGCTAAAGGAGACGGTGAAGATGAGAAATGAATGAAATGGTGGAATGAAGAAAGTGGGAGGAAACGGGAGAACCCCGAGAAAACCCACGAGCATGGTGTTTGTCCACCACAAAGTCCACACGGCGCGATCTGGGATCGAACCAGGGACCCCAAGCACCGGAGGTGAACGCTCTACCACTGAGCCACCGCGCCCCCTCTTTTGATTATGATTGTATATGACACAAAGTACGGAAAATTGAAAGTGACTATGTTTGTGACTCCATCCCTCTTGAACCACCAACCCAATCTCAATCAAATTTTGAACATAGATGAGGTTTGACCCTGGGATGGATGCTATCATTTCATTTTGATGGTGCCACTTAAGGAAGGAAGAGAGGAAGATACTTAAAAATGATAGAAAATGACGGATATTAGTCAAATCAATTGTTTTTAGGGTCGCTGAGAAGAACAATGATAGTTCTGATGGCGTCTAAATTCAAATACAGCCCTTTATGTCCAAATCTTTAAATTTTACGGCCCACAGTGATGCCGGTTAGGCTAAAGGAGACGGTGAGAATGACAAATGAATGGATTAGTGGAATGAATCAAGTGCGAGGAAACGAATGAACCCCGATGAAACCCACGCACACGGTGTTTGTCCACCACAAGGTTCCCTTGGCACACGTTGGGATCAAACCATTGATCCCAGGCACCAGAGGTGAACACTCTACCACTGAACCACCGCGCCCCACCCTCTTTATGTCCAAAATGACATGTATGTTCCCCGTGCGAAAAAGGGGTATTCTGATAGTGATTCTATATGATAAAGTAGTGAGCTTTCAAAACAATAGTAAACAGTTATAAATATAATCAAATTCATATTTTCCTTACTTAAAATGAAAAATAATTTTCTTCTATATGAAATTAATTCTGAAATGTGACGTAACTTCAGTAATTTTCCTCTTTTATAAATGACACGTTTCACTTCCATAAACATGTTATCTTCAGGTCTTATAATCATCTGAACTCTGAAGCCACATATTTTGCTAAGAGAGGAAAAAAGGCAAGAATTATGTGGCAAAATTAGAATGTAATGGAATATCCTAGCAGATGAGGAATTGTCAGGTATGTCAGGCGTGCAATATACTTGTCAGTGTAAAATGTATAGTACCATTAACTTAAAATTTTTCATATATTTCTTAATATTCGTCTTTTTGTATATATACACATATATCTTTCCGTCGAAAAAAGCATTACATTCTTGGAGCGAGAAGAAATAATGAACGTTGGGTAAAGTCAGCAAAAAAGTTTACGTATTTCTTTGCGTAGCTGTGTAACGGGGTAAGTTCTGGGGCTGCTCGGTTTCAGATGTTCTTGTTAAAAACCGCTGATGCTTGTCTTTCGTAATGGCGGGTGAAGCCAAGAAATAGCACTGCCCTGGGTGCTCTCAGCCCTCTGAAAGAAGATTTCTAGAAAATAGAGGCGGGGCAAAGAGGGTGTCGATCGCGGCAATAAATTAACGAAAGAAGACGAGCCTTCGCAGCGAGGATTGTTGGCTGAAATTTTCTCAGAAGGAAAAATAAAACAGTAATTTTAAGTAGTCAGACTTTTAGCGAAATGTCTTCTAGTTTGCTCCGTTCTTTCTATAAAAAAAAAAAAAAAAAAAAAATGGCTGACACGAGGCACGGGAGAAACATAACGGCTTTGTTGACCTCGCGTGCTCGGCATTAAATGAAAAAGAAATATTGGAGATGAAAATACAAGTAGAAAAGGAACTGGCATATATCTAATGTCCTGTCAATGTAGTACTAGCTAACTCTATGGCCTAAGGAATTCTGAGGTCCATCGCCGCTGAAAGAAAAGAAGTGCATTGTATATATAAGTCAGCGAAAAAATCAGAGATGGAGTGGGTCAATGGGTTAAGTAAGTCAAGATTTGTGAGAGGGTCGGTGGGTCGTGGGTTAACAGGACGTGACCCACTGCAACGCACCACCCACTCTGACCCACCGATTCACTCTGTCAGTGCATTGTAGACAACAATTTTTTAACACTGGTGAATTTGTCTATGTTTCACTTTCAAGCAAGGGCGCCGATCCTCGGGGACCGGGGGCCCGGGGCTTCCAGAGCTCATGTGGGTCCGTATTGTATTTATGAATATACAATATTTGGCAATTGCAATTTTTCTTAAAATCCTCATATATACTTTTTGATCAGATCTTAAAATCCTTAAAATCCTTAAAATCGCCCCCAAATTTACAGAGAAATCGGCGCCCTTGCTTTCAAGGCAAACATTTTTCTTTCTTTTTCATTTGTTTTTATGAGATAAGTATATATAAGTTAAAAAAGAAGTCTAGATACATTTAGATATTGATATTGGTAATTGTAATAGAACTTAACTATTTGGCTTTCGAGACAGTCGAAGTTTATACTTTTTTCTCTTTAAGTTTGCCTACTTTACCATGATTTGAGACTTTCAAGTTCCATCCTGTTTTCCACTGAAAAGTATATATGATACAAGGAAATAATTATATATGATAATTAGATTGAAATTCATCGTATGACAAACACTTTACCACTGTATATCATAAAGGTATGATCCACTGGTATTGTAACAGAACAGTGCTTGAGCGATTGACCGTAGAAATTCAAACTCCGTTTAGTGCTAATTTCACAACTTTATATATATATATATATATATATATATATATATAACAAGTGCAAAGTCTTTAGTCCGTGGATCAATGGGTTTTGGTGGGTAGTGGGTCAGAGTATGACACGGTGGGTGGTGAGTCAGAGTGGGTGGGTGGTGGGTCATGATTTGTCTTGGGTCCAGTGGGTGCTGGGTATCGCTGAGTGGTGGAACAATGGGTCAATGGTCAAGTTTTAATAGACCCCCGCCATCTCTGGAACAAATACAGTTTTGCAGTTTGAATCAATATGTGACTGAATAAAGGCAGGGACCTACGCAGAATTCATTTTGAAAAATCCAACTTCAATATAAGGATAGGTTATATTAAAATTTGTAAAATTACCCCTAAAATTTGACTAAATTTACAGAAAAGTCGGGATTTCCGGTATGCACGTCCCTGGACTTAAATATACCGCCCCATACTTCAGCCTACAAGTAAATCCAATCCTGAATATTTCGAAACATTTGATACGCGACAACGGGATGAGATATTGTGAGTAACTTTCTGAAACTAAGACTCATAAATCAATGTATCACTGAATATCTTTAACTACGAGTGCCATGGGCGTGCATATTAAAGGGACCCAACGAACCAATGCGCTTGTTTGTATATCTGGCAACAAAATATACATATATAAACGAATCTACCTCCATCCTCACCGCAATGATGCATAAATTAGCACGGCTGACACCTACTGACCTTACAAGTTAACAGATCTCAAACTGTTAGGAAATCCTTGTTTTCTTTCTGCTTTTTTAAAACCAAAGAGGATGAAACAATGCTGTAAAAGACAGTAGAAGAAATCTTCTTGTTTCGTTAATGAGAGGATTTCTCGCGAAGTCTGGTTTGCACGACATCTCTGACAAATGAAGTCCATGTGGGATGAAGGGTGAGAGAGAGAGACGTTGTTCTTAATAAGAACAGGAAAAAAAATTGAAAGTTCTCTCCCACCAACTGCCACCAAAGAATAGAGTACCAGAAACTAAGTTCTCTTTCTAATTTCGAAATCAATTTGTGAAACAAGGTTTCTTCGTAAGCCTAATTACACTCGCTAATTACATCTCTCTTCTCTCTTTATGGAAATTCAACAGCATGGCAAATCTAAAATGGAATTCTTCCCAATTTCTTTCTTTCTTTCTCCTATTTAAAAACATTCAACTTCTTTTAAAATCTCTCATCTCGGTTAGAAACGTTTCAACATTTTAAAAAAAAATGGTAGAAGAAAATGAAAAAGAGATGACGCTCTTCACAGTATAAAATGTTAACGTTCAATTTACATCAACAATTAAAATAAATATTGTAATTGTTACGACCTTACAACAAGTCTACTTGGGTTTTCGAAAATGTTTCTGTGTATAACAAAAGTTACTTTGTGGTTAAAATATGGTTCAGTAATTATTTATCACTTGCTAGTAGATTTGAAAGACATATTATAAATACAGACCGGATGTTTAGGCATTAAAAACCTGGAAAATATAGAAGTGTATAAGCAATAAAAATTTAGAAAATAGGCGCTGAAATGTAACTCGAAATAATGAAGACAAATACTCAATAACATTAAAAAATAGATTTAAGTCATAAATAATGTTCAAAGAACATACGAACATACTTGTTTGTAATATTCTCTTTTATTGTATATATAAAAACGAAGCTTGTTATGCATTCCACATATACTGGATGAACCTGAAAGATGTACACATATTTTGGGAGGTGATTCGTGACATCAAAAGAAGACAAACAGTCATCTTGCGTGTTGTGGAATTGCAAATCGTGTAAGGGTGACAGAGGGGACAACTTGGAATCGAAAATCGAATCCTGACAATTGGAACGAGACATAAAAGTGTGCACATACTTCAGGAGGTGATTGTGACATTCAAGTGAACTTTTTGTCCTTTTTTCATGTCCCAAATCACCTCTCGAAGTATGTGCACATTTTTCGGTTTCGTTCCAACTGTCAGGATTCGATTTTCGATTCCAAGTTGGCACCCCTGTCACTTGTACACGACGCGGAATTTGACAAAATACAAGTTGACTTTTTGTCTTATTTTGATATCATTAATCACCTCCGGAAGTATGTGCACATCTTTGAAGCTCACCCTGTATATATATTGTAACCTACCACGTGCTTGTGTTTACAAACACCTAATATACGTATATATGTATGTATTATTTATGTTATATAAAAATTATATATTTTCCCAATGAGGGCTTATTTTGAAGAAAATGCATAGAATAGGCAACACTAGGCACTAAAGCAATTATTTAGGCAGTAAAGGTCGAAATAGGCAAAATAAAATTGGCTTAAATCGAAACTGTAATCCCCATATAAACTTCAAAACGTTATTTTTGATCATATCTTTAATATTAAAGAATAGGCATTTTGCCTAACATCCGGTCTCTAGTTATAAAGTAGGCTAACCATATCTTTACTTGAGAATAGCGTAATCATATTTTTCTTGTGCGTGGTTACTAATATTAGTGTTGTCACACTTGGAAGAATTGTACCAAATTAAGCCCTTTTTGTCATTTATCGGCCCGTGTGAAAAAGGTACAATTTTACCCAATTCAGCACCATTTAACATATACATGTCACATTTTCAAAACTGTCAGTAAAACTTTTTCTACATCTCACGTTACTCACAGTGTGTGTTGGTCTCTTAAAAAATGCTCTTGAGCATTCATTCTATGACGTTGCACCGCATAACGCTACTAACTTTGTGTGAAAAAAATCGTAATTTGAACTATACCGAAAAACAAATGACGCTAGACGCGCTACGCATGAAGGAGACGAGAAAGAAGCAGTGTGGTGGAGATTTTAATTTGTGCGAGAAAATTTTCATCTAATTCCACTGTTATCCGGGGGCTTCCTATTTGGATGTTTTTAAAAAGTAATTTTTAAAAAGAACGCTTTTTTGGTTTGGACTCTTGGAAGAGGGGGAGGAGTGTTCTAGACTTTCTCTCTTTTAGTTTCGTGTTATAGAGCCATGTATTACACTGGTATAAAATAATGAAGTCAGCCTTTTTTGTTTCAATTTAGTACTATTTTTCAGCCCACTCCAGACCTAGGACTGTGGCAACACTGACTAATGTACTTTTAGGAGTTAGGATTTAGCTTTTTGGGCTTTCGGCAGCTAAGGCATTTTCCTGGTGTAAATAAGGAAAACCCAGGAAAACCTCATTCAGAGTGGCTGGCCTGAAAAAGTGTTTTGCACTTTTTCGACCGAGTGCCCCCACCGGAAATCGAACCCGAGAGCGTTAGCGACTACGCTACGCGGGGTCCTAATATACTTTTATCAGGGTTGTAACCAAAGAGTTAAAATGGGCAATCGCCCACCCTAATTGGTGTTCATTCGTTAGGTGCTTATTTAAACATGTTCACTACAGCAAATGCTCATAACAGGACAAATAGCAGTGCCCATTCCTCACAAAGAAGAATAATTAAATGTAAAACATGAAATTTGAATATTGTTAGCATTCCTTCTCTTTTTCAATTTTAGAAGCATAATTTCCGAAATGCTGCAACACATGTTTCTCATTTTTAATGAACTTAAAAATATTTGTTATTGAATTCTCTATCCGGGTTCAATTTCCGGTAGGCGCATTCGGTCGAAAAAGTGTAAAAAAACTTTTTCAGGCCAGCCACTCTGAATGAGGTTTTCCTGGGTTTTTCTCATTCACACCATGCAAATACCGGGACGTATAGGCTCCAGCCCCTTTCCTCCGCTGTTATCATCGAGGGACGTCATCCCACAAACGTGACGAGCTAACATGGCCATACATGGTGAAAGTAGGGGTGTTCGATAAGGCTGAGGACCTATCGAACTTCGGGAGTGAAAATTTATCGAGTTGTCATCGGTTACTCGAAACCGTTCGAGTATTTGAAATTATCGAAGTTTCGGGTATTATCGAAATTTCGAGTATTATCGAACTTTCGAGTATTATCGACATTTCGAGTATTATCGAAGTTTTGGGTATTATCGAAATTTCGAATATTATCGAAGTTTCGGGTATTATCGAAGTTTCGGGTATTATCGACATTTCGAGTATTATCGAAGTTTCGGATATAATCGACATTTCGAGTATTATCGAAGTTTCGGGTATTATCAAAAGTAGTGATGGACAGTTCGGTTCCTTCACCTCTCCAATGATTCCTTCTTGCAGCCAAACTAGTCAAACAACTTTTTTCATGTGATAAGTTATTGCAAAGTTGTATTTGTCGAAATCATACGTAAAATTATTTTTCTGCCTGCCCCGTTATTGGCACAATCGGCAAAGTGAATATTAGTAGACTAATGGTGTCTTGGATTCCAATTCCATTCAGGTGATGCATGTTTTCTCTTTCTCTTTCTCTCTTCTGACAGACTGCTTAAACCTTGTACAGATCTGTGGGGAAAAAACTTTTCCTTCACTACATTGCTAAGGAGAGAAGTTTTAAAATGAACACTCTGCATATATGTAATGCATATTATATACAACTATGATAACCTCGAATACATCGTTTCTTTCGAACACTCCGATAATCCCGAACTTTTCTCAATATTCAAGCGACTCGACAAATGCGATCATATTGATATATTTCTGTATTTGCTGCTTTCAAACAATTCGAGACTCTCGAACAGTTCGAGTGTCTTGAAGTTGTCTAATGTTTCTTACATTTCGAGTGCCTCAAACACCTTGAGAGTCCCGAACACTTCGAGAGTCCCGAACATTTCGGGAGTCTCAAAGATTTCGAGAGTCTCGAACATTTCGGGAGTCTCGATCATTTCGAGAGTCTCGAACATTTCGGGAGTCTCGAAAGTTCGATAATTCGATAAAATTAAAATTCTTTATCGATGAAACGGTTTTGAAATTTTATCGAATTGTTATCGATTACTCGATTATCGGAACAGTCCTAGGCGAAAGCCCAGAAATCTACATCCTAAAATCCTGAATTCTCTATGGCTTTGCAAGTGTGTGTGTCCTTGTTTCTTATTTGCAAATTTTTCAATTTTGAGTCTTCCATTCTATAGAACATCACTATCCGAAAGAAGTGATGAAATTTTTCGCGTCATTATATTTTGTAGTTTAGTATGGTTGCAATAATAGTTACTAACAAAGCGATTACTGCAAAAAGAAAAAAAAAAACATCAAATGACAAAACCAGAAAAGAAATCGTCGAAAAGAGAGAAAAAAACTGTAATCTTGAAGTGTAAGCTATGAAAAGTAGTTTGTATATAATAACAGCCTCCTGCTTCCCCTTTTAGTTCTCGTTAAACTAAGATTAATATGATCTTCAATTGCTTCCAATATCCTTGGAGGCCACTTTTTGAGATGACAAAACATAACTTTGATGATCATTTTGCTGTTGTACGAATGAAGAAGGAACATGTGTGTAACAGACCTCGTCCAGTTAATGGTGACACAGATGACATTTAAGTGACAGTCGGATGGCAATTGCTTCTCATTTTGTGTATATCCCACAAAAGGGAAAAGCATTTGAAATAATACATCATTTTTTTTTTCCGACGCTCTTGTTGGCGTCGTCTGGTTCTTCATCGACCATTTAACCTTGCACACCACAAATGGAGCGGCAGATGCCAAAAATGACAACCATGACGCTTCACGTCAACTCCAAAAAGTTTCTACATCAGATGTTTGCAATCGGCCTTTATTCCTCCCTTCCTCTCGCCAGCTGAAATAGCAAAGTTCTGTTTCGCGTTGCCACTACAACATTTAATCTGACAATTTACACAAAAGAGAGAGAAAATATTTTTTGTAATCTGGATTCATAGAAGTTTTCTGTAATTATTCAGTAAACCGTGCGTAGACATTGTCGATACTATGTACAGAGAAAATGCCACCTCTATATAGACCAGGCATGTGCAACAGTCGCCCTAGGGCCACCCTAGGCCCACTGAGTCCTTTAATGTGGCCCACCTGACTCATTATTGAAAACGAATTTCTTACATAATATCTTAAACTGAGCTGTAAGTTTTTGTTGAATGACTGATGTCCGTCTTGAAAATATCCTACGCGTTTGAACATCCCGTGTAGAGTGTACCGCTGAACACTGGCACACAGGTCAAGTGTTCCACTAAGGTGGTAAATAAATAGATTTTTATGCTTTTCTTTAGTAAGTAAATATTTTAGTTACCGTTATAACAGCATTTTATGTTACTGTGATGTTAGAGTACGACGAACAATGAAACAAATTTAATGTGGATATTCAATTCTTGGAAAATATTGTAGTTGTCTCCTGCCCTCGATGCCAAGTCCTCTGTGATTGGTCCACTCTCTGTTCTAACTTGCAAATGCCTGATAGAAACCAATAACGAAAGGATACAAGGACTTCAAATCCTCAGAAGCTTCCTCAAGGTAAATCTACGAGATATTATGCCTACCGTCTGAAGTGAAACAATACTCTTCAGAAAAATAAGACAAACTGAAGATGGAAGGTAAATGAGGGAAGGAAGAAGAAAGAATAAGAATTACTAAGGAAACTGAAGCACAGTATCTAGCTTGATCAAATCCCGACAAACTCAATACTCAAGAATCTGGTCAGTGACTTCGTCTTCCATAGGGCCGCGATCGGAAGACTTACGTATATGGGCAAGTGGTTCGGGGTTGTTGAGTAAAATTCATGGTTTCTTATGATCACTTTTTTCAGCTCAATTCCTGGACTTACTTCCATCTCGATGCTGTCCTGGAACTGGTTGGCCCCCTAGACAGCTTCTAGCCTAACTTGGTTCTTCTTTATATCCACTGATCAGTCTCCATTCTTCTGTGCTAATCACCTACGTCTTTCAAAACACCACAAGTCTCTCCCCACAAATCGACGCCTATTGAAAGTAACAGGGAGTCAAAACAGAAAGCTGAATTGTGTTTCTGAACATAACATAAAACAAATTTAATAAAAGATAGGGATAAATTTTTACATATCAATTACAAAAATATGTTCCATCCTGGTCCTTATTCCTCTATTAAAAGCGGAAATAACAGATTTACCATTTTTCGGTTTCAATATTTAAACCATCGGAGTTTAAATATGAAACGAAAGTCATTTGTTATTTGATTGCATCACAAGTTCGAGAGAAATGTCAATTCGCTCAGTTTCATGTAGTGGTTTAGTTGGACCGGAACGTCGTTCCGGAAAATGTTTGCCATACAATGTCGAAGCCCAGTATGAGTCAACATGGGGAGTATCAAGGGGGAGAAAAGAACAATTTTAGAAATTGTTAAGAAGAGGAAGAGAAACTGGTTGGGACATTGGCTAAGAAGGAACTGTATCATGAGGGACGTGCTGGAAAATATGGTGGCAAGTAAAAGAGGAGGGGGCGAAGGAGATTACAATTAATGGACGAAATCAAAACAGAAAAATCGTACGTGAAAAGAAAGAGGTTAGTAGAAGACTGTGGAGCATGGAAGCTTCCTTGTTGCGGGAAGTGACGTACCAATAAAGGCAAATACCATTGTGATGAAACACGCAAAATGAGTTCCGGTGTAGATGTTTTCAATTAAATCATTGGTTTTATGTCCCATGATTATGACCTGTATTCTACACTGAGAAAAGTCCGTTATCCGGACAGCGGTATATCGTACAAATATACGGAATCCTCTTGCTTACTACAGAAATCAGTATGGAGCATACGTTATCCGCATGGTACATACTTTTCCGGCTTAGTTGTTACATAATGTCATTGCAGGATGTACGACACCTAACAATCTTCCGTATATTACATACATATAAGTATGTTACATACGTCAGCTAAATGTTACATACGTCCACATCTATGTGAGATGCTGACCGCCTATATACAGCTCTTTCGTTCTTACGGAAAGTATGTTTATTCGTAACACTTGTACGTAAAGTACGCATAAAATATACTTTCTCAGTTATACGTTTGCTCTATGTTAACTCCAAAAACTACATGATTTACATATATCTGACCTACGTTTTTACGTATGCCAGATACTTTTTTCTGTGTGAAAATAAGAGAAATTAACAATACATTATTATGAAATGAATCGATGAAATTAGAATGTGGGGGGGGGAGCAGAAGAATCTTGAGAAAACCAGGAACAAGGCGTTATCCACTGCAACTCAAACGGGTTAGCATCAAAGCAGAAACTTCTCGCACTAGAGGTGAGTGCTCTGCCTTATTAAGTTGGAATTAAAGGAAGGGAGTATTAAAATGGCCAGGGCGGGTAAAATGGTCATTGGCAATTTTCTCGCCTATATAGAGGGTGTCTCACCTAAATTTGCAACCTTACATATTTCCGAAACGACAAAAAAAGTGACAAATCTAGTTACGTAAGAATGTACCAATACCAGGGTCTTATAAAATTCTGCAAACAACAAGTGCCCCCAGGGTCCCATCATAGGGTATCAGGGGCCAACTTTAAAAATTTCAAGTGGGAATATTCTATTTCTATTGCAGATTCTGATTCTGCGAACAAAACTAAGCAACTTTTACTTCAAACGCTTTTTCGTTATTCTAATAAATGGCGCTGTAATTGCAAAAAACTGAATATCATCATAACGTTGCGACCTTAAATATTTCCGAAATAACAAAAAATGTGACAAATCTAGTAAAGTAAGAATGTACACTTGTCAGTTTACTTGAAACACTTTTTATTTATTCTACTAGATGCAATGTAATAGTAAAAAAGAAGTTGCCTTCATCTTCCCAAAATTCCAAATAGAAATTCTCAACATTAGTGTAGATTTGGATAATGCGACCGAAAATACGCAAATACGCAAATTTTAGTTTAAATATTTTTTCGTTGTTTTTGATAACACATAAGTCGCAATAATAATAATAATAATAATAATAATAATAATAATAATAATAATAATAATAATAATAATAATAATAATAATAATAATAATAATCATTGTACGACACCTGAGGTTGATAAATGAAAAGTTGGTTCAAGAACTCAAGGATGTTATAAATAGAGGATCTGCCCATATGCATCTTCATCCTATTAAATCGATGAAGCCAAAAAACAACCGAGCATCGGCACGTCTGATTGGCTACTCTCGTTTCTGCTATAGTCTGATTGGCTACTTTCGTTTCCGCCATGATTGTTGGCTCAAAACATTGCGATCCTATTGGGCGGAGTGGGCAGAGTAGGGATGGCAAAATTGTGACGTATGGCTTCAAGATTTTGTTGTAAGGGCAGATCCTCTATTTTATAAGATCCTTGCAAGAAGTGGACATACTGTGTAATGTTGGTGCTAAGACTTGCAAACAAATAAAGTTAGAACATCTTTGTAATAATATTCTTCAAGAATTGAGATTTTTCCTGTGAGATTGTGGACACTATGAAAGTTGATTAGCTCTAGCTCTCCGTCGGGACATGAAGTTTCAATTATTAATCGGACATAGTGTCAAGTTATTCATTTTTGTCATGTTTATGTACTGTAGATATGTATAATGACGATTTGATTTGAATATAGACCATATGATTTTACCTGAGAGGTAAAAGTGAAAGTAAACACGTAAGGTTGCTCGGTAGATCTATTAAAGTTTAAAAGAATATCTTTCTGTTGTTTTGGTTAAGTAGATGTGCATAATTACGATTTGATTTGAAACTGTACGTAATTCCATCTAAGAAGTGAAAGTAAATATGAACTTGTAAAGTTGATTGGTAGATCTAAGAGAGGAAATGTGCTCTTATAAATTTAGCAGAAGAAATAACATTTGACCAGAAGACACATGTGTGTCACCCCTATGTCATGTTCTGTAAATACCTATGATTGATTGTAAATTACCGTCCAGCAGCGTAGAAGGAATTAAACATTGGTAGAATTATCACAGAGAACCTCTGAACACTGTAGCTGTATTTCAACTGGTTTGTATTAAATTTCTCAAAGTAAATTTCCAACGCTCTCGATGATACGAGAATGAGGCAATCACCAAAGGTCATGTGCTGAAGTAAGGGTAATATTTAACGGAAAAAATCGCGTTCCACACAACCCCATTTCAAGATCTAGAATCGAGTGCATCGTAAGACGCGTCGAGGAAACGGTAATTATAAAGGATTGTAACATTCCTGGTCGACCGAAATCGGCGAAAAACAGCTTGATGTTGCAGTCATTTGTTGAAAATACTCAACTTAGCATTCATAATGCTGCTGAACATTACATTTGTCACATGTCTGCGAAAAGAATGTTAAAGAAAATGAAGTTCCACCCATACACAATTCATTTGATACATCAGAGCTCCTCCGTGGCTAAGCGGTTAGCGTACATGCCTTTGGCGTGGGAGAGCCGGGTTCGATTCCCGGTGGGAGCTCATGTGGTTCGGATTCCACGTTAATCAGTAGGTCCATGTCTCATATAGCCTCGCTGTTGAAAGGGACGCTAACCTAAAATAAACTCAACAACTCATCTCATACACCAGGTGGATAAAGATGTTTTTGATTGCCGTGTATAATTTTGTGAAGATATGGTGAAATAAATCGATGATGATTCTACTTTTCTTACCAGCATTGGGTTCTCTGATGAAGGCACGTTCCAAGCAACCGTTACATTAATAGACATAATTGCAAGTTTTGATTTGACAGCATTCTCATTGGTCCTTTCAAACACAGTCTACGTCCTGAAAAGTTGAATATCTGGGCGGAAGTGCTAAATATACAATAATTGGGCTATTTTATTTTATTAATAACAATTTGACTTCTGAGCTGTGTGAGGAGATGCTTCGAAATCAATTAGTTCCAGCAGTGAGAGACACTGCAGAAGACCATTTTACCCACGGATGGTTTCAGCAAGATGTGCAGGACCGCACAACGGTCTAAATATGCATCAATTTCTTAACACGGAATTTCCTGAATAACGGTTTGGCAGAAGAGGCGAGTTTGGCTCGCTCGTTCTTCCTCTGTTCCCCTGATTTATCGCCACTAGGCTACTTTTTCTGGGTTTATCTAAAAATCCGAGTATATCAAACAATGCCAACCACTTTGGATAATCTTCGTCAAAGGGTTATTGATGATTTTGCTCTTATTGAACTGGATGTCACCAGGAATGCAGTATTTGTGTTTTACTATCGTATTGCTCACTGTCAGACTAAGAAAAGTGCACAATTTGAGCACATGCTGTGAAACATCAGTTACACTTTCTTTCTCAGCCAACGTTAGACAACCAAGTCGTGAGAGACAAGGGGACTCATGATAGCCAATTTTTTCGAAAAAAAAGAAAAAGAAACGGGAAGACACTACATGGCTGGTAAAGTTGATATGTAGTTACGCATTCCGTAACTAGGGTAACAGTAAATCTAGATAGCAGGGAACGAAGATAGAACAACGTTTTTTTATTGTCTACTTTAATGTGAAACGGAATTTTCAACCAAGTTACGGTTATGTTAAGACCAAATGTATCAGTGACTCCTCCCTAACAATTTAATTGAACTTTGAGAACGCATTTAAGAAGCAGATGGATCTCCTGACTCTGGGATGTAAAATATAGTATGCCAAGAACTATACTATCAAACTGATGTATGTTGAATTACAAATGGCTTTCCTTTTGCGCAACTTTGACAAGGAACATAACACGGATGTGTTTACAAACAAAAAAATAATTTTGAGTTTTCTCTCATTTAACATAAGCTGCGTGTCATTTGACTAAACAAAGGTGAGTTATTAACTTTTGAAATCGGGAAGATCATTTACAATAGCCCTGTATATCAATTAACTTTCTTTGCGCTTTATCCAGCATTTGTAAATTTATTTTGTGAAATATTTGTCATTAATTAAATTAATTCAGATATGTTTAAGTGAATCCCAAAGTATAGTCCGGGTTCGAAAGTTTTTGTCGAAAATGACCTGAAATAAGAAGATGCGTTATGGCCAACCACGGCCTAGAGTTGAACGGTAATCACCAGGTTATGGCATATGCTGATTATGTAAATTTAATAGGGGATGATAGGAGAACAATAGAAAGAAATGCAGAGATCTTATTAAACGCTTGCAGGGACATGGGTTTAGTAATAAATGCAGAGAAAACTAAATACATGTAAGTGCGTCGGGACCGTAATACCGCAAATTGTGGAGGCGTTAAAATATTAAATAATACTTTTGATAAAGTGGGTACTTTCAAATATTTAAGATCAATATTAACAAACGGAAATCATATTTACGAAGAAATTAAATGTCGACTAAAAGCAGGGAATTCGTGTTACTATTCGGTTCAAAATCTCTTGTCGTTGCGCATTCTGTCGAAGAATTTGAAGCTTAAAATATATAAAACGATAATCATCCCTGTTGTTCTGTATGATTACGAAACATGGTCGCTTACTCAGAGGGAAGAACATAGACTGAAAGTATTTGAGAACAAGATCCTGAGACGAATATTCGGACCCAAGAGGAACGAGAATAAGGAATGGCGGAAACTTCATAACGAGGAACTACATAATTTATACGGTTTACCCAACATTGTTAGGGTCGTCAAGTCTAGGAGGTTTAGGTGGGCAGGTCATGTAGCTAGAATGGAAGAAAGTAGAAACGCTTTCAAAGTCTTGACAGGAAGACTAATCGGAAAACGACCATTAGGAAGATCTAGGCGCAGATGGGAGGACAATATTAAGAGGAATCTCGCAGAGATAGGAACACAAAGTAGAAACTGGATGCAATTAGCTAAGGAAAGAAGTCAGTGGAGAGCTTTTGTGAACGCGGCATTGAATCTCCGGGTTCCATAGGCCATAGAGTTAGTTAGAAATATTTGTCATTTGTGGTTTTACGCACTAGTATAAAATAATGATTTTACTTAATCTGTCCTTGTCACGTGATATTTAACGAACATATTGGTCTATTGGGCTTTTACAATTCTAAGGAAGATGTTTCTTCTTGCAAAACACAAAAACTTTCCTTTCCATAACGTTATAGAATACCACGGTCGCACTGAAATGTAAATGAAAGCAATTTTGTTTTATGGTAAGCCTTTTTAAAATATAGGTCACGTATTTTCTGCGTTTTAATTGCACGTGTATTTCTCGAGATATTTAGTATATTATCAATCCCAGGTAGCGTACGATGATGTTCCTTTCTTGTGATTACAACGCCATCTAGGCGGATAACAAAAAGTACTTCAAGTAAAATTTACGTGTTTTCGATCGCAAAATTCGAATCTGTAACAAGGAAAGGAGTATCTATTTAAAACTTTCAACTTGGTCCCAGGGGCCCTATGATGGGACCCTTAGGACACTTGTTTATATTTTATAGGCCCCTAATATGTGTACATTCTTACGTAACTAGATTTATCACATTTTTTGTTATTCCTGAATTACTTGAGGCCGCAAAGTTAGGGCGCCTACGTACGATGATATTCATTTTTTTGCGATTACAGCGCCATCTATCAGAATAACGAAAAAGAGCTTCAAGTAAAAGTTGCATGTCTTGAAATTATCAATAATTATTCCGTAAAGCTTCTTCAAAATAAGTTCATTTAAATATATCTTAAAACTTAAGGACGGAAATCCATTACAAAACTTTTACCTAGTTGCTAGCATGTTTGTATAGGACTGAAAAAAATTAAAATTCCTTAGGTTGGGTTTGAAAATTAAAATTCGCTTTACCCACCCTTCCCGCACGTATGGCAAGAGATAAAAGTGCTAATACTCCATCCGGTTTCTCCTATCATTTTCTTACTATTCCAGTATCCTTTCCAGTAATTACATCAGGTTTGGTCATTAGGTTTGATTTTTTGTTGTTCATCTGTTTCCTTATCAGAGCTTCTGTGATGAATCGAAAAGGTAGCTACAGAGAATTTTGTGTTTACCTTCTTTTCCCCCCTTCTCTTTGATTCGAAGGGAAATTCGTAAGTGAATAGGAAAGGAAGGACTGAGACACTAACGGAGATAGATGAGAAGAACCAAATAATCACACAATAGATTAGGGGAGGAGGGTAGAGAAGGTGAAACTTACACGAAAGAGAAAAATGGGATTTTTTGAACCATTTATTTTTCTTTCCTCTTCGCTCTCTTTGTTGTCATGCAAACGAAGATTAATTATTTTGCACCAATTTCTCGTTACACAAATGTTTAAACGTCATCAATGCTTACTGATCACAGTTTGCCTGGCATTATACTTAAAGTTTGGAATATTAATAGCTCGGTGTAAAATTAAAAAAAAAAAATACTATCATTGGCATAAAATAACGGGTTACTTCCGGTTGAGTTGGAAAGTTGAAATTTGGTATGATTGTAGCTTTTCGGGACTAAGCCACAGGCCCAAAGTGAATATTTTTAATTTTTAGGGGATCTAAAGGGGGATGTAGAAATTCCTCAGGTTATTTACGTAAATAGACATGTTTTGGGGATCAAATTTTTATCTATCAGGTAGTTAAAATAGGAAAAGAAACAATGAAATTCGGTAGAACAGTGGGTTTAAAAGGTGCGAGGCCGTAGGCTAAGCAAACGCGGGGATCTAGGGCAAAATTCCCAACTGGCAAAGTTGTGGAAATATTAAGAGCAAATGCACGAAATTCACTCTTGATTCAAAGTCAGATACATAAGAGATGCGAGGACATAGATCGAACAAACACGGGGGTCTGGGAGCGGATTCCCCAGCTGGCCAAAGGCTAGTCAAATACATAAAACAAAAACGTATTAATCAGGGACAAACTTTAATATCAGTAGTTTATGAGTTACGGGTTGCATAACAATGTAGGCGTATATTCTAAGTCGTTATTATAAACCCAAGATATCTTACTCTGTTATTCACGCAGATCCCTAATAGTTCACAATCAGGGTAATAGTTGTCACTAGCTGCACTGCTTCATACATGACGCCGAGGTATGTCGCTAGCTTGTAGGAAACTTGCCGATGAGAAAAGGCTTCAGACAACGAAGAATTGTGATCCTTGTGTAATTTAATTGTTAAATAAAATCATATAATTGTCTTACTGCAACACAGATGGTAGATTACAATTTACTAGCTAAAGTACCTGGCGTTGACCGCGAATAAAGAAGTAACACAAAAATAGAAAAAAATAAAATAAAAATAAAAAATATGGGGCTATGGCCACACTCAACATTCTTGCTTGAATTCTTTAAACTAATTTAATGGAGGATTTTCGTGTGAAATTAAGAAGCGTTTTTGGATAACTTTGCCATAAGAAAACTCACCTCCAAAAGTATCCTACCCTTTGAGAATAATTCAGTACTTTATCTCATACTTATTAATAAAATACCTACTACTTTATAAAATTAGCATATCGTATGAGCCGTTTTGGAGGAAATTATGAAAGCAAATTCAACCTCTAAAATAAAATACACTCAAAATTTTTTTCTGGATTAACGACTTATGTCACATTGTCAGGTTACTAATGAAGTATTTATATCACCTCAAAAAAAAAAAAAAAAATCTCAAGAATAAACTACTACTTGTAGATCTCTTTTTAAAAAAACAAATGACTTATATCATGTTATCAGGTTATAGTTGAAATATTTATTTATAAAAGACGAACAAAATAGCTTGAGTTGATTTTGAGAAAATCGTCTGAAAAAGAAAGTCACACCCAAGAATAGACTCCTCCACATAGATTTCACAGAAAAATCACCTTCTACGACAAGATAATTCGTTAATGAAATATTAATACGAGGTGCATTCGGACAGTTACCTCCGATTGGTCACCCTTGTTTCTTCCAGATATGATTTTTTGGGAGGCACTGCCCCCCCCCTCGGAGCTCTGAGAGTGCCCCCCGGATACTAAGTGCGTCCTCCCCTCAAAACATTGCTTCTGGAAGAAACGCTGTTGGCCACTGTGCGTGAAGTAGAGGGGTCACGGTACCATCTTCGCACAGACGTGCGCAGTAGATCAGCTTGCATCCATCCGTGGTAGAGCGAAAGTTGTCAGATCAGTAGTTACACTTTTGTAGCGTCTCAAAATGTGTGTTACAATAGAAAACCCCTCCAAGTGCGAGCAACTCCAGAGCTGTTACACGTTTTCTTACTGCAAAACAATATTTTGCAGCAGTTATTCATTGGAACTTTGTGCCGCGTATGGACTAAGTGTGATGAGTAAAGGAGTTGTTCGTGAATCGGTTCTTTCATTTAAAAGTGAACGAACAAACATTCATGACGAAGAGAGGAGTGGCAGGTCATCAGTTGTCACTGATGAACTGGTTCAGAAAATCGACGTTTTACAATCTCAGAGCTTTTCGATGAACTTCCACAAATTTCCAAGACTGTGTTATATGACGTAGTGACACAGAGCTTAGGCTAAATGAAGTACTGTGGCTCAAGGCAGAGGCGGAAGATTTTTATGTTGATGCAATTTCTAAGCTAGTGAATAGATATGATAAATGCTTGATTGTTTATAGAAACTATATTGAAAAATAAAGCAAAGAAGTAGTTTTCAGATACAATTCTTCTTAAAATAAGAATTGAAACTTTCTTGGCGGCGAATATTATAGAGATGTTCTCAGGATATCAGCCAGGTGAAGTCCGACGATAGAGCCGACATTTCAAGAACTGACATCCTTCTCGTCTTTAGGGCGATTATACTGAGGCCAGTCCGTGTGTACTATATATAGAAGAGGAAAGTGGGTAGGGTTAAGAATCCGTGTTTCCGATTGGATGGTCTATAGCTTGACGCTGATTGGTCATATTCATACATACTTTCTTTATAACTGGTGTCCATGTCTGGCTGAGTTGAAAATGAAATGAAATCTTTAAATTTTATGTCCCACGGTTATGCCGGTTAGGCTAATTGATGAGAAATGAATGAAATGGTAGAATGAAGAAAGTGGGAGGAAACGGGAAAATCCAGATGAAACCCACGATCACGGTGTTTGTCAATTGACTGATTTGAAATCTTGTATCCCTGTTGATATTGTTGGGTTCTTGTTATATGGCAAGAGATTCTTTAATTATAATTTCCAGTGGTTTGCGCTCTTTGAAATAATTTTAGTGTCTGAAAATAAAATTTTATGTCCTTCCGTTATACTGTGTTCTGCCAGGGTTGATTTCTCCGGATAAAACAGCTTGATGTATCTCTTATGCTCCTTACATCGATGTGCTATTGTTCGTCCTGTTTGTCCAATGTAAGGTTTTCCGCATTCGCAGGGAATGCAATATACTCCTGGTGTTTTAAGACCCAAGTCATCTTTAACTGGACGGAGTAGTTTTCTGATATTTAATGGCGGTCTGTGTATGGTTTTGATGCTGTGTCCCTTCGTGATTGTTGCAATTTTTCCAGATAGTTTCCCAGTGTAGGGCAGGACTAAGATGTTGACTGGATCTTCAGATTCTGTGGTACTCTTTTTACTGGAAAAGGTCCTTTTTAGGACCAATCGACTGTCATCTTCCTTGTATCCATTCTGCAGTAAGGTCCTCTTGAGATGTGTTGGTTCACTGGAGAAGCTTTGTTGATCCGAGATGGCTTTT
Organism: Thermobia domestica; assembly: GCF_964235325.1. Classification (NCBI taxonomy): domain Eukaryota; kingdom Metazoa; phylum Arthropoda; class Insecta; order Zygentoma; family Lepismatidae; genus Thermobia; species Thermobia domestica. The sequence continues at coordinate 391,054,363 of NC_137454.1, forward strand.
GCTCTATGTGCAAGCGTGCTGATAACTCTATTGCGCTGTGATTTATGGAGAAAACTGTTTCCATTAAGATAAAGATCAAAGTGGGTAGATTTTCTGTAAACACTGTGGCCCAGACTGCCTTCAAGTTTGCGACGAATGAGGATGTCTAGAAACGGTATACAGCCTTCTGCTTCTATTTCCATGGTAAACTTGCTGTGTTGCTGTGTTGATTGTTGAGAAATTCAAAAGAACGATTGCAGTGCAATTCTCCCATGAGGCCAGGTGACAAAGGTATCATCAACATACCTATAGAAATCTTTTAGAGAATATTATAAAAGAACTTGATAAGTTTAAAATTCAGGATGTGTTGACCAGGATGGCCTATAGGCAGGGCCGGATTTAGGTTTGATGGGGCCCTAAGCTATTGAAACGAGCCTTTTTTTACGTCAAGCTTTAGGGGCCAATTATACGTGAAGCTTTCTTTTTCAGCCACAAAATATCGGCTTTTTTGGGTTTGAATATATGCTAATTTATGGACCTAGTGGGTATCTAAATAGCAACAAGGGCCCATTACAAGCAGTGTTGGGAAACGGAGGCTCTATTATAAGCGGGCCTGGATAACAGTGTCCTCATTACAAGACTGAGAAATAGAGTCCTATTATTTGCTTCATAAAAGCCTTGTACATAACAATACAAAACACGATTGCTGTATGTGCGTTTATTTGCTTTCTTCTTTTTTTTCTAAATTACATGACAATCGGTATTTTTCTTTAATTTTTTTGGGCTCCAAGCAAGTGGGATTCTAAGCTATAGCTTCTTTAGGTGATCAGTCGCCAGGTCGCCATTGGCGACTAGAAATATAGTGCTGGCGACCAATGTTCAGTAGGAATGGTTTCTGCCTAAACTAACAGGGCTGTACAATTTCTGTTTCGTATGAAGATAATTGTTATTGAGTGAGAGAAAACACAGAATGTGAAGTCTTCACAACGGACATGGAAAATGAACTCTTCACAACGTCGTAATTCATCCCTACTTCTGTCTGGCCCTAACCGTGAAATTCATCGCCAATAGTGCCTCTATGCGAATACTGAAAATCCAATTAAACAAACCCTAATCGAAATAGCAATTCGTGCAAGGTTTGGAGAAATATGCCAATATTTGTTATTGTACACCGTGTGCGTGGCTTTTCTCCGAGTTCTCCCGTTTCCTCCCACTTTCTTCATTCCAACATTTCATTCATCTCTCATCCTCACCGTCTCCTTTAGCCTAGCCGGCATAACCATGGGACCGAAACCTTAAAGATGTCATCTTTTCTTTGTCATTGTGTAACGCGGTTATCTCCTGGTGCCGCGTGGGAAGGGCTCTCATAATTTATACGTGAGAGATATGTCGACCGCCATTTTTGAATTGGCGAGTGCATCTGACTTTGAAATTTTGCGCCCTCCCATAGGTGATTGTTACAAACACCAGAACGAATGGAAGGACAGATATTTAACAATCAGCTCTTAGGTGTGTAGATGCCGCAGAAAATAGTATTGTTCAAGACTTGTTCACCGACCTAAACGCATTCATATTTTTGTTAGTATATTAGCAATTAACTTACATTTTAAAAAAGAATGTGTTTCTCGAAACTGAAACGGGGAGCAAAATTGCCTCCATTTGGTCATGAAGCTACAAATTGCTTGAAATCTCGAATTTGCTTTGATTGCAAGAATCATCATATTTTGTTATTTCGTATCGTTGCACAGTATGAACTGAATAAATGCGTTCTCTGCAATTCTTTTAGTTAGTGTAGGATGGTTAATTAAATTTATTTTAAATGTAAAGTATAAATACAAAATATCACATTTTTATTATTACAAGATAATCAAGATATAAGTATGTTATTATGATGACTGGAATTTCCATTTCATCCCTTCCAGAGCACAGTTCCAAGAATAAGATCTCCATATCTCTGAATATCTTACTTTAAAAAAGTGAAATTTGGAATCTGTTTTTAATTTAAAATAAGTGAACAGATATCTCAACAATTTTTTTTTTAATATTTCACCTAAGCACTGGCACAAATCTCGAGGGGTTGAGGGGGACGTGTACCCTTGAATTTTGGAACAGGGGGGCTTTCTGCCCAATAATCGAATGTGAAATGTGTTTCTTGGAGATAAATGTGATGATTGTGTCCGATTGCCACAAAGGAAAGTGAGATGAAGTTGATGTTCCCCCAGAGTAAGTCTGAAATTTGCCCGCCTCCCAATGCTAAAGACAATTCTGCTCCCCTGATCCTCCATAACATGTTTTTTTTCAACTTCATAACTATTTTGAACATCGTTTAAAACAAAAGATTATGGGAATGGTGTTACCCCCCTCCCTCAATGTTGTTGACAGATTTGCGCCACTGCACCTAAGTAAGTGACCTCTTTTCATCCCTTCTACGTCAAATATTAAATATGTTGTTACACGTGTTTAATAATTTTAAATTAAAAGTTCAAATTTAAATTTTTATGGCTCTAAACTTCAGGAATCCGCAAACATTGTTATAACGCTCACAGAAGTTAAAAGTAATGGATAATGGATAAAATGTTCATATAAGTAATTCATTTAGTTATAAGTTAGGTCCTACATTATTATTATAATTGCAACCCTTTCCCTTCCTCCTTTTTCGACGTCGAATTTCTAAATATTCCTCTTTAGTAGTTCTTTACGACGTAAATCTTATATACTGTTTAAGTTTTTAGATTTTCTTTTTTTCACTTAAGAGCCTGGCATTAAAAATACTACAAAATTTACAATTTTTGTTTTGCTTGTTTATTCATAAGTGAAAGGAGATAATGAAATATTATACAACTTACTACAATTATAGATAATATTATTCTACAACAGAAAATATGAACCTGAAGAATTTCAGTGTTGCCATCCATACAAATTACAGTATTGCCAGAATAACAATTCCCCCAAAATTTAAGTTAAGCCAGCGACTAGAAGAACGAATTTATAACGAATTTAATTACGTATCATGCGGTCTTGGAATCCTGTGAACTACTTTTTAAATAATTCTTGTATTTCGTTTGTAATAAACAAAATAGTTTTAATATACAGTTATTAAAATTAAATAACAATGTTATTTAAAAGATAGTTCAGTGGATACCAAAACAACGTTCAAATTATGCAATTTTGACGCAACATGATGCTTTTCTGACGATTTTCCTTGTGTGGGAGAGCTCTTTTAACATAGAAAGGGTGAATTTATCCTTTCCCCAATATTATAATAAAAGTTGCATAATAAACTGGGTTTATTTTTTATTTTTTTATTGTTATTATTATTTGTACAACATGATGTATACTTTCCTTGAGGGTTTACCTAGCCAGCATTGCTTGGGACTAAAATTAGAAAGTATAAGGAAGTTTATTTACTCTTCAATTATGAGGCAACTTTCAGAGCCCCATACTAACTAAAGGACGTTTTCTCCTTGATAAATTAAGTAAAAGATACACGTGATTTAAATTGAGTATGGTGCGTGCTTTTAGGCTACGGAGTCAGTCCCACTGCTTCTGTTCAAAATTACTCAAGAATAAGGAAATTAATTAGAATTATTCTTATGATTTGCAGAATTTCTTACACGATAACTTCCATGAAAATTAATCAATTCTGATAGAATATGATGTGTATGTCAAGTAGAACTTAACCAACTGCAGCTAATCTAAGCTATACGTATTTAAGCTAACCTTACCAATGCTAACTTAAGCTGCAGTTATGGAAGCTGTACTAACTTGAAAAAAAGTTGCTTAAGCGAAGCTACACTTACCAAATTTAAGGTAACTTACAGCAAAGTTATTTCATTGAAGCTAACCTTGCCTTTGCCACACTTACCTAACTTATCCTAACTGAAGCAAACGAAAGCTACACTTATGAGAGCTAAGCTTACCAAACCTCGTTTTAATTAAATAAACCTAAGCTTTAAAAATATTTGTTCTAAAGAAATCCTTATTTATAGTCATTGTTTCGTGGAACCCTGAAATAAGTGTAAGGTAAGGGTGTAAGATCCGTATTCTTGAAACGTAAGGTTCAGTGACGTACACAGATGATGTCCAAGCTCTCAAGGTCATATAATTACAGATATATATTTCAAAACAACACCGAAAACGTTTGAGAAATGATTCCTGACATCAAGATAAGGGAAAAAGTGTAGACCATACTGCGTGCACAAATGCTTCGTTTCGGAGTTATAGGCTGCCGAAAACATGAGAAAATGAATTTGAAAGGTCCGTAGCTCAAATACTATGGGACCTACCGTAGTCGGGTCAAGACTTCACTTAGGAACTACCGGGTGCTCAGAAAGTAACTATGCAGTGTCATGTTGTGGTGTGTTCAGTGATGACTGATATGATTGTCAATTAGTAATACATTTTCCATTATTTAACATATTTGAACCCTATTTGACCAGGTATTTGTATTTGTTCACAGGTCCGGTTCGATTGAAGACGAACGTTTGTGTGACATAATTGGAATCCAGGTCATCATACTGATGATTGAACAAAGAGCAGTAGAAGCTGCATTTGCAGCAAAGTTCCCAGGAGTGAAGATGCCTAACTGCAATACTGTACGGAACCCCATCACCAAGTTTCGAAAGACCGGAAGCATTCATAATGCTCCAAAATCAGGTAGACCATCCACATCCACATTCGCAGAGAAAGTAGCGGAGGTGCAAGACGTGATGCTGCACAGTCCAAAGAAATCGGCTAAATGACTAGCTCAGCAGGTTCCGCTTACAAGTTTCTCCGGAAGTCACTGTCCATGTATCCATACAAAATTTCGGTCGTGCATGAACTGAGAGACACTGAACGCAACTAGTACCTGTCCTTCCTGCACGTATGAACTTTTGCAACTATTTCCTGTCCTTCCTGCAGGACAATGTTGAGGGGATTCTTGACAAAACGTTTTTCACGGATGAAGCATGGTTTCACCTTTCCAGTTATGTGAATAACCAGATTAGTCGTGTGTGGAATACGGAGAATCCACATGAATTTCATGTGTCTCCACTGCATAATCAAAAGGTTGGTGTTTGGTGCGCCGTGACTCGTAAACGCCCAGGTAACACAAATTGGAACAGAAGACGTTTTTTAAAGGGTATCACATGACGTCATTTTTTTGGTGATAATGTCATCAAATATCACGTGATCTGCGACGTCTTCTGTAAGGTGCAGTAGACGTGTACAGAGGACGATTTGTGCACCGTCATTTCTTTCACCTCGATTTCGTCGTCCGTAGACGTCTACTGATGACCCATATGGTACCATCATGGTACGTCATCTTTTTAACCTCAATCACGTCATCCTGGTACCTACTTGAGGTACCCTTTTGGTTATCCTGGTACCCATTGGTAATCATGTAAGAGAGATGTCAAAATTTGGTAGAACCGCGTGTTCAAGTAATGCCACTTGTGTTTTTAAGTTTACAATTGGAGCGTTCCTATGAAACCATGACCAGTGCTAGTAAAACTCGTATCACTGCCAAAAACCCACTTCTTTCCACTATCCTTACTAGCGCGTATACCCATAATCGCTGACGTGCCTGCTCCCTTCGGACGCATTCCCGCGCGTTCGCACTGCCCTGACTTGATTAGATAGTATTCATGCTTCTTAGTGGCAACATAGCAAAGGTTAGTTTAGTTTTAAAGTTTTATGCTACACATCTAGAAGCCGCATTAATAAGTAAATCGTAAAACAATCGTTGGGGTATGTTTAGCAGAAGGGTTCCAGAGGTACGTAAAAAATATAAAATTTATAGAAATGGGTTGATGCAAGTACTTAGACCTCACATAACCCTAACCAAACCTATTATTAACAGAAATAAGTGAAATTCTATGATTTATTCGAAAATTATGCTGGACCCTAAAGTAACAATCTAACAAACTAATCTAACCTAAGCTAATGTGAAAAGAAATCACCAAAATTGTAACATTTTTCTTAGAAAAAATTGCTGTACCTCTTCTGCTAGACATATATCTAATTGTAATTTTTAAAACAATTCCGGTGGCACCCTTGAATTTTATCTATGCGAAAGTGGAAAGCTTTTAGGAAACAATAAGAAGGAAATTAATGAAAGATTTATAATTTATCAACAATTATTCAAGTCATGTGCCAAAAGTAAACCTGTACGGGAAATTCAATGTTTTTTATTTTCACAGGAAGCCAATTTTCTTGTGGTTGTTCCCCTGTTTTAAGCGCTGGTTCGAAACGAGTAGACACTTTATATGGAGGCCATAGAACTTCACATTTTCGTGGAGTGAGCCAAATTTCGTGGCAATAATAACTGGATTGCCTTCAGGCAACTGTATCTCCGGTTCTTCCTCAATGACACAATACATAGTTCTTCTTCACACTAATTAAATGCAATGTTCTGAAAAGATAAGATGAGATAATTTACTTCACACTAATTAAATGCAATGTTCTGAAAAGATAAGATGAGATAATTTACCTTCTCCTCCGGTATAGTAGCACAGTGGTCTGTTATGACAATCTTGCTGTAAAGCGAGTACTTTTACTACTAAAAATTAAATTAACACTACGCGACTTTCTAAATGATGGACGCGCGCTATTCTATCATGTGATTCTATCAAGCACGACTCCCAGCATGCACTGTTCTAAGAACGTCCGCGCTTTTAGCACCTCAAAAAGACGTCCTTTTTAGGTGATGTTTGAGACGTCAGTTCTTTCAACCATTCTGGCACGTGATAAACACGTACAATTTCGGTCATGTTTGACACGTCATTTTTACTACCATTCTGGCACGTGATAAACACGTACAATTTCGGTCATGTTTGACACGTCATTTTTACTACCATTTTGGTACGTGATAAAGACGTTCCAAATTTTCAAAAGACGTCATTTTGAATTCGAACCCCAAAAAAAGACGTTCATGGTCCGGTTTGTGTTACCTGGGCGCATCATTGGGCCCATCTTCTATCAGGACATGATAAATGCAGAACGGTACTGCATCTGCACTCTGGAGCTCTTTCTATGTGAACTTAATGAGGACAAAATTCAGAATGCTTGGTTCCAACAGGATTGGGCGACTGCACATACCGCATACAAGACGATGAGCATTTTACAGGATATCTTCGGTGACCGCATCATCTTTCGAAAACTCTGGCCTCCGCGTTCACTCGACTTGTTCTCCATTACTTTCTATGGGGTACGTTGAAGCGAATGGCCTATAAAGGCAATCCGCACACCAAACAAGAACTCCAAACTGCACTGACACGTCACATTCGGAACATCAGTCCCGATGTTCTGCACAACGTCTTCAAGAACATGCAGAAACGTGTGCAATTGTGTCTTCAAGTGCAAGGGGATCACTTCCAGCATCTCTTATAACTTCCATGACATTAAAGTTTAGCTTCGAGTTAATTTCAGTTGTTTAAAGTGGTTTATGGAAAATAAAATACGGCAAGTTATGCACTGCATAGTTACTTTCTGAACACCCTGTAGTATGTGCCCTATACAAATATCCATGTTTGAAAATCCCGCGGTACTTCCGCAACAATTTTTATAGAAGTAGCTTGTAAGTACTTCAAATTATATGCCCTAGCCAAATTTCCTCTATAAAAATTGTTGCGTGAGTACCTTAGGATTCTGAAACATGTATTTTAGGATAGCGCACATATTAGTTTCCAAGTCGTCTTCAGCCAACTACGGTACCATAGTTTTGGAGCTATGGACCTTTAAAATTCATTTTTTTTAATGTTTTCGACAGCCTATAACTCCGAAAGGAAGCATTTGTGCACCCAGTTTGGTCTATACTTTTAGTCTTATCTTGGTGACAAGTATCACCTCCCAAACGTTGAAGGTATTGTTTTGAAACACCCTGTATATTACTATGGTAAATTTTTATTTTCGCATATCATTAGCTCAAGAGGGGATAAAACTCCAAACCCCCCTTGCATACGCCAGTAATAAGATGTATGTTTATTTCAAGAAACTACATTCATAATGATTTTTTTTTCTTAGGAAAACTTAAAAGAAACCTGCACAATAGGTCAAGTATTTTGTCATTTGTTATAAACAAGTTACACATTTGGTGTTTGCTTCTCAGTTTCGAAACTTGGAGCTGCAATTCTTTTAATATTGTAGGGAAGATTGGCAGCTCGAATCGTTCGCTTTTCAGATTGTGAGTGATGTTTGCAATATCTTGTATGACATGACGGCGCACTGGTGGCTGAATTTAAACACGCTACACAAACCAAACAGAGCGCCGCAAGCGGTTAATCCATTTCCAATAGCTTCGGAGAATTAATCATTCGAATATTTCGTTGCAGAAAACAAAAACATTGGAAACAAAATTCTTAAACTGGTTTCAACAAATGGATTTCATGGTGCTTCTTATAATATTTATTACTTATGAATTTTTCGTGGATTCTAGTTTTAAAGTGGGTATAATGATGCTTACAAGATGGCCGTTGTTTTATGTTTACCTTTTTGTATTACTTTTGTTTTCAAAGAATTAAATACAATGGTTGCTAGAGGAATAAAAATAATTTTAAAAAATAGGTTTCGCTTACTGGACAATGGTGTTTCTATGTACGGAATCTTTTGTGCTTCTGTGCACATTTCTGCTAAACTATCCAAAATAAATGTTCTTCAAAATAAAATTTAAATATAATGAAAACTTAAAAGTGTAAGAAAAATAATATAAATTTGGTCCTTAAAAAGTAATTTAAATATAATGAAAACTTGAAATGTAAAGAAAATAATATGTTTGTTTTCTTACTAATCTATTGGGCAAAATAGTAGATATTTCAAAAATTAAGCTTATTTTGACTTTAAAATTTCCAAAGCATGTTACGCATAAGTAGTATCACCTTAGATTTTGCCTGACGGGGTAAGACGATTGTCCACCGACATAAAGGATCCATTCTTTTATTAGTTTACTACACTGAGAATAAAAAAAACTTATGTAAAAACGATTGTTACATGTGTAAATCCTGTAGTTTTTGGACTTAACGTACAGCAAACGTAGAGAAAATTCGGGTATTATGGAATACCATTTTTGTTTCCCTTTTAAGTCAGTTAATAATTGCACATTGAAACAAAAAGGAAAACAAGTATACGCCTGACATATTTGGCTTTATTTAAGAGTATATTGATAGAGAAGTTTCGTTACAGGGGTGGGCAAAATTGATAATTTGATAACCACTTTGGAGGGCAATGTGGAATACAAATGCTATATAAAAAAGATATGAGTTTTCTGTTATAAATACAATGAATACAGTGACAATATAGGAAACTTCTGAATGCCAAGCCATAACTGAATATGATTACTTACTAAAGTCACAAATATAATACTCTGCTTCAGGACCGGCACAGTCATTGTGCGCTCACATTAAACATGAAGAACACTGGATCCAAAGCTCACCCTTTGTATTATCAGGAAATTTGCTGTAACAAAAATACACTTAGCATCATTGTCATCAGGCACTGTGCCAGGTACATAGTCGGATTCTCATAAAGTGTCAGATTTAAATGATATATCGTCATTGTTTGACTCTTGTTTGTAAACTGCCACTAAGGATTTGCAAGCACTTTTCTTTGACTTCTTCTTCTGACATGTCAGATGACCACTACGTTGACAAACCTTCTTTCTCAAATATTTATTATTTTTCTTGTCTGTTCTTTGCTTAATATGATAGTAAGTTTTGTTTCTAGTTGTGTTTTGTAAGAAGATAAGCTAATAATCGAGGCGGTTCCTCGTTTTGGTCCTGTATTGAAAGTTTTCTCGTTATGTGGTAAAGGAGATATTTCCAGTGGTAGGATAACATCTGAAATTTTAGAACAAGTTGCTAGTCGTTGCATCTCTGAATCTTGGAAACTATTTTCTGGCGTAGTCGTAGCCTCGGATATATTGTTCTTGTCTACAGATAGAGGTGAACAAGATCTCAATGCAAAACACTCAATTTAATTAGCATCATTTGAATTTTCAGTACATCTTGGTTCATTGGCGGCAATAAAATCCTGTTTTTTGACTGTTTTATCTGCAACCGTAAGGACGGTTTCTCCACTAAGATCTGTAGTAGACAGCAAAGATGCTAAATGCTTAAAAATTATACATAGATCCAACCATAGCGCCAATGCAAGTAGGAAAGCACGTATTTAAAGGGCAGTTTTATAAATGTATGTTAAATTGCCTCATCTCCGATAGATATTTTCGTAATCGGAATATCATACGGAATACAGAATACCATGTTTTTCTTGCGGGTATAATGGAATACAATTCCATATTGCCCTCTAATCCATCTTGGGAACGAAACGGTTGTTAAACGCATTCGAAGGAGTATAGGATAATGGCGCTTATGAAACTTTCACTCTGTATATCCAACGTCATAGTAAACAAAGAATTTATATTCTATTACATTTTAATTGGAAAATGTATGGGCACCTACTAAAAGGGTGCCCATACAAACCGGAATATATATATATATGTAGAGAGAATATTGTTATCAGTTGGATTCTGATTTGGGGATTCTGCGAACTTATCTGAACAATCTTTTTTTTTATTTTTACAAGATGAGGTTGTTTGTCCCACACCAAATCCCCAAGGTAGAGAATCACCCCTTGTCTGTCCACGACTGCTTATTCAGTATATTCGCAGCTAACCTCGATATCTAGAGGTCATCTCCTCGATCCACAACCTGAGGACGCGCAGTGTCGTGGTGACAGGAAGACAACATTTTACGGAAATTAAAATAGTTATATTTCAGAAATACAATAGGTACTGATTATCCGAACACTGCTTTAAAACACACAGGAACAATCAATATGCTTTGATATATGGATACATATTAAGACTGTGCAAGCTTCGATGCCGTAAAAATCGTAAATTACAGACTAGTGCCAGCGTAGTATTACATAAAATGCATCGTACGTTTGACTATCCGAACTATTCTTGATGTATCACATTGTTTCGTTTTGTAGCTACATAACTTTATAATAAGTGATTATACTCATTACCTGTTCTTTGCCAATAGCAACTGTATGAATTTATAATACAAAACTGAAACACAAAAGAATAAAATAAAATAAAAATGGGATATTTCGCAGGGCATCTTATATAAAGGGCGTCTTGTATTCTTCACAGGTTTTGTACTACCAGTCAGTATTTGAATTTATTATACAAAGCTGATATACAGGGTAACTAAAACCACTTATCTATAATGTGATGTTTCGTAGGGCGCCTTATGCAAAGGGCGCACTGTACCTTTCACTGGTTCTTCACCAACAGTAACTGTATGTATTTATTGTACAGAACTGTACTATACAAAAGAGTAAATAAAATCGTTCATCTTTGATGCGGTCTTGCAAGGGCGTCTAATGTAAAGAGTGCACTGCACCTTTCACGGGTTCTTTACCAATAAGCGGTAAGAATTTATTACTAAAAACTTGTACTTTTATTTATAGTGTGATATTTCAGAGGGCGCACCGGGCCTGATTATAGTAATGTGCAGTTTGTTATTATCTTAGTTGCATATGCTTTTCTTGAGAGATTATAATACAGCCAAGTATAAGCAAAAGGTTTCAGTTAGAAATAACGGATTTGTGCTTAGCAGATCCTATCAGGTTGATGTTAGATGACGGAGAACTTACTGATAGTGGAAGCAAAATAATTGATTCTGTGGATGACTCCGATGCTGATTCGGATTATGTACTATCAGAAGAAGAAGCACAAGATGACTGAAGTTATGTGTGTTATAGTGTAGATAAAAATGAAAAAGATGATGAAATGGAATGTGAGATACCAGAGAAGACTTGAGTATGTATTGATAATAGTAACCAGGGGCGGATCCAGGGGGGCAAACGCCCCGATCGTCCCCCCAGAAGAGGAAACTTTCTTATTTTATATATAGACTCTATAAATATAATCCATCCCAGAGTTTGAAGCCCTTAAGCTGGATCGCTAGTCACATTTAGGGTAAAACTTTCTCAATAGATGGCAGAGCACATTGCGACACATGCGATGTTGCCACATGAGTTACGGATAGAAAAGTGTTTAGACACGATCACATTTTATACATGATTTACTACGAAGAGAAATGAGAGTTTTATTTCCATTTTACTCATTATTGCCTGCTTTAAAATGTGAATTAATTATGTTCTTGAATCAAAGGTGATTTTTTCAACTCATAAAACGTTATGCGTATATTTCTCTTAAACTAGATGTCTTTAGGGCGCAGATTAAGAAATCGTATACTAATACAAAATCATTACATAAATTTCATCTTTTGGACAAAACAGACTCTCAGTACGCTCAAAAATGGTATTTTATAAGCGTAGTTGCCATCCTTGGTGTACCTCTACTTTAGAGGCTTAATTTTCATGGTTACAATTCAAGCGTTTTCAGGTCAAAGAGCAAGTCAATTTGCATTTGGAGGAAAATTATATAATTTTTATGATAATAGTTTCTCAGAAAATGGCAGTGGAACGTTATACATTTATTTATAACTAGATGTCTCTATGGTGCAGATTAAGAAAATGTGTACAAATACAAAACTATTACCTGGGTACATAGAACAAAACAGATTCTTAGTAGTTCAAAAATGGTATTTTATAAGCGAAGTTGCAATACTCGGAGCTGCTTTAGTTTAGGAGTTTAAATATCATGGCTAATATTCTAGCGTTTTCTGGGCAAAATAAGCTTAAACTGCGTTAAATGAAAACTGTTACCAACTTTTACTAGGTGGCTTACTTACATAGGCAGATTTGTTCCACAATCCAGGTAGAATGAGGAATCTGAGACTTATAGGGCCTTATGCAGAGTCGTTTTGACGTATGGTTTGCGTCATACTAAAAGCCTGACTACTGCAGGAAACATATTTAAATCGAAGGCTTTAGTGTGGCACTAATAACGCATCAGTACGACTGTGTATAAGGCCCGTAGTGAGTAAAGCTACGCGATTAACGCGGGTGTTAGGGTACCGAAGGCATGGTTTGAAATTCTCTAGTTTAATATTCCACGATTATATTCCGAATCTAAAAGAAGCAGTGATGGTGACTATCGAAATAATGGACTGAAGGAAGTGGGAAAACACCGAGAAAAAACACCACACTATATGTCCTACATAAAGTCCTTCTGGCGAGAAGGGCGATCGAACGAGCGATCTCGTACGTCAGAGGTGATCTATCTACCGAGCTATTTACAGCTAAAACTTACTTCTTCTCTCCAAGTGTTTTGCAAGTACTTGATTTTGCATCTTGATTGCTGTACTTCATATAACACATGATCTTCTACAATAATAAGCTCAGGTATGTCTTATTACAGTTAGCTCAGGTATGTCTAAGTTTCCTTCGAAGCACAACGATAGGACGTTACAGAAAAAAAAATCATATTTCTCGCTTATGCCATGTAGGCTAAACGAGACGGAGATATTAAGAATGAATGAAATGATAGAATGAGAAAAGTAGGAGCATACGGGAAACCCCGAGAAAACCCACACACACATAAAGCTCACCTGACAAAGCTCACCTGGCGAACCAGCGACATCACGTACAAAATGTCAATGCTCTACCACGGAGCCACTGCAGCTCCGGAGTAGAAAAAGGATTTGCATTTCTACAGGAGTCGTTGCGTTTCTGAACTGAAGCTATACATACTTTATTTTCTCTATAGGGAAAAAAAAACAATTCAAGCTGTAGGTTTTATGATTTTAAAAAAATACTAACTAGGGAAGGTCGCGGGGTGTTACTCTGGCTTCGTATCGATATTATGCTCAGTCGACGCCTTTTTACATATGAAACAATTAGGCAACTGGAGAAATCCTCAATCCTAAGCGTATTCGAATTACGAGCGTTAAAAGTTCAAAATTGAACAGATTTTGCAGAAAGTTTGAAGTACCATTTTTTTAGATAAACGCTTCAGTTTTAGTAGCAGAGGATTTTCTTGGGCGCCCAACACAGTCGTAAGATCAAAACGTACGCATTTTGCAAGATAAGGGCAATTATTTGGAAGAGGGTGAAGGCAAATGGCGTCTTATACCTTGCAAATTGCCCCCCATTTGGTATACTGGACCAATAAGCTTAAGAAAATGTATTTGCTACCCCTATTCGACTGTAGTGTCATTCAAATATCACTTTCCTCCACCTTCAAATTGAACAATAACATTAGTGTCGGAAACGCTTTGTCAGGCGTGCAAAATTCAATGAAGAATGTCGTGTACGATGATCTATATTGTAGTGTTCTTCTCCCTTCTGTAGCTAGGAGTGAGACAAATATTTTCTCAACACGCTTTATCACCAATATGTTGTTTTATCCGGATCAGCTGTTCAGCAAAAAAATTTGCACTGGGGCGCACTACAACACAGTATCATATATGGAAAACGAAAATCAGGTTATTGTTAAAATGAAGTTAAATCAAATAAATTATCCACTACAGGCAGTGAATACAAATATTAATTTATACCACCGGTATTTCATTTGTGGTTAGTCATGTGTACGTAAATGGCGATCCAAAGAGCTCGCGCAGCGCCAGAGAGGCCTACCGCGGAACAAGCCTGAGCGCTACTCCGACCCTGTCGGCCTATGCTTATGCATCACAGAATACGGTGTTCTAATACATCATCGGTAGCCATGTGCTTAGTTTTCAGTGAATTGGAATGTCGATTATGGGAAAATATTGGTCCAACTCCAAGGAATATTCTAAGACATTCAACGACAAACTAGACCGAAAATAAAAAAAATAATAAAAAAAAAAGGTTAACGAGAATGTGCACTCAAAGTTGTGAACAGGTTGTTTTTATTCTCGAGAAAACCGCTGTTTTGCACACATCATCGCATTGTTTGTTGTTTTGGTCACATTTCTCGCGGAGTTCCGTAAAATATTGCCTGAAGTTTGGTAACTATTTTCAAACAATCGTCATTAAAATCTGTTGAATATTTTAAAAAAATGGCTAGTGGTGAAATATTGAAACACTGTCTTTCACAATGGATACCATCATGTCCATGGGATTTCTCGGAGTACTCCCGTTTCCTCCCTTCTTCTCATTCCATCTATTCTTCCATCATCATTCACTTGCCTTAATTATCGTCTTCCTTAGCCTAAAGGGCATACTCGTTGGATGTTAAACTGAAATATTTCAATTTGTCCATAATACTCAATGGCCAGCTGCGTTGGGAGTCCCGTTCACGTTAGTTCCGCGACAAAGCGTTTCGAAGACAGATGTCATTGTTCATTGTTAAGATGGCCACACAGGAAAGTGACATTCAAATGACAATAGAATAGAATAGGAGTGGCAAATAAATTTTATTAGCCTACTGACCCGATGTCCCAAACAGTTGGCAATTTGCAAGTTGTAAAACGCCATTATTCTTCAAGCTTTAACCATTCCCCAATAAGTTCCCTTATCTTGCAAAATACGTACATTTTGACCTCATCATTCTGTCGAACACCCAAGAAAACACCCCAGTACCAAAAATAAAGCGTGTGTCTCAAAAAATGGTTACTTCAAACTTTTTTCGGAACTGTTCGATTTTGAACTTTTAACGCTCATAATTCGAATAGGCTTGCTATTGAGGATTTCTCCGGTTGCCTAATTGTTTCATATGTAAAAAGGAGTCGACTGAGCACAGAATCAATATGAAGTCAGCATAACACCCAATGACCTTCCCTAGTAAGCGAAATGAATTAGTATTTTTTATTAACGGGTTCAGGCAACTACTCGTGTACATACGAAAGCTCAAAAACATAAATAAATTACATTCAAGAAGATATAATATTTTACGTAAGTAAATTAAATTTCATAAAAAATAAAGAAAAAATGGAAAAAAGAAGAAAGAACACATATTACATATTTAACGTTCAAAATCTTTATATTATACGTGTGTATAATATGTGTATAATATTTACGTGGCAACAAACAGTTAAAAATTGAAAAGCGCTTAGCTGTTTCTTAAAATTCTTCTTCTTTTATCTTGGCTTTCTTTGGCTCTTCGACCTTCTACTTTGAGTTGGATTCTTTTTTCTTTTATATAATTCCTCCCGTTTCTCCATTTTAAACTTTTATTAATTATAATAGTTTTGTCACAATTCACAGGTTCCGCTTGTGGACTTCAAACGCTAACAAGGAATTGCCGTACTACTGTGACTGGAACAGCACACATACAAGTTTGGCAACGAAGCATTATGGCGTCCTGCGCAAGCATGAGATTTAGCTTCTAAAACTATTTCCTTGAACTTAGAATAATATTTGGATAAAATGTAAAACATAACACAAAAAACGGTCATATAATATCCATATTGCGTAGAGATAACTACTTGTAAAATAATTTATGCTTATAAGTAAAAATTTCATAAAACTGAGCAAGGAGTAGCAAGATCGAACAGCAAGCGCCATCTTGCGTACTTACCTTAAAACTCATCAAGTTTTCCTCTTATATCTTACTTTTTTAGATAACAGAATACAAAAGTACATGAAATAGTATCTTATGTTGTAGCTAACGCATAAGTCTATTTTATAGTACAATACTTATAATATGTGCCATTTCGTTTCGCATTGGTTAAGGCAATGAACTAATGCTTATACTGACTTCCGGGTAGTGATCCATCTTAAAACCCCCATTATGAGAACCCACCGCCCCTCCCCAGAAGTCGGTCCTGGATCCGCCCCTGATAGTAGCCTTCCTGAGTATATTTCTGGTCGATTCAAAAAGAACGAAAATGGTTCACCATATCTATGGCGGACAAAAGAGCAAGCTCGAAAAATTTGTGTTCGAACTCCGGCGCACAATATAGTTAAGGGATAACTACCAGGATTACCTAATCACGCGAGAAGGTTTGGAAATGGTAATGATAAAAAAAAATCTGGAATCTGAAATTTGAGCCTACAATAGAGGACACAATTGTTGTGAACACTAATGTGAAACTCACATCAGTAAGAAATATCTTGACTGATCCATCATACAAATCAAATTACCGACAAACAGACAGTTTTGAGACCAATGTGGTAATTGGCTTGATGCTTCTGACAGTTTTGAAATCAATGAAACTGTTTTTGCAATGTTCTCAAAATATATTTGTAATAGACGATACTTCCGTGCAGTGCGAAACACTGCGCTTGAGCAGTTGAACACAAAAAGTGAAAATTCAATCTCTGGTTTTATTTGTACCTTTCTGTAATTGTTTTGTAATTAACAAAACTTCTCAAAACATATATGTAATTATTTTCATTGCATTTGCGTATACTTGCGAATGAACTGTACATGTGTATACTGCATGTACACTTGCTACTTAAAAAACAATATATATATATATATATATATATATATATATATATATATATATATATATATATATATATATATATATATATATATATACTGAAAAAGCTCATTCACAAAGCAAGTTTAAACATTCTACATAGTTGTAGAAAGAATAATGTAAAAATGCTTGTGGCCTTTTGTCGCTTAGGTTATAAAAAATGTATGCTTTATAAATAAAAATCAATGTACTGGTGACACAGACCGTGTATTCCAGTTAACGTTTCAGGAGTTATATTACGGTTACAGTGTTAAAGATGGAAACAAGGTCTTTTAAAAAAAAAATAATAGATGTAAAAAGAAAATCAAGAAATATAGATAAAAGAGCTAGTTGCACAGGAATTGTAAACTGATATAATGAAATTAAAGCTCAATATTGAATTGTATGAAAAGGATTACTATAGTGACTCTGCATGTGTGCTTGCTTTATCGTTCACTAATGTAATAGGTTATTATTTAAAGAGAACAAGAGGCACATTGGAATTGCATTTATAGTGTTTAAGATTATCTGAGTGCGAGTGCATTTTCCCTCTCTCCATTGTTCATTATGGGGTAGCATACTTGAAATCATGGCTTTCTAGATTTTCTTGAAGAGAGGGAGGGAAAATGATGCAATTGCATGGAGCGGTAGATTGCCTAGGATCGACACTGGCTGCGTATTCCCGATTATTTTAAAAATTTTATTTTATTTTATTTAGTATTTTCTATTTGGGTTTCTTTTTCTTTGTCTAAAATCTGATATTTTATACATGTGTAAATAAGAAAGTGCACGAGTAATTCTTGACGGTATAGCATTTTATGAGCGCCTTCAAAAGAAAAGTAGAGCGCTTTACCTAAATTATGGTACAAATAAGTTATGATTGTTTCCAAATGAATATTGTCCCTATTTGCCCCTATTCCTATTCACCTATAAGTACAAAGATGTCATTATACTTATAATACGTGCAGAGGTAAGAAAATCGTAAAGTTGCGTGACTCCAGTAACTTTTATAGTGAAATTGCAATAGTCAATATCAAATTAAAAAGTAACAACTGTCATAAATATAAGATAGAAAAAAATAATTTCATAATTTGTAATATATCCGGTAAATTTCTTGCAATTATGTTCCATCAATGAATACATGAGGAATTTCAGATATATTAACACCTAAAGAGGTGAATCAAATTAAACACTTGAAGCAGTGACGCAATAGACTAGTTGTCGCCCGGAACAAGAACTCATCTTAGCGTCCCCTCTCCCCCTCGACCAACCATACCAAAACGCTCCGCGTCTAAACCTGATATTGGCATCACTCAGTAATTCCCCTACTCCATTTTTAATTCAAGTTACAAAGCTTTACTTTTACATAATTTAATTTTTAATACAAGATAAACCACCAAACTAATGAGTATTTGATTGCAAATATCTGAGAGTAGCATGCTTGACACATTCATATAGTCTTATCATAAAAACTGTAAATCACATTGTACCTAGGTAGAATGAATTAACAGTCTTTCGCTTTAGAATACAATATTTAATTATGACAAACAGTCAAGCTGTTGTCTCGAGTATTATACTAGGACATTTTGCAAATCTCTTAAATCGATTATGGAAACACAAAAAGTTGGAACTAAAATTTAAGTTCGTAAACTCTTTTGGCCGCGAAGGATTTTACAATGTCCTCAAAAGATAACTATGAAGCTAACTTATGCTCTATGATTATGATCCTAAGGTTGGTAAGTCGTTGTTGTCCTATTAAGTTTATGAGGCAACTTTTATGATCTTTAGTTTGTTAAAATTCCTTTCCTTGCATTATAGTGAAAATAAATATTCGCCCAGTTTTGCGCCCCCAACGCTGTGCCCAGGGCACAAGCCCCGTTTGTCCTCTCTTACGTCTTTCATTTCAAGTTGATTCAGCAATGGAATCTAATATTAACATCAGAAAGACATTTCGAAACATTCTTTTTTCTTACTAGCACTATCTACATAAATGTGTTGTTAAACATTGCAAGTCTATTGTTTAAGAAGGAATTACGGAAAGAATCTGCACCCACTTAGGAGAAAAAGTGTCGCAGTTCAGACACATTATGCCCTTTTAATGCAACATAATATTACTCAAATCCAATTTGGAATATTACTAAATGTAATACAGTACCATAATGTTTTAATAAATCTTGTTTCTACAAAGGTTAGATACGTTCATCTGGGCACTCATTTAGTAAACAAAAGAATCAGACACAGACTGTTTCACTAAGTATCTTTATTAAAAATATTTTTGTTGCTATATTTTTTATCTATTCAGTTTGTAATTTCGTGATTGTTATTCACTAACTTATGAAAAATCTACAAATAAAGAAATATCGCTATTGTACACATAAAAAAAAAAGACAAAATACTTTTGTGGTTGCAGCTACTTTCCAGTTAGTCTTTAATCCAATCTACAATTACAAGTGCATGATTTAATCAATAATGGTTTTGTCATTAAATAAATAAAGAAGCATTACCAAAGTGAGTTGCATATACTGCCAGTTCAATAGTGAGATAAAAATTACCCACTAATCATAAATTATTCTCTCCCACCATCTATACAAATTTTTTTCAACCTTTTTCAACTTGTGGCACGCTACAGGTGTAACTTGAATCCTCACGGCACACTTGTATAGACATTATTATTACTATTTGTAAATATAAAATACCGTAGCAGTTTTTTTTCTGTGATTACTGATCTCCTCCTCACAGAAAAGAAGGCTTGATCACTGGTTTTCCACAGGCCGGTAGCCAGCTCTAAAATGTGTGGGGGGCGGTAGAATTTAGGGAGACCTGTAGAATTTAGGGTGGCCCGATCCAACCATATTATAGTTCATCACCATACTATAGTTCATTTGCAAGGCTATCCTGGAAATTTTTGGGGGCAGTAAGAAATTTAGGGGGCCCTTCCCTCCTACACCCCCGTGGATACGGGCCTGGTTTTCCACCGTGGTAAATCATTATGCTTATTTTTCGTTCTAATCTAGAAATAGATAACAATTGCAATGAAATATAGGATTCAGGTGTTTTTAAAAATACAATTTCTTTTTCGAAAACTGTATCCAACCTTTTACTAAGAAGGAAGATCACTAAATAACGATCGAACAAACCAATCTCTTTTATTTTTAAAACCACTGGAGAAAATTCCGGGGCGGATGAGGGGGACATGTCCCATCCAATCTTGGAACTGAGGGGACTGTCCTCCTAATAATAATTTGAAATATTTTGGGGAGAGAGAGAAATGTGATGATTTGTGTCTGATTGCTACAAAGGAAAGTAAGATGAAATTGTTCCCGCAGAATAAGCTTGAAATCTGCCCTCCTCCCAATGTTGAAAACAACTCTGGTCCTCTGATCTTCCACAGCGTTGTTTTTGAATTTCATAAATATTTGAACATCGCCTAAAAAAAAAAAAAAGATTATAGGAATGGTCTTACCCGTCCTCCCCCCTCCATGTTGAAGACAGATTTGCGCCGCTCTTTAAAACATAAATGTAGGTAATTTGTATGTATGTGTGCTTGGTTGGAAAGATTGAATGATATTTTAAAATTTAAAGTTAGGAAAGAGTCTGCAACACTAAAGAAGCAATAATGGTCATAACAATGATAACAACTACGTTTTTCAACATTAAAAATAAACAGAAAAATAAGACCGTATGAAACTTAAAATTGTAGATTCATAGTAATGTGAAATACAAACATTCATTTTTCCTTATGTGTTGCAAGTTGATTGCTACAGAATTAATAATTTTCTTCCATATTCGGCCATTCGCGGCCGCGGCACACCGGTTGGGAAAGGCTGATCTATCTAGGTATACTGTTGCGAGAGTTGCTTGAATCGGTTGCGCTAGAGCAGACAGTAGCAGCTACTGCGGTTCCTTCCTATAAAGATCCATTTTAAAGGAATACTTGCAATACTTCACGAGCAGTGGCGCAAATCAGTAACTATCTCTGCAAGAAGGCTAATGTTGCAAGATAATATCCATTGTAACTAAAAAAGAATCATGTAAAAAGGAACGCTATGTTATTCATGATCGCATCATGGTCGAACGGCTCAATCGATTGACATGAATTTTTATTAAACACTAGCTAAACCTGCGCTCTCTACACTCAAAGAATAAAGATAAAGATTTATCTTAAGACTCGAGAAATGGTTATACTTCCTTCTTCACTATTATTTGGCCATGGAACAAACGCCTGAGACATATACAACCCCAATATACAACATTGGGGTGTTGGAATGTAGAACACATAGGATATGATTTTTTTTTTAATTTCAACGCTTCTAGCGTACCCTTAAAAAATGTAATAAAGAAATAATGGCCATTTTTTAAAAAAAATATTCAATTAGAACTGGACAATCTACGCAAAATTTCCAATCGATCAGTGAAAACGTCATCTTTCTAGAGCCTGTAGTTTCCGAGATCTCATTGTCGAAGGAAGGCCACAAATATATAAACATAGCTTAAAAGAACTCGGAAGATAGAAGCACAACTCACATGCATTGATTTTAGAGAAGGCTTATTAAAATACAAAGGCTTTGAACAATAATTTTATATCATAAACTTTATGAAAAAGATATAGTTAAATAATATAGACTATTTAAAGTACAAATACTTAAAATGTTTGTCTCTGTTAAACGTGAAATCAGACATAACCGTAAACGAAAGAGTTGAAAGCTAAAGTTATAGGTTAGAGCTCAGGCGCTTTTAATTGCTATTGTAGCATTTTAATAAATTGATAGTACCTACTTCGATCTATGTCTTTATCTCGCCACTTCCATTAATATCCGTATAGTTTCTCAAGCTGTACTCCGTAGATCTCGGGCTCCGCGAGTGATTGCGAGAGGTTTCGATCGCGGCAATTATGAAAATTAGAAGAAAATTGTTGGCTACTTCAATCTACCAGGAGAAACGAGATGGAAGCGGAAAATACTTTCTCTGATAGTATTTTGGATTTATCTGCCTAGATGGTTGCAGTAGTAATATATCCAGTAGTTAACTGAAGCTATTTCGATCATTCTTGTTTGCAAAGTACAACTTTCTCAATGATTGTCCTAATCTCTTTCATGTTTTATATACGAAGCAGGAGCGTTTATTATTCAATTTCTTAGGTTATAGAAAGTATTAAAACAAAGCAACAAAAGTGCAACGCCGAACAAAGATATTAGCTGAGGACCACCTTGCATGAAATATTTTCAGTTTCAAGCAAACGAGCCGCCACTAATGGCAGAATGTCTTTAATGTTCATGATGATAAGTTTTTCTTCGAGGTCCCCAACCTCCCTCGAGAAATTGCAATCAAAGATTTTGTTTTGATATCCTTCTGAGTGATCTTAAGGTAGGACTAATATAAATGAAAAATAACGTTATTATTAGCTAATAATGAAATACGAAGGTATTTCCAAAAGTGCCTGACAGTAAAGTATATCACACTACTGGCAATAAACCGTTCATGACATATGGTGCCATCTATGGAATATATAATGAATTAGTTTCAACTGTCCGGTAGAGTCATTTCGTTGGATGGAGTCATTTGAATCAGTCAGGTGCGTTTTGAGCTCTCATGCTGCATGACAATGCTCCAGTGCAGACAGCTGTTCTTGCCAAAGTTACGGTACTAAATCTAAGCTGTAGGACGAACGCTGAGTCTCCTTAAGCCACAGTTTGCCGCTGCAACCTCGACAACAACAACAATGTGGATTGCAGCATTGGCATATAGTATGTGAGCTGAACAGAAAGTGACTGCCTCCAGCAAACTGAAGCAGCTAGATTGTAGAAACTGGTACATTATTTCGTCCACAGATGGCAGTATATGCCATGAACGGCTTATCGATGGCGCGATGTTTAACTGTCAGCTTGGAAACTCTTATAGACCCTCGTACAATAAATAATTAATTATTCACGTTTTTGGATTCCTATTTTGAATCAACCTGTATATAAACATGTTGGTAAAGAGAAACGTTTGATGAGGTCATAAGAAAGGAAAGGACTATTACCATTTCTAGCTATAAGCATAGAAAGAACAGATTGACTCATTAGAAACGCTTTGGAAAAGTTTCATCACAAGTTTCAGAGAGTTTTGGGCATAATGTAGATAGAAGGGAAGATGCGGGAATATTACTATCACAAAAACATAGACAGAGAGATTTCCGACAACAAAATCTGCCGTTTGCCTCTCTCTCTCTCGTTGCACGGGGATTGTCTCTCGAGGCTCCTTCAGGCAGAATTCCTTAATTGAAAGGTTGGGAACAGACGAACATGGTTCCTTGCAAAGACACAGAGCATTATCCTTCTCTGGCCGCGTGTCCCGGAGGAATCCATACTTTCCTGACATCGTTGGTTGTTTCTCCTTTTGCTCCCCTCTTTCTCCTCGCACAAAATCAAACTTAACAACGCAACCATCCTGAGGATGGAACGAGAAATTACACGCCAAATATAAACTTTTTTTAAACATCTCGATGCACGTTAACAGGGAGAATGGAAAGCAGTGAACTGTAAAACTATTATGTTTCTATACATTGTACGTTATATATTAAGCATTCAAAGAATATATATGAACCATCTTGGAGTAATAGAAATAATTAAACCATTAGTATGTACACTCGTGTCCAAAATTGTTGTCGCATGTCTATAAATATGTTGTTGTAGGAATATAATTTGATAACGAATTCGCCCGGTATTTCTTATAATGTTAGTATGTGTATAATCGGCAAAGACATGTATGTGGAAAATTTCATGTCAAAAGACCAGTAAATAAGAACAATAAAACGAAAACAAAACTTTCTTGTCCATTTAGCAACATTTTGTTTTACTCATTCTAATTTTCGTATTTATAATTCTTTTCCTGTGAAATTTACCACAAACATTTCCCGATTATACACATAGAGTCAATATTAAAAGTACCCTGCAAAATCATTATCGAATTACAGATGGTGATCAGAAAAATGGAAACACCTGAACGAAATTGCAACTTACCAAATTAATATGGTATCCGACCACCTTTCGCCTTCAGAACAGCCTTGATGCGACGTGAGATGGAGGCATAGAGGTCGTGAATGGTAGCGAGTGGAATTTTACACCATTCCTCGTGCAGGGCATCGGCCAGTTCTGTGAGAGATGATGGAGGTGGAAATCGTCGCCGGAGTCGTGTTTCCAAGACGGACCGCAGATGTTCAATTATGTTGAGATCTGGGGATTGGGCGGACCAGAGGAGGTGTTGAACTTCATCCCGATGTTCCTCAAACCACGCTGCAACAACGCCAGCTGTGTGAATGGGTGCATTATCATCCTGGAAGATGTCGTCATTGTCCGGAAACAACATCCGGACCTTAGGATGCAAGTGGTCTCCTAAAATTGCGACATAATCGTTGGCAGTGATTCGTCCGCTAAGTGTGACCACAGGACCCAATTAAAACCATGATATTGCGGCCCACAGCACCACCGAGCCGCCGCCATGTTTCACAGTTGGGCGGAGACACTGTAGATCATAAGCTTCTTTGGGCGTTCTCCACACATAAACACGGCCCGTGGTTGGGAATAGGGTGAAGGATGACTCATCCGACCATATCACACGTTTCCAGTCCTCAACGGTCCAAGTTGCATGGTCGCGACACCATTTGCGGCGTGCGAAAGCGTTATGGTCCCTGATGAGCGGTTTGGCGCGTGCAACACGACCCCATAAGTTCATGTCTTGTAATTCGCGGCGGACTGTGATTGTCGAAACAGGGTGGGGGAGGTACTGATTGAGTTACTCCGTCACTTGCTCCGCAGTGGCACGACGGTTCTGCGTGACAATGCGCTTTAATACACGGCGTGACCTATCACTCATGATTTTCTTCCGCCCACTCTTCCGCTTCCCCGATGTGGTTTTCCCGTGTGTTGTGTAGGCCATCATCACCTTCGACACTGTCCCACGCGACACACCTAACACAGTAGCCACTGCCGTCACTCTCACTGCACATAACCGCGCACCAACAATTTGTCCTCTTTCAAAATCTGAGAGGTCTCCCATTTTACACTACCTCCGTCTGCTGCAGCCACTGGACACTGCTGTTCCACTACGCCTGACGTTGTATGGAAACCGATCTAACACACCACTACCAGCGCACAGTGTGAGATTTCATCGATCTAAGGGAACTTTATTCAATTTTGCGACCATGCAATAGAGCAAAGAATACCTGCGATGTAGGTAGCTAAATATGCCGTTGATATGAAATTGACATGAATTCGGGCGATGGTCGCGTGCAACAATTGCAAATATGGCCTGAAAGGAGGCATCCAAGTGCACGCGCGTAGAGCCTGCGACAGGTACGCATTGTACTAGCAGCTCATTTGACTTGTATCCTGCTGTGCTTACACAGAGTGGTCAGTGCAGTGCTGAAATAGTATTAAGGGTCTCCGAAGGAAAGATCGAGCACTTGAACTTTGCATTACATTTTAGGGTTCCTAGGGGATAGCGTGGGAAAAGAGTGTGTGTGAACGTGCGGAAAAAATGTTGTGTGTGAATTACAAACAAGGTTTCAAGTAGGTGTTCTGTGGTGTTCAGCCTGCGGATTTAATTCACCTGAAAGCTTATTGAGGATAGAAGTGAAAACAATCGAGAAACCTTGCGCAAATTTGCGCAAAAACGTGAGGTCATGGCGTAAAAATGGCTCCTGTGTTTACATGGCATGTTATATTAGATGTGTGGGAACAACATGCGTCAACAAAGCGGTTGAAGTTTTAACAAATTACATAATGGAAGAAACCGAGGTGGTAGAACTGATCACTAGTTCGCGAGCAAGAATAAGAAAATGTATTAATGATATACGTAATGGTTAAACGGGACAAAGCCAATCGACACCAGGAGAGGTTGATAGAAGACCATGTAACATGGTTGGAAAATGAAGTGGACTTCAACTTAGCGCCTGTTCTGCCAACGGATGGATACTTCTGTTGAAAATAAATGCGGTAGACCGAAAATGTACTTCAAACGTGCAATGTAGGAAAGTTAAAGAACTTATAGAATCAACCAGCAACGAGGAACTGACGATGCTGACTGAATTAAAACTACAGTGGGCAGGAAAACGCGCCTCGGCAGCGGTCGTCAATGATTTTTGTTGTTCTTTCCCCACATGGGGTACGAAAAATCAAGAAATCTGGAAGAGCTGCATTTCCCGTTCCGTCGAAATTATCAGAAGATGAAGCTTTGTCGTTACTAGTTGATGCGAATCTTTGCAAAAACCAGTAAAATGTCATGCGTGATGAGGCAAAATAAGCAGGCTGTAAAATGTATCCATCCTATGATAAGGTTAGAGATGCTAAGCAACGTTGTTATCCAGATGAGATAAAAATCACAGAGACATCCGTTGACATACAGGTGCAATCCCTTCTTCATGATACCATAAGAAGACTCAGTAAAACACAAGAAGATGTGTTTCGAACTTTGTCTGATGTTCGCAACATTAGCCTTGTTGTTAAGGGGGACTGTGATGGTGCGCAACAAAGTATGTATCGCCAATTAAGAGGAACTGTGGTGGTGAGCAACAAAGTATGTATCGCCAACCTTTTTTAGATGAGCATTCAACTGACGAGAGTTTGTTTGGTGTATCTATGGTTCTTATTCAACTGTACAGTGTCACTAACAATCATAACTGTTTTATTTGGCAAAATTCCGCTCCATCCAGATATTGTCATCCAATAACTTCTGTGTTTGCAAAAGAAACGGTCGAGGTTGTACAAAACGATATCCAGAAAATAGAAGACCAAATCGAGAAACTGACTCGGATCATAATAACATAGATGAGAAGGAATTTATCGTTCGGCCTAAGATGATTTTTTGAAAAGTGTGTAATTTTGTATCCTCATGTGCGTCTACGCAGACGTATTATTTATGTGGAGGAAAACCGAGAGAGATGAATAATCTTGGTATTCTTTCTCATAAAACTGTAGATCCGAACTTTTTGACTCTGACTATCTCCGATTTATTATTGGATACGTCTTATGGAATGTATTCTTCACATTGCCTACCGCTTAGATATTAAAGCATGACATGTACGAGGCAAAGAAAACCGCATGAAAATTGAATAAAAAAAGAAACTTATCCAAACAAAATTTGGTAGTGAGCTTGGACTATTGGTAGATATGCCAAAACAACAAGCAGGAAACACCAATGATGGCAAAACAGACTGCAAGTTTTTTCGGAATGCTGAAAAATCGTCCGAAATAACTCGGGTAAAATGTCCACTTAATTAAGCGATGACACATTATTTTAGAATGCTTAAATTGTGTTTTCCCGACTGATACAAACAAGTTTTGTGAGTGCGCTCGTTGCACTTTGGAACTGTATTTGCAAAAGTATTCTTGGTATCATATGCCC